>NC_072458.1:5154138-5504138 GCF_027596085.1 Anoplopoma fimbria
TAACAAGAGTCCGGAAACTATGCATTTACAAAGTCCTAAAGGAGTTGAACTAGGGCGTAAGCCTCCGGCCCGGTCCGTCCTCCACAGTGCATGGATACGTTTTCCCCTCTCCCACCCCTGCCCCCTCCTTCCTTCCTTCCTTCTTCCCCTTGTTTTTGTTTTAAACATTCATATGCTTGCTCACCTGTGGCGATGCTAGCTAGCGGCCTAGGCAAAAAACTCGTTCAGTTTTCATACGCACACCGACACGCAACCTCAGCATGTACAAATATACCAAACACACCTCAAGTCTGTACATAAGAGGGGGTAAGAAAAAAAAACAAGCACGCTGCATTCACCACAAAGATTACACGCTCATCCCTGTACATACAGCACACCACGGCTACGTCTCCAATGGCACCTCGAGTCCTGTAAGAGGAGCAGTCTAAATAGTTTTTCGGATGACCACTGGAGATTCGCCGCACAGCTCTCACTACCTCTCTGCATATCACAGCACATAACCTGATCACCCATTCTAATTAACAGGATTTTGTGTACACTCACAACTCTCTAAATTTGCAGTTTTTGCCTTTGTATTTTTCTTACAAAAAGTCATGCCTAAAGTCTAGCAGACATTTGCCAGTGTTGAAAATATAGATATGACTGTCTTGTTTCGTCATGTTGAGGAGGGGTCTTTGCTTGATTGTTCTTTTCTAAGTCAGTGTCATTGTTCAGTCAACCGTTTTTTCATGTGAAGTCCTGTGGGGTTAGTCACACACATTAACGGATCCGGTCTAGGTGTGAAAAACCTCCGAATGATCAGCTCAGCCTACAGTCAAAACTCACACCTGTCCAGCCCGAGCACAAAGTGGCCCCAAGCCTCGGCCCTTCTTCACATGCCAAATAAATTCATTGTTCGTCTTGCTGAGAACTTCCAGGACTTCATTCAGACTTCAGTGGGGATACGGTCAAGTCAAAGTCAAGTCTTCGTTATAGTCGAGTCCACGTGGCTCTACTTTCTGCGCCGCACTGCTGTCTTGATCTTTCGCCCGGCAATCGCTTGCTGTCCAGCAGGAGACGCGGTGAAGTTTTTCGCTGCCCTGGAAGAGCAAATGACATCCACATTATTGTAACTAAAGTGAACCAATAACCATTAGGCAATATTGATGCTTAATAAATGTAGGTATTTTTAAATAACCATGATGGTAATAATTCATTTTGAAGAGCAAAATGAGCCAAAGTTTAATGTTTCACCAACATTTATAATATCTGTAGTATTACATGAAAACTAACAGTCTGCTGCTTGACCACATCATACTCAAGTCAAATGTACATCTGACATGATGTATTTCTGACTGAGGAAATAAAACTTACCCAATATTGAATGCTGGGGGTTGTGCGAAGTTGAATCCATCTCCCGGAGGTCCTGGCTGGGGCGCGATGGAGGGGTTGGCAGGGGGGGCAGGAGAAGCTGCTGATCCCGCTCCAAAAGTAAACACTCCTGCTGAGGCGTTGTTTGTGGCTCCAAATGCACTGGCTCCTCCAAACTGAAAGCCTGCACCTGAGAAAAATGTGGCACATTTACATGTTTGAACTCGTGCCCAACATACTTTCATAATTCAAGGATCAGGACCATTTGATACCATGGGCAACGTGAAGGGAAACTGGATTTTACTGCAACATTCACCCACCTTGTGCGGAATTAGCAGCCGCCCCAAATACAGGTGTGGAGTTGGTCTGCTGACCAAAGACAGGTGTGGCGTTGGGTTTGGCTCCGAAGGCTGGGGGCTGTGAAGGTGTGGCTGTGAAGGGGGATCCAAAAGAGGAACCGAATGAAGAAGTCTGATTGGCCCCAAATCCACCAGAGGGGGCCGAGCTGAATGCAAATGGGGAGGGAGCTGCAGATTGAGCTGATAGTGGGAAAAAAAAAAAAAAAGGATAGAAGATATCAATACATACACAAAGTAACATTGTATAATATTGAATGCAAGTGATTCATTCATTGCAAGTGATTCATTCATTGCAAGTGATTCATTCATTGTTGTGCCTTAAGGCCAAAACAGACATTACGATCATACTTATTATCTTAATGAACCACCATGAGCAAATACAGACCTGAAGATGAGGCAGCAGTGGGTGCAGCTGCTCCAAAGCCAAAGGACGGAGCAGCAGCAGCAGGAGCAGCAGCAGCGCTGGCAGGAGCACCAAAGATAAAGGGCTGAGATGGGGCTGGAGCTGGAGTAGAGTTCAGAGGAGCAGCTGAAGGGGCAGGCGGCTGGGTGTCCTGACTCTGGCCGAAGACAAAGGCTTTGGCTGGAGGAGCGTCACTGGATGTTGCAGCAGTTTGACCGAACATGAAATTGCTAGGAGCTGCAGAAGGAGCAGGGGCTTGAGTGGCGCTGTTGCCGTTGTTGCTGCTGGTGGTGGTGGTGGTGGTAGTGCCGAACAGATTGGGTGTCGGGGTGGTGGATGACGAAGTGGTGGAGTTGACCGTGTTGGTGGGATTACCAACCATAAAGGAAAATGCTTGTTTAGGAGCAGCAGAAGAATCTGTTGGGGGAACGAATAGTTGATTATGTTTCATATAGTGCAATGTTAAAAAGGGACAGTCCAATGATTTTACACGAGTCACTTTACGAACAGAATATACTTCTTCGTATAATGGCCAAAGGGGAACTTTATGTGGCCTGAGGAAAAACACAATGCCAAATCGCTGAAATACTTCTTAAATTGTTTTGCTAAACACTTTTACAATAATTGAAACATTGACCTACAACCCAAGTCCCAGGTATTATAGTTTCTGGTCAAACTTATACCTACTATACTTGAAGCACATTGTTTCAATGCAAAAGTAAATTTGAATGGACATTTCAGTTGTCTTACCTTTATTTTCAAATATTTCCCTCTTTTTATTCTAGGAAGTTTACTGAGAACAATGCTCTCTGTTTTTAGGAATGACTTATCGCCTACAACTACAGTCGGATCCGTTAGCTGTTGAGCAGCTCCACTAGAGCAGTTGGGGGTTGGAGGCCCCTAAAGGACATCTCAGTGGAAAGAAAAACCCTGCAAGGGATTAACTTGCTGGTTTAGGTTAGGAGATGTTGTCGTGTCACCCAGATATCTACAATTAATTTATTGACTGAAATGGAGAGCATAAACTAAAACAACTACTCAACTGGATTTTCCTTCAAATAAATCAGCGAATGAAACTCAAAAACAAACAAACCCTGAAGGCATTATATATCAACAGAATGCATAGCATTCATAAACCCATTCCTACAGTAGCACTGTTCAAGTTTTCTCTCACCTGCAATTTGTCCAAAGCCAAAAGAGTGCTTCGGGGCCTCTGCAGTAGACGTTTCACTCTTGTCTGCTGGCTTGCCAAAATTATAAGGGGGTGGAGGTTGTTCTGTTTGAGCGCTGGGCTTGCTGAAGGAAAAACCTCCTGAGTTGGCCGGTGCAACATCTGCTTCTTTATTAGCAGCACCGAAGAGGAAGCCAGACGGAGCAGGGGAGGCAGCGGCTTCTTTCTTTTCCTCTGGCTTCCCAAAGTTAAACGTGGGAGCAGCTGGCTCTGTGTCTGTTTGTAAGGATCCAAAAGTAGAGCCCCCTTGTGGTGTGGTGGTCGACAGACTCCCAAATACCGCCGACCCAGTGGTGGTGGTGGTGGTTGTGGATGTGGTGTCATTTGATGATGCAGCACCCTCACTTTTCTCTTGAGAGGAGGCAGGAGGAGTGAAACTAAGAGAGGGTGAGGTGGTGGTGGTGTCTGGTGTTTTCTCCTTGGGTTTTGACAGTCCAAAGGTGAAGCCGCCCTTAGAGGAGTTACTCTCTGTGCTAGATGATCCAGTTCCAAATGCTATCCCACCGCTTGCCCCAAACTTAAACCCAGAACCTACAGCAGATTGGTCTGCCTTTCTGTCATCACTAGAGGCAGTCCCAATTTTAAAGCCCTCAGATGAGCTGCCGAATTTGAAACCTGATGAGTCAGTAGTGTCTTTAGAAGTGGTTTCTGATGAGGAGCTTCCAAATTGGACCCCAAATTTGAATCCACCTGATGAAGAGGAGGACTCTGTCAATGAGCTTCCAAACTTGAAACCTACAGATCCAGATCCCGAGGTACTGTCTGATGTGCCAAACTTAAAACCTCCAGAATTAGTTGATGAATCGAAAGACGAACCAAAAGCTGAGGAAAAAAAAAAAAAAAAAAAAAAAAAAGTATAACAAAGATTTTAATAGGTGAAAAGTGTAGGTGAGGTACAGCTTAAAAATTGTGATTGTGAGTAACATTTGTTTATTTTCAGACAACTGTTGTTACCTTTGGGCTCAACTTTAGCTCCAGGTTTGACTGTCTGACAGGCAACACACTGGACATCAGCAGCCTTATTCTGTACAAGACAGACATCACAATCCCAGGCACCCTCTGGCTTCTTAAACGCATCTCCCAACCCAAACACTGGAGCACTGCTGGCGGAAGAAGAGGCTCCTGCTGAAGCTCCTGTTGTTAAGATGAGAAAGGAGAGAGAGATGCTTCACTTAACTGACTTTTAAGATGCCTTTAAAATCAATGACAGTTAATGAAATTCTACCCTCATGAAAAACAAAACCAAAAGATTTGCACTTTGTTGAATCTCAAATACCTACATGGTTAAGGGTCTCTCCTTACCTGGTTTAGCGCTCATGCAGGCCACACACTTTGTGTTTTCTGCCTTGTTTTCTACCAAACACGTATCACATTCCCATGAACCAGTAGGTTTTTTGAACTTGTCTCCAAATCCGATGAACCCTGTAGAAACAGGGGCTGTAGGTGTGGATACAGTCTTAACAGCTGAGAAGGCAGAAGGAAGAGTCAGTGAGGGTTTAAGTCCTGTCCCAGGTTTGGCCGTTTCACAGGCCACACACTTTACTGCATCAGGTTTGTTTAGAACCAGGCATGTATCACAGTCCCAAGTTCCTGCAGGTTTGGAGAACATGGTGCCAAAACCTGCAGTAGTTGTAGTGGTGGAGGTGGTGTTCGTGCTGCTGCTCTCTAGTCCAACCGAGGTGGCCATTGAAGGTTTACTGTCCATAGATTTGGATGAGGAGGGCTGTGGGGCCATACAGCAAACACATTTGGTGTCTGAAGACTTGTTCTGCACCAAGCAGACATCACAGCTCCAGCCTGGTGGGGCTTTGAACACATCGCTAAACCCTGCTGTAGAGAGGGCGGAGGTGGTGGTGGTGGTGGAGGAGGAGGGGGCTGTGGATTGTGTGGAGGTCTGCAGCCCAGCGTCGTCTGGGCCTGGGGAAGTCTTAGCAACAGGAGAAGCAAAGCCTAGACAGAGCAAGTAAAGGATTGAAACAGTTATCAACCTTGTAAACCAAATGATGCAAAACAAATACTGTAAATGTGTAGTGAGTTATTGATTCTTACCAGGTGACTTGAGAAGATCCAACACACTGCCCTGCTTCAGGGTCTTGGCTGGCTTGAAAGGCCCGTCAAAATCTTCTGTGCTTGTGCTTGTTGCGGACTTCACTGTTGAAGACATTAAAAACACAAAGATCAAACCCATTTTTTCTCAGGACAGGCAAAAAAGATCTGCATCATGCAAATTGTAAGAAAACTGTCTTACCTGCTGCCACTATGGGAGAGGCCAGCTTCCCATTTGACATGGAGGGTCCTAACTTTGCTACAGGTGCACTAAAAGTAAATCCAGCCTACAAAAAGGAAATAAACGTTATTGTCAATGTTACTGTTGTAAATAGATAAACATAACCAAGAGATAAAACATTTACTTACTGAGGGGGAAAAGGAGGGAGGACTAGCAGCGGTTGCTTTGACAATAGGGGAGGAAAATGTAAAAGGTACACAGGGAGGTGTCAAGGCCGTTGTTGGCTCCTGGAAAAATGCATGAAAACAAAATAAAAATGGATAAATATTATTGTTGACCATAAGACTTTGAGAGGTATAATAATAGAGTGAAAACATTTTAAGACAGACCTTTTTTGTGACCGTTTCCTTAGCGGGAGTCAAGTGCGTGAGGATGGGAGACGCGCTGTTGGTGGTGGAGGTGGGGACAGGGGGAAGAGGAGAGGAGAAGCTGAAGGTGGGCAAGGCAGATGTGCTGATGGGAAGTGAAATGGTTGGTAGGTCCGGTACCTCAGCCACCTAAAGTCAGAAAACAAGGGGGAGTGTCATTGTGTGCACATCGTCTGCCATATCTAAACGGCGCATCTTTCAGACTGATGGGGAAATTAGATAAACCCATGTTTGACTTTTCCCTCGGCCAGACCTGAAAATAAGTCTGATACTGCCCTGGTACCAACAGCACTTTCATACACAAGCTGTTTGTATATCTAAATGACAAGTGCTGTAAAACTATAATCTACAGTTAAGATATAATTAATAAACAAATAATGTTAGCTTCAATGTACATAACGTTTTTAGAAACAGAGCACTGAGGTTTTCAGTTTCAAATCCTTTACCTCTTCCTCTTCAGGGCGTTTAGAGGAAGGCCGTGTACTGGTCCTCTCTCTCTTCATCTTGCCCCCTCCAGAGCTCACGCTGCTGGCTACAGGCGTGCTGGACAGAGGATAGGCTGGGCCACTGGAACCCATTGTGCTAGTAGTAGAGGTGGACAAGAACAGGTATAATGAGTAAAATAAACTTAACAAGATACAGAAAGCAGTCAGGCAGCGAAAACAAAAAAAAGTTGGACATTAACTAGGCATGTTGTTAATAGATTATAGTTCCCTTTTCTCTTCGTTTAGTCTAACTTTCTTGGCTGGTCAAATAGAGCATCCCTGTATTACCTTCGAGATGGACCTGGGGCTGCTTCGGGTAATTGTGGAGATTGTCTTGTAGGCTAAGGGGAATAACAGAACAACACATTTTAGCATCAAGTTATAGAGGAACAATTTAATGGTGTAATATGTTGCAGCACTGTTTCTGACCGTCTCTCTTGGGGTCCTGTCAAGAGTTCGGCTCACTCCTCCAGGAGTTAAAGTAGGCCTGAAGGACACAGAGCGGTTTCCTGACACCGACGCTGCAACAGGAACCACTAGCTTCTGCACCGGTGGGAGGGGGGAATCCATCTGAAGTGAGGAAAGGTGGTAAATAAAAACAAAAGATGGTAATCAGAATCAACAAAGGAGGCAGTGCTGCATCCTTTGTCTAAATGTGTTTGATAAAGCTTTTGTCTTCATGCCATTACATTGGCACAGTGCTTTTAATATAATGAACTTAGTTCCTCTGAACTCAAACATGAACCTTTGTCCCCTAACATGAACAGTAACATCTCTAGAGAATGTAAAATTGTATAAGTACGACATACACAGGCCATGCTTGTTTTATGTCTCATCAGTCTATGCCTACAAATACAGTGTTCAATAGCGGGATCCATTCTTCATTGGGCAATTTGTTGACAATATTGACTGGAGCTAGACAGATACAAGTAATATTATTATTGCAGATTTTTCTGTATCAATGTTCGACCCATAACTTACAAGAATGGCAGACAGAAATGCCAATAAAGATGTGAGATCTTTAAGAAACAGTGTCACCATAATATATAGTTATATATAGTTATAATGTATAGAGGCAAGTTGATTTTTTCCCACTGTATAATGTCCAGCTCAGTGTGCATCTTGGCCACAATTCATTAAATAAACAAATCTAGGGAATCAGTATGAAGATTGTTTGGGTTAAGAATTAGCCTATAAATCGTTTTATCATTATTATTATCATCAATATTGGCTTAAAAAGACCTAGTACGGGTTGGACTATATTTTGGACCATGCCAAGGTAAATCAGTTACATAGTAGACTTTCTTGTAATGGACCTGTGAGTGTCAATACACCATTGTTAGGATTTACAAAACAGCTGTCGCAGCTGGGAATGCCTGACAGTTATCACTGAGAACAAGTCCAATCTAGAGCTGGCATGGTTTAACAACGAACTACGCTTAACACACTGCACATAAACAAACACACACACTTTCATGGGCCAAATACACTTTTGCTCGCTTGCACGTATAAAGAAAACACACAGCGTAGTGAACAACTGTGTCCCAGCTGAGGAGAATCCTGTTAGCTGGTGTAAAGGAGGCCAACAGACAGCAGGACAGGAAATGACAGGAGGACAAACCACAAAGAGTGCTGCTGGGTTTGTACAATGAGATCCCTGTTCATATCACTAAGCCTGTGCTAAACTACAAAACGCACTGGGCCGACGACACAAGTGAACTTTAGTTGTTGGTGTGCATACATAGAATATGCCTAATGTCATACAGGGACAAATACAACAGTTATCATATCTGAAAAACAAAGGAATCTGAAGAAGAATATCGAATCTGTACTTACACGTTTCTTTTTGGCCTGGAAATGTGAAACATCTAGATTTGTGCCATCCATTGACTGCAAAATAGAACACTCATGTAAGAAAACTGTATTTCAGAAAAAAACAATAAGATGTCTCCAGGTGTTTTTGATGTCAGGATTCCAATATTTTAAGGACACTTGACTTTTGAGAATATGTCCATGCTTTTCTCGTGTTTTGGGGGTGTTATTGATCACATACAGTAATGTATTGTAAAATGAGCCACTGCAAACAAATGCTTACAATATATGTAAATATATTAAAAGCTCTTACTGCTGACAGGGGGGATGAGGCCACTGCTGGGATTCTCCTGGCATCCTGTAGAAGACAAATCAATCAATCAATCAATCAAATCACCTAACATTAACATGTTCAGTGGCAAAATATCAAATGTCTAACTTATGTCAGATTTTGAGGTAAAATAAAGTTCAAAAAGAGGAGATGATGGTGTGTGTGTGTGTGTGTACTCACAGCTAGAGGACTTGACATTCGCTCCAAGGACTGAAGGATGCGTCTGGCTGTGGCGCTGGTCACCCCACAGGGCTGAGCACCAGCAGGCTTGGCCTTGATCTGTCTCCTCACTGGGGCCTGCAGATCAGATGAGCTAATTTAGTCTCCAATTAAATGAATAATATTCACACTGCAGTCATATTCATCCGATGACGTCAGTGTTTACTTACTTCCTGTAAGTCGCTTTGGATAAAAGCGTCTGCTAAATGACTGTAATGTAATGTAATGTTTACCCACTAAAAGCTGCTCAACTTAAAACAGCCACAATGCTTAATGCATATGGAGACTGAATACAACGTGTTAAACCAAGTGTGCTAGCTCACCATGTGAAATATTTATCAAAACTCTAACATTGTTTGAATCTGGATACACAAGTCTCAGTTTCTAGACTGTGCGGTTCTCACTGGCTCACCTGGTATGGTGTTCCAGGACGAGCACGAGCGCTCCTGACTGCAGCTGCCCCACCATACATGGTCTTCCCGGGGTAGAAGGGTGAATCTCCGAGCTGGCTCGAGTTAAGTACTGTGCTGTTTAATGACGACTGGAAGAGAGATGGTTTTATCATATTACATTAGGATTAAGTGAAATTACTTCATTGTAATACCAATCAATGGCATTCTCAAACATCATCCGATTAAAGTTTGTGTAATGCATAAAATAAGTAAAAGTAGGTTTAAGCAGCCAAACAAAAAAAGTGTATTGAATAAAACTGCAAATACATGAAATCTTTTAATAATCATTATCATTTCAAATTCTGTACCCTTAAAAAGTAAGCCTTTTCCTTCTTCTAATAAAGTCATGTCAAATACTTTTATATACTTATATAAGATGTAGATATATTACCATCCACACAGGGTTTGATATAGAAAGATTTTAAGATCACCTGATGCATAAAAGCTCAGACTTGTATTGTCACTCTGGAATATGTCTTTATCATTTTAATGAATCTGAGTCCTAATGCACATAAAAGCAGAGCAGTTGTCTTGAGGTGGCTAGACTGGGGTTAGGTGTCTGTCATGCTGCCGTGCACATGAACAATTAATGCATGTGAAACTTTATGCAACAAATCAAGATACTGTCTGGATGTGAGTGGACTGACAGTAACATTGGTTTTAAAGATAATGCACATGATTTCATTATAAAAAATCCCATAATAATTTATAATAAAAATGTATTGACACCAATAAAGTATTGGTCAACGTGAAATGTGTAGAAGTCTGCGGTACAAATGACTTGGGTTGGGTGCATGGACCAAATTCCAGACAGGCAAGTGGGTCACTGCTGCAAAGGCAAAGCCCTACATCAAACCCTGACACACCAAAATGCAGAGCTTTGTGGCACACTTCTGTTCTTTCAGAAAGCATTATTCAGTTTCTTGATGAACAGATACACAGTTACTCACATTGGAGGAATTTCCAAATACAGACAAGTTGAAAGAAGGCTTTCTCAGACTGGACTGGAAAGGTTGAGGCCCAGAGTGTGTTCTGTCCATTTCTGGGGACCAAAGTTGGGGAAGTGATGCCGTTTTGGATGTAGGGACATCTGTTAAAAAGATAACAGATTTTTAAAATAACTCCATTTTAAGAGAGCCCCGATGCAGAAATGTAAATTAGCAGCCCGGTCTATACTCTCTAGGCCTGAGCAAATAAATATACAAGATAAATAAAGTTGCCTACACCATCCTCTATGCACTGCAACACTAGTAGTTTAAAAGATTTACCAACGATTTCTTAAAACTAAAGTTACACACAGTAGGTTCAGAATATGCAAAGACAGAAACACAGCCAATTACTGTTTTCTGACATTTTTGTAGTTTCGTACATTTTAATCAATGGTATAATGTGAAGTGTAAGGGTGGTGCATTTGCATGGTGGAGACAACTAAAGGAAGAAAAGAGATTTAAACAAAGCATGGATTGCAAAGCTCTTTTGAGACAGACATTGTAATATGTTAATAAAATCAGTGTTCAGATAAGTTTCCACCCTGTTATCAACACACTAATCGTTTGTGAAGAAGTCACTCTGCTTTTACCTTTCTCTGAGGCGCGGGAGGAGAAGCCGCTAGTGGTGGAGATGTTATCATCTTCGTGCTGCGAGAGGTTGTCCTTGATTTCTTTGACCAAGGAGAAGCCTGTCGAAAAGGGTCCAGGGGCGGAGGAGGTGGAGGGTTGGGAGAAAAGGCTGCTGGTGGCCCCCAGGGTCGGGGAGGAGATATCCAGCGGCGGAAAGTGGAGGTGCGAACGACTCAGTGGAGGTCGAGAAAGCACATAGTCCTGAAAGTTTAGGGATGCCCGGCTGGTTGAGGGCTCTGTGCGAGAGAGAAAGAAGTTACAGGTGAGAATCTCATGTACGGGATATTGAAAAGATGTGAAGAGTGACAGAGAGACTGACCTGTGTAACTGGTGCTTGGCTCTGGGGAGTCGCATCCATCAAGGGGAGGAGGTTCCTCTTCGCTGCCATTTGGAGGAGGTGGGGGCTGGCAGTTCTGGTCTGTCCCCAGTACAGCCCCTCCTCCTTCAGGAGCATCTTCGTTCTTGAAGTATTTCTGCAGCCAGGAAGGAACGATGCTCTTTACTGTGTCTGTCACTCGACTGATGAGGCCTGACTGTTGCTGGAAAAAAAATAATGAGAGGGAGAGGAAGTCGTAAACAGAGGCATGAAATGAGAGAGTGACAGAGACGAACGCATATAGAGACACAACAAAGTACCATCAAGTCAGGCCATTATCTGTAGCCTCTTCATAAGAAAATTCCCTTGACGATCAGCATGGATAAAATTAAATGTGTTAGGCAACGCTGCATACAAAACAGTTTTGCTTAAATTTTGCATATTTGTTTTTCAACTACTAACATTGAAGACAATGAGAAAAATAGCATTTTACAATCTGAAATAGGTGCACAGGCCTACTTGCAATAAGAAGCCATTAGGCCTCCCAAGTGCAAAGCAAAACACAAGCCGAGTATGACAGAGTGAAACTGGGTCAGGCACTGTGTATGCTACTGTGAAGCAGTGAGCCAGTGATGCTGGTCGGCCCTGTACTGAAGTCTAGATTCATTCCAGTTGATAAGGATGAGTCTTGTCTCCTACATCAAACTTGGAATGCAACACAATTTCTGAGGATTTAAAATCTAGAAAGCCCTTTTCTGTGAAATCTATAACCTGTAAAAACTCTTATTTACAATAAGAGGTCTTAACTGTTAACTTGAATTTGTCTTCCATTTTTGAGTGGGTTTGTAGAGCTAAGAGTTAGGTTCGGCAGTATATTGTGTTCACTAAAGTTAAGGAAGGGCCATGACACTTAGTGCCTTGAGCGAAATATGCTCCAGTAGTGGAATAGACCAGCATTAAAAGCTTCATGACTTAAGGTCTGTTTCATGAGTTATGTCCCCGACAGATGGAGCAGTTTTGAAGTTGCTGTAAGAGAGCACAACAAAACCAGATACATTATCCAAAATCTATGAATGCATTGACTTATTCAAAAGGTGGGCGTATTGCAGATCATTTGAACAAAAATGTGTAAAACTTTTGACAGGTTTGTCCAACTAGAAGAATGTGGTGCTTTTCCCCAATTATAAATGCACCAGTTTTTTATTGATAAAATGATCTTCTTTGGTTCTTAGACTTGGACTGTAACCGTACTTGTTTGTCTGTACAATTTGTTTGTTTTGTTCTGGTGATAAGAGAATAGATGGAGAGGGGAAGGTTGAGAGAAGGGGCTAGCTAGGGGGTGTATCACTTCATCTGCACCCTGTCTATTAACCCCTGCTAGCTTTCACACCTGATAAGAGTCCTATGTGCTTCTTTTTTCCTGCTTATCTACAAAATACACCTGTGGGCCACTCTGCACTTTAACCTTCATGCAAAAACACAGAACTTACAATAGTCAAGAGCAAGTGTATATCCCACCACAGTGCTAGTTTACTTAGTGCTTCATAAGCTATTGTTAAAAGGATTTAGGGGCACTGCATTTCTGCTGTGGACAGGGGCCACTGCTCTCTCTGAAAGACATCATGTCTAACTGTAACACAGTCATTTTGAGTGAATATTCCAGTACTTAAGTACATCAGTGAATCTAGCTTTTGATATGAATGTGATGAACATGCATCCTTAAACATTTTTATATCTTCGAGTCAGCTATATTATTACATTTATGTAATGTGATGAGGTAATTATTGACTTGTAAAGACCCCCATTTTTAAGTAAGCAGTCCCACAGATGAATCAGGTAGAGATGGCACAAACGTTACTACATGTCTAATCACGCTCCTTCTGCTTTTTATCCAGCAGTGTTGTGTAAACCAAGCTTTTGAAGAAAAGCTAAAACCACCTTTTAGGTACAACTGTACACAAGATTTAGATAATCATAGTTTTTGGCTGACTTAATACCAGCCACATTTGTATGGACTTCAAACAATTCTGCACTATTTGCCATTTATTCAAATATATGAGCTTTAGAAGATGGAATCATGACTCCCAATTGGCATGACTGAGGCACCGTTCAACTCATAATAACATTAATTCAAACTAAAATGATGTAGTAGTCGTAGTGTTTTATTCAGCCATCACCCACAATACAACAAATATAGCCTATATACAATCTTGTATACAATATGAATGAAAAGGCATAGGCAGAAGCGTAATGCTTATATATGCTTATCCTACATAGTCATCACTTAAGCTCCCCTCAAAAAATTTGAATAGTTTTTTGGGGGGAATATATTGCTTTACCTTTAACCTTGTCACTGTTTACATAATTAGGATAACTTGTATATAAGATGAAGCGGTTGAAGTCAAAACACAAGTGTGGATAACTGATGTCAGCCATAAACAATGACTATTCATCAAAAGATTAATTACCTGGTAAATTGTTAAATGATAATCTATTTGATCCATTTTAGCTGGTCACTATGATCAGCTGCTTATATCACTATCAATATTCAAACTCACTGGCATCATTTTAAAGTAAGCTTTCTAGTTTAGTCAGTCAGGAACTCAATATGCTCACATTAATATAAACAACACCTTTAATTATAGATCAATAGGATAATCCACGTTTTAGTTAAGGACAAAGAAGTTCAATGGGTCTTCCTGGTCCACTATTAACATCTTGGAGAGGTTTTAAAGGCAACATTAGCCGAGGTCCAGGCGGCAAGTGGAGCCAGTCAGGCAGCCATGTGGGTTCCCAACCAGCCAATGCTTCCTGCGCAATCCAACTGGCAGAGATGTGGCTAACGCTAGCTAGCTAGCCTGACGTCCAAACCGACTCCCGGCAACCCAGAAACATATTCATAAAATATAACAAGAAAGTTGGCTCCCCGTGGATGCAGACAGATGCCACGTTAAGCAGAACCATCATGTCACTTGTGATGACTCCAAAAAACTTAAGAGCCGAAGACAACAATACGCTGCTTGCTAATGCTAGCTGGCTAACTAGCATTAGCCACTCCAGCTAACACTTATCATTCTACTTCCTTGGTCTCTGCTAACAGTTGAGGGGTTACTAGTACAGCTAACGTGGCTCAGCCCAGCGTGTCGTGTGTTCACGTTCAGATAACGACGTCTGAACGACTCTCTCTGCTGTGATTTGACCTGTCAAGTCCGTCTGGTTATGCTAGCATGCGAGGCAGCTTGCTAGCATTGCCTCTACATGCTAGCAACGCGTGGAGGCCACAAGCGCTAACAGCAGGCCATAAAATGTGTCCAACACAACAATAACAAGAGCTAAGGCATAATGGCACCGCGGTAACGGTGACGTCCTCGACACGGGGTTTTAACACCAACACTTTCATTGGGTTTACCTGTTTATTCTTGGCGTAAGGTTTAGAGGCGATGTGATATCTCCTGCTTCTGATTTTCCCTCCACCCGTGGCCGCCATGGCTCTTTCGTCTGAGTGACTATCGGTGTTTCGGCGCCGGATAGCTGTCATCGAGCCACAGCCGCGGCCACTCACAGAGGAACTGTGGGAAATGTAGTAGCTGACACAACAAAGAGGAAGGTTGACCTGACAGGCATTTGTACCACATGGATCTAGCATTGGGGTTATTTTGTATCATGTGCTGGAAATTAGTTATATAGCTATGTTTTTTTTAATAATGTTCAATGTTCAAATCACAAATCAAAACTCACCTCTTCAAAACTGCTTTTAATGTCTGACTAATGCTGTGTGTTTTAAGTTTTAAGTTTTTAATGTGTAGCTGATTTTAAATGTCTGTAAAGCGTCTTTGAGTACTCTGAAAAGCGCTCTATAAATAAAATGTATTATTATTATTATTATTATTATTATTATTATATATTGTTATCTCTGTACACTATGGAATTTATTTTTGGCCTTCCTGTAACATGTGATTTATATGTATTGTAAAGTAACTCTGCCTCAAAAACAAGTAAAAACCATCTACAGTACCAGTCAAAAGTTTGGACACACCTTCTCATTCAATGGTTTTTCTTTATTTCTTTATTTTATTTTTTCTACATTGTAGATTAATATTGAAGACATCCAAATTATGAAGGAACACATATGGAATTATGTGGTAAACAAACAAATGCTCAACAAACCAGAATATGTTTTATATTTTAGATTCTTCAAAGTAGTTGAATGAGAAGGTGTGTCCAGACTTTTGACTGGTACTGTATATAAAATGATAAATGTAACCTCAAGTGCACTACTTTGTATTACTCATTTAACATATTTTAAATGATTCAATAAAAAAAAAAAGCATCACCACACTCAAATCTGTGCAAAATCTTTTTAATAAGCAAACTCTCGGTCAGACATCTTCTTCAAGGCAAGAACAAATTCAATCGAGTGACCCTAACTTTCAGGGAAGTTGTCAAATTAATTTGTACACTAAATATGAAAAATAATGCATCATTCAAGAATAATAGGAACATCTTATATGGAGCAGTCAGTTAATGTGTTATATAAATGTCACATTTCATTCATTTGGATCACTTGAAAACTCAAAATAAGCTGGGAATGATCAGTTCACAGAAGTGATTATCCTTTGCTGCTAATGTCACCACAGTGTTATTGCATTAGTGTCACAGTATTCTCCGTCAGTACACCTATCATACACTAGCTCACTTCTCTCTTTAAAAACAAACACTCCAAAAAACGCCAAGATACAAAAACATCCCAACAGTCCCAATATCACATTGTAATATGCTAAAAAAGGTAACATGTAAAGGCTACTGGTGGTTCACTTACACTCTTATTTGAATATGCAATATGCAAATTCGATTGAAGAAAAACATACAATTCTGTATTAACCAGTGCTTTACCGTGTTCTAGGTAAGTACAAAAGTTGTAACTTTTAGCAATTATTATAAAAAACACAAACATATTAACAAGTAAAAACCAAGTTAACCAATAATCATCACCAATTAAAATGACTTACACAATTCCATGCACAACAACGCCAATGACCTTTTGTTTTCTCATAATGGTATGACATTTAGTACACTGTTATATATATATATATAAAAAAGTGTTGCATATCTCAGGGTCAACTCAGGGTCGCGGTGTTGATTGGTCTGGCACCCCCCTGACTGAACATACTTAATGTGTCCCAAAGTGCAAAGTGTCCAAACAATCTTTAGTTATTTAAGGCATACAAGGCTAAGGCTAGCATTCTATTGTATCTAAAAATACATTCCAGGTAAGGTCTGTTTAAAAATATCTAAAAATAAATACCAGACACATTTTGTTCTTGTGATACAGTATTAAAGATCTGCCCGAGTCCTAGAGAATCAACACAACAGTCTGCAGGTCTAGGACATGTTCAGCTCATTGGTGTGTTTCGCCTTTGACTCCCACAGAGTATTAGAACTTGATGAGTTGATGAGAAATAAAACATCAAGGCTTTTTGATGTGACTTTTGAAGTCTGCCCTCTAGAATTTATTAAACCCTTGATACAACTTGTTGGGTGTATCCTTCACCCTCTCAAAGAGGGTTTGATTCAGTGTCGCTCTTGTTTTATTATTTCTTCCCTTCATGTCCATTCACAAATCTGTTCTTCCCACAAGCTCTCCTCCGTTCTGTTGGTTGTAAACTTCTTAATGTATCCCTCTGAGCTATGGAGGAAAGAGACATAACTATATGTTAAACATTTTGGATGGAGTTTTCTGAAGAGTTCTCACCAATCCGCCTGTTATGAGACTGACCTGCAAGGCCATCTGGGACAAAACCACATGAGTCGCCAACACTGCTGTCATCGCATTCCTCACTCTGTACAGAAACGCTCTGTAAACAGAAGGAAGCTCAGGGTGATGAGTCAAAAGATGGGCAGCTTTTCCACTGGTTTTAAGTTTCTCTTAAAACATTTTGTAAATGAATACTTTTAATATAACTGAAACTTCAAATCAAGAACCAAAGCAAAATCTCACCTTCAGTTTACTTTGCTCATACCACATCATCCCATATAAACATATAAGTGTGATGAGTGCCTAAAATGTAGAAGAGGATGCAAAAAAAGTTTGGTTAAACACCCAAAAAATTGGTTAAACACCAATTTGTGTTTTCAGAGATCAGGACAAAAATACAGTAAATGAACAATGACACACACCCCCTAAAGTTGCATATGTATTGCAACATATACGACACATGATACATGTTATAGCAACAATGTGCCCACACTTGCTTTGCATGTTCACAGGCTAGCAAGAATGAAAATAGCTAAGACTGTAGAGTTTTTAGCTTCTTATATACAGTCCATGGTTTTTAGGTGGTTTGAAGCTGCCACATTCAGTGGTGTACAGTGAATGCCAGTGGGATTAACTGAAAAGCAACTTCCTTAGAAAAGAGTGTGCAGCTGTGTAAAACACTCATGTCTGAATGGTCAGCTTTAAAACACGCTACAGGTCCCTGACACACTTAATTGTGGCTGTTACGAATCAATAAAGCATGATATCCTTTTTAAATACGTGTCCATGAAGGCAGTAGCATACATTAACAGTTGTTGGTGTCCCTTTTTGAAAAGGTACTTAAGGGCATCACAGTGTTATCATATTTACACAGGATGCATAGCTGCATAATACTGATGCATCTGCTCTGGACTGACTGAAGTGAATCATATCCTCCATGAGAACACACACACACACACACACATACGCACTCTCGTTTTTCTTACCAAACAAAGCAGCCACAGGAGTACATAAAGAATTTGTGTCTTGGAAAACAAGTCTGGACTGAATTTCACACAAACAAGAGCCTCAAGGAAAATGATGGCCCTAAGGGGAAATATAAGAGCATTTGATAAATGGATGGTTAATCTTTATGTGTTCGTTTTGGCCCCCTCTCTTGGCAACAACATTTCATTGCAGTGGAGCCTCTCTGTGGATGCTTAACACTTCTGACGTATGAGTTCAAATGCATGTGCTCAGTATTATTGTTCCCAAGTCGTTCAAACCCATAAAAATATTCATTCACCATACGGCTGTGGGAAACGCAATTCAATTGTAGATGTTACACTTTGGACAAGAGAGCAGCCTCAATGTTAAGTAATTCATGCAGACACACAGAGCCTGTCTCGTTGCTATGGAAACTAGTGCAGACTAAGGGCATTCGCAGCTTTGTATCTGAGGTGAGGTCAATAACTACATTAAGCTATGAATTTCAATAGACTACAAAAAGTATGCTGTTAATAAGCTGAATTTAAAATAAGCCCTTTTATTTGTCAACTAGACTAAAATAGCTTGTATGACCTGAAAAAACATGCAGGCTGATAACAGTGGTCACCACAACAGTGATTTCAGTGTGGACTGCTATCAGTGTGGCTCAGCCGTTGCCACGTGTGAGACTATCCATTCACTGTTAAGTTGTGGTTGTGCTTGGACTTTGATTGGTCCTCATATTTGAATCTACAACACCCGCGCCTCGCTGACCAATACATTTTAACCATGAACAGGAAAACACCAGTAACACGTGTACTAAAGTTGCAGTTCTGATTTGTTTGATTCGAGCCAGGGAGAGCCAATCACCATGGGCACAGCTATATTAGACGACAAGATCAAAGAACACCTACCAGACTCTGGCAAGTTCAGTGTCAGTTTGCCTACCAGACTACTGCTTTCAATGGTAACAACGTTACACAATGTTGCGATTTATCTGACAGTTACGGCACGTGCAATAAAAAAATAAATGAGTAAAACTGAAAATGTTCTGCGGTCCTTAAAATAATTCCTATAATTTTTTATAAACTACCTTTAATACAGCTTGTTTCTAGGCCAGAGAAAACATGATTCGATAGTAAAAAAGATGCTTACCCAAACACCCAGCATTGTGTGCCAATTCGTTTACATTGGGTGTCTGTCAGGTATGCATAGTATTGTCTGAAAGAAGTTGGAGAAAAAGGAAATTTGTAGTTGCCAAAAACAAAGTCAGTATTTAAGGTTTCCACACAGACTTAAATGTCAGAAAGCATCTGAAACAGCCCACACTTTTCCCCTAAAAAACAATTTGTTACGCCTAAAAAGGTTGTATTTATTTTAGGTTGAGTACATCATATTAATTGTTGCTCATGGGTGTGATGGTGTCGTTTTGAAGGTTGAACATACCGTATAGTGGGAGCAGTGATGACTCCAACAAGGAGGATACGAAACCAGCTGAGAGGGTGAGACGCCTGGAAGACGAGGATGTGCTTGAGAAAGAATATGTTTAACTCTGTCAGCTGTAAAGATAAAGGGAGGCAGACACACAAGATTAAAGGCTTTCTCATGGATATTTTGGATATTGGCTGCTAAGTGTGAGCAGCAGGATGACATAGAGGAGGAGCTTTTTACAATATTTGATTCATCGATTAATTAAACAGAGATAATCAATTGATACAGCTCTAATAGCGAGGACAATCTAACAAGTAAGTAAAAGATCAAAGAATACAGTACCTGCGATAAGATCATAAAGAGATAGATGCCTGCCAGCCTCTGGAAGGAGGACTTTGGGTCTAACCAGCGCACATAAGTCCAGCTGGCTGGGGTGAACTGGAGCACGGCTCGCTTTATCTTCCCTGTGGTGGTGTGGATATCCCTGAACAGAGTACGTGCACTTTTGAGGATACTGAGATATATATAAACATCTTGCATCAAACTTACTTTGCAGTACTCTAGTATCACAAACTATCTACTTTCTGTTAGAATAATCAACAAAATGATTCTTATGGGAATCTTCTAGTACAGTACTACCCAATTTTATAGCTGTATCAAAAAGAAAATAACATACGATAAGACCTCTAGCTACCAATAATACATATTACTGTTACATTGTTAAGGCTTTTTTTAAACGACCAACTAAAGAAATAAAAAGACCAAGGAAAAGAACACAAGCTTTGCTGACTTTATGCTGGCCCAGCGGTAGGTCCTCATCTCCAAAAACTTGCAGGCGGTCATTCCCAGCCAAATGCCTCCTCCATTGCACAACAGTATGTCCAGTATCACCTGATCCCACCAGCACTCTGCAAAGTTTGGCAGCAGGTGCATGAAGAACAGCTGTGGAAAAAAAAGTATAAAACTGAGTGAAAAGTATTTATGTGTATTTATGTGACAACAAAAAGTGTTTCAATCAAGGGATCACATTTTTTTAGGTTTGTTATTTGAGTGACACGACATGATTAATGAATTTGGTATTAAGCTAAATCCCGTAATCTTCCCTATATATCTTCCCTCCTGCTCATGAGTTTCTCCCAAACAAACAATCCTTGTCGTCTGCACAGACCGAGCTGAAGCAATGTTGTGCGCCTGTGTGAGCTGGATCACTTCAAATTACAAGTAATTACTTTTTTTTTTGACTGAATTTCTGTTTAACGCTTTGGACAGCTGCGATTCATGCAACAGATTTAAAAACAGGCAGATCAAGTCCAACCGCATCTTGAACACGTGCATGTTACCTCAGTGAGCTCCCAGGTGATGCTGATGGTCCAACAGAAGCTGTAACTGCGGATGAGCATGGCCTTTATTGTCCAGCCAGCAAAGTGACCGAATGCGAAGATGTCGAAATGGCTCAGGACCCGCTCCCATGTTATCACTGTACAGTTCACAGCATATTCCTGTGAGGGGAAAGGTGACTGTATTTTAAGAAACACAACAGCAACCAAAAAGAAAAACACTTGATTTTTACAACTGTTAGTGAAGAGCTGGGTGTTCTCCTTTTGATTTACGTTATTCCCCCCCAAAGATTATATATATATATAAGCAGTCCGTTTTTCTGAAGAAAGAAGGAAAATGTGGGACGAAATTAGAACCGACACAGAGAAGCCCTCTCCATGTCTCCACCCTTCAATCCATTCTGACATCTTCCAGTATTTAGTATTAGATGTGGTGTGAGCTTTGATAGTTCAGATGACAGAGTTTCAAAACCATCCTCACCATGACATCCACCTCTCTCTTGGCATAGCGCAGATTTGGGTCCAACCAGTACATCAAAATCTTTACTTGGTCCCAGTTGAGGAAGAGGAGGAAGACAAGAAACAGGAAGTACAGAACACTGAGGCCTGCCGAGGACAGGAGAAAATGAGAGGATAAAGAAAATTGAAAAACTGGATCTAAGCCAAAAAATAAGGTTAATGGGAATGACGTAAGGTGGTTGTGATAATGTGTGTGAGCACTCACCAAACACCATTGACCATATTGCAGGGTGTGGCCTGATAAAAGGTCCTGATGAAGAAAGCAACGTATTGGTAAGTGTCTCTTGGTGTGTTTCCACTATTCAAAGTAGAGGAAACTTCAAGGTCCATTAAGTTTTTTCCAGAGTCACCTCAGTAGATGAAGTTTGCTCAGTTGTCGTTGAAATATTTAGCTATAAGACCACCTGGTATCACATCAAGTTCCGTATTTGACAACTGTGCTATCTCACTGACATCTCAGCAAGCTCTCTTTTAACGCAAGAAGCGGTTAAAAGCTCTGGATATAGTTAGTAACTGAGCCTTAAGTCAAGATTTTTTAACAAAACATGTTGACACTGAATCCGGACAAATGTTTAGACTGGCACTGGCGTCTTTTTATCAAACATTTATGTCAACAAACTGAATTATGGCTGCAGCTAACAATTCTTTTAGTTATCTCACGATTATTCTCAGAATAATATTTTGGTTAATGGAATGTCAGAAACACGGTGAAATGGGCCCTCAGAACTTCCTAAAGCCCATAGCGACATTTTCATATTGTTAAATTCGTTCAACTAAGAGTCCAAAACCAGGTAATGGGTCAATGACAAATAAGGCTTCTATAAAGGTCATTTTTAAAAGTATTTTCAGAATGGATGTAATGCATATTTTTTGTTTCATTTGTTTTATTACTTTTCAAAGTGGTTAAGATCATTTATAACAGTATTCTTTTACTTCACTGGCAAAAAAATGTCAGGTGGCGCAACCACATATTTGTAAAAATAGATATAATTTCCTACCATTCATTATAACTGAAATCTTTGGCAAGTATCCCTTAGAATGTCTACAGTGACTAACACATATCTATTTTGTGGATGAGTTTTGTATTTTTATTAAATTAAGATCATTGCATTCTGTTGGCCAGGTTCTTGGTATCTTAAGCATTCGATTTTACATTTAAACTGATAAACAAATGATACAAATATACAAATGAATACATACAATACAATAGTTGTTAACATTATAGTTATCAACTATTTGGTCACTTAAACCTATTATTTATTACTCTAAATTATTGTTTTATCTTGTTTCACCCCCTGACGTTTAACAGTTGTGCCACCTGACAACATTAATAATGACAGGATTATGGCTGAATAATTGCCTTATTTCTTCAAATACATAAAAAAATAAAATAGTCAAAAGTCTCTATTGAAGTTAAAGTAGTAAATATTTCATAGTATCATAGTAATCATGTTCAGTACATAGCAACTAGAATAGGTTACAGTGCAATGGATTGATCAGATGGACAGACTGTAATGGATTTTGATTGCGCAACAATTAAGTCTTATTTTGATATATTCATAAAGAAACACCAGCTCAAGACAATTGAAAACAACTCATTTAAATGCATAAAATCAAATGTATTAACATTACATTACATACCATTAAATTAAACACATAGCAACTGGAATGTAACACTAGTACATACTAAATACAGCAACACTTCGTCAAAATTGTTTTAAAATAAACACTTGAATGACTTTGGAACTCGTGACAAAATATTTCAAAACGTGTTGAACCTTGTAAGGTATGATGACTCTGAGACTGTATTCGTATCAGTTCGCTGCACTTATTGAATTTGTATTTGTTTACTGCACTTATCCTATTCGTAGTAGTTTGTAGCACTCATTATATTCGGATTAGTCTGTTGCAATTATTGTTTTCGTAGTAATCTGCCTCTGCACTATACTTTTGCTCTGGCTTATGCTTTGAGATGCTTGTTTAAGAAAGGAGATGCACTTATGACTTCTGGTGACTAGTAGTTCTCTTGAATACCTATGTTGAATACACTTCCTGTAAGTCGCTTTGGATAAAAGCGTCTGCTAAATGACTGTAATGTAATGTAATGTAATGTAATGAGATCACATGGAACTCCTGCGTGTGTAATAAGAAATTAATTATTTAACAACTTGAAAGGTCTGACTACTGTAAAAAAGTGAGAACTGCAAGCCCTGTTTGCTGTTACCTTCATACTGATGAGTGTCTTTGGAGGGAGGCCTGAAAGGACGGACTGTCAGTGTTGAAGAGTTGGAGACTTTCTTGATAGTCTAGTCCAGTGCTGCTATTTTCATTAGAAAATAGTTGGCAACACTGGACTGTTTTGGGGGTTGGATAACTTTTAAAATCTACCATACTTTTGCTAGTTTCTCATCATTACCAACCCTGCCTTTCACTTAAAACTACTAAACGATTTAATCTTAAAACTTGAAATATAAAATCAGATAGTGACGCTCCTTGCAGTAGCGACACCTGTCTTACTGGTTGCTCCACCTTACTTACTGGTTGCGCCACCTGACTTTTTGAAAAACGTATTTCAAAAGGAATCAGGCATCTACTTTGACTCCTGTATTATTTTTTGTTCTTGTTAGCAAATCGTCTTCTTTTTATCAAACATTTATGTCAACAAACTGAAGTAACAATTATTTTTATCATCTCACGATTATTCTCAGAATAATCTTTTCGACAGACTATTAACTAGTTATCCAAATAGCTGCTTATTTATGTCAGATGAGTAATTGTTTCCGAAATTCAGTGGACAAAACCAGAAAATAGGATGGGCTGAGCTTAAACACACAGCATTAAATGATGGAGCCAATGTAGGTTTAGATACGTATCTTACCATTAGGCAAGGCCAGGACACTGATGACCAAGAAGAAAGAGACAACCATCAAAATACCAACTCGGAGGTTGTTGTCAGAGTGTTCATCGTCCCTGTAACATCACAAATCACATATTTGCAAAGGGAGGCTTTCCAGATATTCAGCATTGTGATTATTCAGTCAGGCGAGCTAGCTATTGAACAAGGCTGCTTTTGTACTATTAACTTATTATAAACGTATTATATTATAAACAGCACTGTAAAGACAAAACTCAGCTTACACAATGTAGTTTAACATTACCTTGTAAACGCAAAGTACATGAGGCTCAGCACAGTGACTGTCAGGAGTGTGATGGTGTGTGGCTTATAAAAGAAATCAAGGCAGATGTCGTCCACTTGTTGCTCGTTTATAATTCGGAAATGTGAATTATAGTTGATGTCATCCTTCCGAGGTGTTCGGGTGGCCATATCGATGCAGTGGGCTATCTGAGAGTTTTGAAGGCTATTACTAGAAGCTGTAAAAATCAGAGCCACAAGTTGAAGCTGAAGGAGAGCGCCCCTTACAGAAACCCTGAGAATGGACTGAACCATTGAGCTGATGGGGGTGTTTAAAGGTGATAATACACGTTATAGGATCAGCTTAAATAAATAGCATCGACCATTAATACAATAACGTTTCCTGGTTATACTTTTCATCCTTTTTTTAAATTTAAATTCAGCTTTTTATTTATTTTCATCCTCATGTGTTTTTTAAATGATTTAAGTGGTACCCACACATATGTTGTTGTGGTACATACCACAGTGTGACACTTCCGTGAAGTCCTTCCGTGAATACACACACGTGAAAACGGTTGACATTGTGCGACACCTTGGTGGATGATAGAGCTGAATTGAGGATAACATTATTGTGAGTAAAAAGTCACCACCCTAAGATAATATGTTGGGTTTAGCATTCATTATGATAGCGTGTTAGCATTTAAAGCTAACGAATGATCTGCTTTAAGTTACCCTCTTGTAGGACAACAACTCAGACTCAAACTTGTGTTTTATATCTTACCTACAATGAGACATAACAAATGGAGATGCAGATCATTCTAATTGCCTACCTGTAATTATAAATGATACTTTGTTTCTTTCTTCAGCTAAATTAAGCAGCCAATATAAAAGGATACACAAACAAAAGTTAAAAACAGTATGGCCTTACAATAAGTGGCAAAGTGCAAATATGTGTATGTGTCAGAGCAGTCTTTCACTGCTAGTTTATTATTTTAAAGGAAGTTGGAATGATTGGCAATGCCCTTGCATTTTCACAAGTTAGTCTAATCAGACTATTTTGTATTCTTAATATATGCACATAAAACCACTTCTGTATGTAACGCACTTTGTAATCCATCCATCCATTCATTTATTAAATTATTCTTTTTCTTGGACTTTCCTTGTCTAAAGATAAACCATAATAATGTTTTTTGCAGATCACCATGGCTTCATCCTGTACACAGCTGTGTCTACAATGCAGAAGCCTTCTTGGCTCCAAGACAGTGGCTGGTACCTGGCAGTATTACACTCAAGTTCGCCATTGCATTAGAGTTACAAGAGTACCCACACAAATCCTAGATGGAGCCTCACTTTTTAAAGGGAATCACACAACAAATCGGGCAAGACAAATGCCGAAACAACAGATGGTCTGTTTCAGCGACTTAGCTGCCAAACATCTGGCAACCGAGGCTAAGGAAGACAAGGCTGTTGAAGAAACATCTAGGGCTGATCTTGTAGCGTTCAAGAGTCCCCTGTTGCCAATCAGAGATGCTGTGCCAGACTCCCAGGTGTCATTAGGTACATATCGGTTTGCTGGTGTTGATCCTAACCTTTTCTTTTAACATTAGAATTCACCTTACATGTTACAACTATTTTGAGAGGGAGTTGAATGCGTTCCATCTGTATTTTCTTAATTTACCAGATCTGGATGCAGCTGCTGAGTTTTCAGCATTAGATATGATCAGTGATGAAGAGGCTGTCAGTATATCTGTTCCTTCTGCCATGCCTCCTGCCTCCACCTCTCTAAGAGACTATGTTGACCAGTCTGAGACCCTCAGCAAACTGGTACAGCTAGGTAATTAAACCGCAAACTTTCAAAATATTGTTGAGAATAATGTAAGTCATATTGACTTTTACTTTGGAAGCGTAAATCTGATTTATTGTGATCATTCATCCTCTCATTGCAGGTGTAGACCTGTGGAAGCTTGAACAGAGGCCCAACGTTGGGTCCATGCTACTGAGGCTCAACTTTAACACAGATGTGGCACCAAGGCTGCTGTTCCTCAAAGAAATCGGGGTGGAGGACTCTCGCTTTGGCTACATCATCACTCACAACCCCTTCATTCTCACTGAGAGTTTGGAAAACCTACAGTCCAGGTGACATAAAGTGGTCTCGGAAAAGGAAACATTACATGCCTTTTTATATTTGCCAAATTTCAGTCTGATATAGTGTATACTTTAGTAGTTACTGGTCAGGTCATCTTTCTTCTCTTCAGTTGCACCTCCAGACTGTTAGTTGTTCTTTTTTTGTTATTTGCAAAGGGTGAATTATCTCAAGTCAAAGAAGTTCAGTGCTGAGGCTGTTGCATCCATGGTGGCCAGAGCGCCGTATCTGCTTAACTTCAGTGTTAAGAGGCTGGACAACAGACTGGGGTTCTATCAGCAGCAACTCAACCTCAGTGCTTCTAATGTAAGCTAACTGATATACTGACGCAATGAAACCTCGGCCATGTTTGGATCATGTCATTTTTTAACAAAAATAAATGTTGTCTTTGTCGGTAGAAAAATAAATGGCAAATCATAGTTTGTTTTCTCTTTTCAGACACGGAACATTGTAGCTCGTCTACCCAGATTACTGTGTGGCAGTTTGGAGCCTGTTAAAGAAAATTTGAAGGTATTGAATGACAAACGTCATCAGAAAACAATGAGTAACCTTGAGCTGCTGTGTTTGAATGTGTTCTGTAAATGTGTTCCACAGGTGTTTGAAATAGAGCTTGGCTTCAAGGAAAATGAGATCCAACACATAATCATTGCCGTCCCAAAAGTGCTGACTGCTAATAAAAGGAAGCTCACCCAAATATTTGACTTCATCCACAATGTCATGAAGGTGCCCCACAACCTGATCGCCAAGTTCCCACAGGTAGATGGACAGCTGTTGGTTTTTGTTGTTGTTTTAACTTTAACAACAAATTCGAATTAATTTCCTTTATATTTTATTTCATATTCAGAAACATAACTTGAACCTCTGATATATCCTCCAACAGGTCCTCAATTCCAAGTACTTGCGTGTCAGAGAGCGCCACCAGTTCCTGGAGTACCTTGGAAAGGCTCAGTATGATCCAACCCTGCCCAACTACATCTCCCTGGACCGCCTGGTGTCATTGCCTGATGAGACTTTTTGCACTGAGTTGGCTTTGGCCACACTGGAAGATTTTTATTTGTTCCAAAAGACACTTTGATTCTTCATGAGGGGACATTATAAAGGACTCCAGGAAACAAGTGGTCCAGCACCCAGAATAGATACCATAATGTCAGACACATGCAGACATTAAAGTCTTTAACATACCGGCTGAGTTTGAAATACAATGTTTGCTTTGTAATGTTATGTTTAATAAATGCTTACAATGCATATCTGCACTACTGTCTGAAATACTGCTCCTATATACCACGACTGTCTACTTAAAGAGATCATAAATGTGATAAAAGTGCCAGTAAAACATTTAAGGGGCTGTGTATAAAATGATCATTGATCATATATTGTTCATATTGAAGACTACCTGTAATGAGAGGAGATTGTAAAAGATCAGGTCTCACTTCTGTGAAATGTAAAAAAAAATACTACTTAATGCTACTAAATGCTTCTGCTCAACTAAAATTCAATGTAAAATATTGTGCTTTTTACACAGCAATTCAGATGTTGCATACAAAACAATTAATCAACTTATTCAGTATGATGCATTGTGATGCTGAAGATAGTAACTACCCAATATAGTTGCTGAAAAACATTTGAAATACTACTTACAGATGTATGCAACAGTATTACTGATGAATTAACACAATACATAAAAACAACACTGAAAGGGGTCAGTTGCCTGCATAATGGCTACTTTTACTTTAAATACATTAGGTTGTTTTGCTGCAATTATTAAACTGGTTATTACCTAAAGAAGAGTTTGGATACTGAGCTTCTACTTGTAATGGGGTGTTTTCACATTCTAGTAAAGGATCGGTACCATTTACTGATCTGTACTCAGTAAAGAGTTTTCAAAACCGTTATTTTGTTTTACAGACTTTTTGTTAATCCCAACTTTCCTTTATAACCATGCAAATAAGATGTACACCATCGACTGTATGTGAGAAACCTTAAACTCAATGTTGAATTGCGTAATTCCCGATTGACCTGAATGCGCCTCCGTACCAGTGACGCACAGCGGGCGTTCTCAGTGGTAAAGATGGCGTCGAGGGCACCAGGTACGGGAACTGCGCTCACTATTTACATGCTTTTTAGTGTAAATGTACTCTATAAAGCTCTCGTTATACGTGTACGGCGTGGTGCATGTTATACTGTAACACATGTTGTTGTATTATGTTGATGTGGCCGACTGTATGTTACTTTTGACGCATTTGGCTTGTGCGTGTCCTTCTGTGTCCCCAAGCTAACTCATGCTAAGGGTACTGTTAGCCACCGTTAGCTCCGCGCTAGCTGCTGATGCTAACGTCCCTGCTATCACCGTTAAAATATTGAATTTACAACAAGACAGTCGTCCTGCTGTCCCCTCAGTGGTGGATAGTTTCTGAGTTTGTTTCCAAAATGATGTTGCAGCGCCCAGGTATCGCGTAGTGCTGTAACATTTGACCTATACTCGGCGACGTTAGCTCCTAGCAGTGAGGCACTGTTGTGTTGTTTCTTGTTCCTCATGGGGTCAAGGTATCTGACTTACTTACTGATTGTATTTGTCTTTCTTGTCCCGTTCAGTTGCAACAAGCAGGCTCCTGGTTGGATTCCGCAAATGGTATTATAACATGTGTGGCTTCAACAAGCTGGGTAAGCTCAAATATATTGATCACAAAGATTTGGATTAAGTATCAAACCTGACAGTGATACTCGTTTTAAGCCACAGTATGTCAAGACTACTCATGTCATGTTGTATTTTTCCATTTAGCATCTTATGCATGTTTTGTTTTGTAGGTTTAATGCGTGATGATACGATCATTGAGGATGTCGATGTGAAAGAGGCCCTGAGGAGGCTACCAGAGTCCCAGTACAACGACAGGATTTTCAGGGTCAAGAGAGCCCTGGATCTCTCCATGAAGCAGCAGATCCTCCCTAAAGACCAGTGGACGAAATATGAAGCGGTACATAGCATTTTCTTGAAATCTTTTCATGATATTTGCTTACTTTTGACTATGAATCATTTTTGTATCCAAATAGAAAAAATTGTGAATTCTCAATGAATTCTTAAGTATGAAACTGGTGTCATCATGTGAAAATGCCATTTTTTTTCCCGAGTGTTTGTAAATAGAAAATAAATAAAATACATGTTTTGTAGGGTCATCAACAATGTTACCTATAGTTTGAGTTTTGTTATTAATATAGCTTGATTTCATTTTTCAATCCCATGTATTGTTCTTCTTGTCTTTTCCTTTTAGGATGAACGTTACCTGACACCCTATCTGGATGAGGTGATCCGTGAGAGGAATGAAAGGGAGGAGTGGATGAAGAAATAGATGGTTCCTCATCAAAGCTGTTAATCGTGCATGGTTGTCCCCTGGTGGAAATATTTAAAATGAAATCTAACCTATATAAAACAGTGCTCATTAAAAAAATTGTACATTTTAGAAGATATTGAAGTGTCACTTTTTTATGATGTAATGGATAGAGGGCTATTTGAAGATTTTATTTATTGGTAAGACAAAATGAAACGGTTAGAAATATACTTCTTAGTTCAGATATGTTCCATGTTGCAACTATGTGCTGTTTACATTTAAAAATCCAGTTATATAAAACATTTAAACCACAATATAGTCATAAGAACATGTAAGAAAACATCTAAGGCAAACTTAGTATCTACCATAACTACTCCAGTAGCTACATCTATCTGCACTGCACGTGTTCAGCTTACTTGATTTACTCTCACAGTTTTGGCCTTCAGTCATGCATAGGAACAGGGAAGACTGTTTGCCAGCTATCTGAAGTAATACTATATTAAAATATATATCCTTATTATGTGTAGCCTAAAAACACAGTCTTGAAAATGACTGTCAACGAAGCATCAACATTTCCGGACAGTTTGAGGATTCAGGTCTGCCTTACACACATTTCTAGATTTGTGTAAATCTGAGTTCTTGACCCTTGTTTGTCGGTCCGTATACTTAATCCCTCCACTGGCAACCACACTATTCATCTTTCTGAGCAGATCTACTGTTGTCCACCTCAGTTATGGTACCAATAAAGTTCCCAATGACGTTGTTAAAAGATTTTAACATGGAAACTCCCAGCTCATTACTGGTTTCAGTAATCTCTGGGTCATAGGCCCCCATGAGTGGGGAGCACACCTCCACACTCCCTCTACCAGCTCCATCCAGGATCCCCATCAGCTGACCCCTGACCTCCTGAAACAGCTCGTCGTTGTACAGAAGTAAATCAGAATCATCAAGCGGATAAGTGACATTCTCAGAGTAACACTCACGGGGAACTGGCATCTCTATGTATTTTAACTTAGGAAAACCCAAAGATAGCATGGAGAACAACCTCCGCAGGGCTGCAGTGGTCAGAGGGTTCCCCAGGAGTTTGAGCTCCTCCAGGCCCTGACAGCAAGTCAGAGCATTAGTGAAGGCATCCATGTGCTCGTCCTCTATGTTACATTCTTCAAGGGTCAGGCTGACCAATGTGGCTGAGCAACGGCCGAGCAGTTTGTGGAAACAGGTGGGGAAAGAGCTGAAGATGTCATGTCCGCTGAGGTCTAGACGGACTAGGAACTCACTGTGGAGGCTGTTCGACAGGTAGGTCATGTCCAGACGAGTCAAGCAGCAATTGGCCAACTCCAAGCACTGCAGTGGTGTGTTGAGGGGACTGGGTAAAGAAAAGGGAGAAGAAAAAAAAGATTAGTATGGGATAAAAGATCCAGCCTCAATTTTTTAACACAATTGTCAATATATATGTAGTGAATAGCAGATACATATTGTGGTTTGTGTTGGTCCTCATGAAGGATTTTTATGTAGGATTGGTGCCAGAAATACGTAAAGGGTAAATCTTTTAGGAAGTAAAGTTAAATGCCAGACTGATTGACAGCTTTGTTTGTGGTTTGTGCTTCTGTTCTATTTCCATTTGAACAACATCCAGCAGGTTTCTGGCTAACCTGCGGTTCTGGCCCGGTGCAGCCGTCTGTCCTCACTCTAGTATCATGTCAGCAATTTTAACAACAAAATACCTTCCATTGCTAAACAAGAGCCTTAAAGCTGCAATGTGCTGTGACCCTGGTTAAATGTGATTATTGCGAGCTATATTAAAGCTTTTGATGCTGCAAAGAGCACGTAAGACACCAGAGCCACCCGTCTCATCCAGAATAACTACAAACAAGGACACCTGGTTGTCCTTCTTCATCCCTCCCTTTGTCCATTAACTCACTTAAGCAGTCTGCGTAGGTGTCCAGTTAGAGTTGAGAAACCAACAAAGAGCTCAGTCAGACCGCTCAGTTGTGCCAGCAGGTTACCGAGGATGGACATCAGATCATCATCATCAGAGCCCAACCTCCTAATATCTATAGCCCCGGCCGGCACGGTCAGAGACTGCAATTTGGGGAATGCCACCCTGGACAGCAGCACCTCCAAGTGTGTGGCCTCCAGGGGAACATTGTGGACTACCTCCAGCTTTAAAATGGACTCAGTGTCTGCTAGGCGAAGAACATAGAACAGCTGCTTGAGAGAGAGGGAATCAGCCCGAAAACTGACGAAGCGAAGCTTCAGTGGACAGTAGCGGAGGAGGAGGAAGGTCTGAGCCACCAGCTCATAGTTGCGTCCTGTGACGAAGCCGTTCAGACGAACATCGATAGATGTTTCAAAGGCAGATGGGGACACGTCGTTGTCTTTCATGGCCACCATGGTCTCAAAGCACATTTGGGTCAGGAGGTGGGTTCTTGCCCATCGACCCAGTGTGGATTGGCAGGGGCATGGCTGGTGCTCGATATCCCTCAGGCCAGTCAGGTCCACCGTATGCAGGTTCTTGGCATATGTTCTTGGAGGAGACAGCACATAATCCTTTGACAAACAGACATACAAGGCGAAGTTATTTTGAAGTGATTCTCAACTTATAATAATTAATGAACATTGTAAGACAGTAACAAGTCAATGCAAGTGTGTTTAAGCCAATTAAGCCACAAAAAGAACGGAAAAACGTGGGACAAGAAAACATTTAAAGTGGCCCTATTATGCTTTTACTTTCCATAACTTTATGAGGTCATAATGTTACGGAAGTGACGTAAAACTCCTTCCGGCTAGTTTAGCACTCAAACAACAAAAGAGAGAGACGGAGCTGAAGCTCTGGAGGAAGAGTTTTTTGAAATGTGAAACGTTGACCAATCACATCAGAGCAGACTGACTGACCAATCAGGGCAGACTTTGCTTTCTGGAGGGAGGAGCAAGTGCTTCAACAGATTATTTCAGAGAGAGGGGGAGAAGAGGTGCTGCAGGGCAGCCAGGATGAGAAAAACAAGGCGGATTATGAGCATTCACGCATGTAAATATTTTACTGTAACTTGAGATAAAAATATGCACCCGGAAAATAGCATAATAGGGCCTGTTTAACTAAAACATGAGGATGACATCACTATAATAAGGCATATGAAGACTATCTAAGTACCTTTAAGCCATTCAGAATCGACTCCAAACAAAGCCGACAGGTGCGGGAGGTGAGGTCCATCTGACAGTCGACTGTTTCTCCCAGCAGCCTCTGTAGGTCAAGCACAGGAAGAGGCCATGCCTGGACCAAAACACGCAGTAAGTCAGCCTGCTCATGGAGGTAGCAGGCCTTGAAGAGAAGTGGGTAAAGGTTAAAAGACACACAGTTGAGGTTCTCTAGAGCACTTGGTCCACTCTGAATGAAGCCCTCGGCAGCAAGGAACCGCAGTGACTTCATGTTTCCAGGTTTTATCTCTGTTTTTGTTTTCCGTACCAACAGGTCTGGGTGTCCTTGTTGTTGAGAGCTGCGGTCAAACAGCTCTGTGGTGGCTGCTTTATTGATTTGCTCTGTTTTTCTGTCTGTCTGGGTGTTGTGCATTTGTCTACAACGACGCTTGCTGTGTGGGGCACGGGGGTCGCGTGGTAGTTAAGAGAGTGGAGGTTATTAATAGAAACAGCTGTCTCACGTCCTTCGTCGGGGACAGTGTGTATTTGCAACTTTTGCCAAAGAGGTTAAGTAGGAACAACATCTGAATGTGAAGCCTACACTACTCACATGAGCTGCAAGGACCAAAGAAAACAATGTTGTGAGAGCAGAAATAGAAAAGCAATACAGGAACAATCAAATATCTGGCTATGGTACAGAAACATCATCAGTTTGTAATGTTGAATGCATTTGAGAAGGCAGCTTGTGATAGGTTTGTTATCTACTTTTTGGTACGTCCCCTTTTTCCCCAAACCTGCCTTAGTAAATAGCTTTTGCTACTCTCAAATTACATCACATGGTTGCAATGCATTATGGTTTCTTGAGGCTACTGCCAGTGGAGACATGGGTGTCTCTGACATTTCCACGACTGATTTCTGCCAAAATAAACATGGGCACAGAAAACAATCGCAATATTTGTTCACCCTTTGTTTAAGACAAATTACACAACTTTTGCCACGCTTACTTTGCTGAACAAATCTCTGAACATAAGTACTGTGTCACTGATATGGAAAAAAATCAAACACCATATTGTGGTCAGTGCAGGATATATTGCAAATATTGGTTGTCTTGCTGTTATTGAGTAAAATGTATCACTATCATTCATAGAAGAAAGGTGAGAAAACAAATCATGGACTTTGTTTGATTGTTATTTGAATATGAACAATCAACTGATAGATGATTCATTGTTAATAAATGTTTGTTAAATTGTACAAATATTTGGGCAGGAAACCAAAATGTGGCTGTCAGAATAAATACCTTTTAGTTTAGTGTATATTAATTTCTACAATATCTTAGTAAAATCAAACCACATGTATCACCACAAATGAGCATACCTGAGAGGAACCTGTCAATCTAAATTGCTAAAGAGGTAGAATTAAGTAAACATTGAACAGTCTGGATTTATAAAGGTAATATTTTCAGGTTTATTTGCATTAGATAACATTGCTTTAGCCTGATTTTACTACACACTGAATATAATGTAAATTAGGTGTTTTTAAGGATTTAACCTCCAAAACAATCCCTTTTCAGGTTGATAGTCTACACCACCTCTCCTCACCTGTCTCATATGTGTTTAAAATGCATTTACGAAGGGTGGTGGTGATGGTGATGATGATGATGGTGCTCATGATGGTGATGGTGCTCGTGTCTCTGGGCTCGAGAGGACTGAAGGTTGGAAAATATTTCCCTATCTCCCCCCCTATCTCCCCCAGCTGGGGATCGAAGGTGCGAGGCATCTTGCACCCTGGAGCGAACCCGCTTGCTGTGACTACGCTGCAGGACACTATGTGCTGCAGGCTGAGACTGGGAAGGATGGCACCATGAAGCAGGGTGTTGACCATGTAATCTGCAAGACTTTCCTTCTCCTACATTCCTGTCTTTCCCCGCTGACACAGCCTTGCTTTTCAGAGAATGAGGGATTGAGAGGCCTCTGGGAGACTCGGGGGAGATGTAGTTCTCTCTGATCACCACAGGGTGGTGCTTAGGAGCAGAGCGAGCGTCCTGACTGGGCTCCTGGGAGAGAGATTCTGGAAAAAAGAAGAAAAACTATTTTAATATATGGATTTTCAGAGGACAGCTCATGAATTAAATGTTTATATACGGCAAAAACCACAAAGCAATAGAGTAGTTTCTCTACCTGTATTGTCAAACTTGGAAGTGTAGTTTTCAATTCCAGCCAGATCCAGGTAGTGGTTTCTACGCTCTATGTTTTCATCCACGCAATAAAATCTTTTTACTGGGTTTCCTGACTCCTGAGAAGCACTCTGCTCCTTCTCTGTTGCTGTTTTTAAATGATAGAGGGACATTATCATCACAGCAGTGAAGTACCACGGTTCAGACACTTGAGAGAGACTCTGTCCTTAATGTCACAGTAACTAGAGCCACAATAAAAATGGCTTTTTACCAATTTGTAAGATGTTCTCAGGGTCAGCAGACGGAGTTACAACTAGCTTTATCTTCAGGGGTGTGGTGCCACCGTAAGGTGGTTTGACTGACGCCTCTAGAACCTCATACATGGAGTGTATCAGACTGGTCATGTCCTGCAGAACACACACACACACATACATATATACACACTGACTACAAACCATGCTGAAACAGTGCTTAATTTGAACAATGTGCATGAAAGAAACCTACTTCTTTGGTGACCTTGCCACTGTTGTCAAAGTTGTACAGTGTGAAGACCCACTCCTGCTGAGTGTCTTCATCAGGCACCATGTTACACTCTGTGACCTGTATGTGCACATATCATCAGGAAACAAGCTTATTACTGCTATAATAAAGATTTAACCGCACATCTGTAGTTTATGTAGTATTACATTTTACAGTAATGTTGTATAAGTTGAGCCATAGTGCCGGTAAAAGCTCAATGTGTGATTAAAATAAAATGTTTGTTAGTATCAGATGCGTAACTTTACAAAGAGTCAGTAATCTTACAGACCCACTAGAAATGCACCTATCTTCAAGTTGATTGGAAATTACAAAAAGGATTTGCTACAGGGATATAGAGATGTACACTCACATACGCATGGCTGTTCCTCTTCTTGGTCCGTTTATTGACCTGGAAGTGGATGCTGTTACGTCTATCAGGTGTCCTCTTTGGGGGCAGAACCACTAAACAACACAGAGTTGACTTTGAACATAGTTATCCAGGAGACCCACAGTTTGAGGCTATCTATTATAATTGAGTTAACATACTGTACCTTTCCAATAAAATTATCCCTTGTTATAAGATCTGTTTTTTTTTTAATAAAAGTTAGCCAGCAAAGAGGAAACTAACAGAATCCAAAGGTGGAAGTTTTCCCACACAAACATAGAACAGATGTGTTTAATTTCACTATTTCCTTTTTATCTGGTAAAGAATGGTGGTGACCTATTATGGCTTTTGTATCAAAACTCTCTGATAATGTACAACATCTACACAATAATAATCGGGCGATTTAGAATACATAGAAAGTGAGTAAGTCAGTAAGGTGCATGTTCAAGCAGTTCTCTACTCACCTTTAATGTTGCAGTTTCTGTCAGACCTGTTTGCCCTCAATTCTACGTACAAGTTCTGTTAAAAGAGTGACAGAGTTTAAATCAACAGAGAGCACACATGTAAAAGAGGGAGAGGGGAACAAAAGAAGGAAGCAATTAAGTGCTTTTCAAGTCTCAGGAGTGTGAGGATTGGTCTCCAGATGTGAGCAATGCTGAACATCTGTGAGTCATTGACTGTCCTTCAATTTTTCCAAAAATTACATTTCCAACATATTTGATCAGATGGAGCAGTGATCTGAATATTTCTTCATTACCCTACAGAAATTTAAATACAGAAATATTTTAGGTGAGACAGCAAAGGAGCTGGACATTTCCTAGTTGGTTCTCCTCTTTAAAATGTTCACATCTTGAGTTTTTCCTCACTATCATATGTAACTGACATGTCCGTGGAGTTTCATATCACATCATTAATGCAAAATCATGAAGCCAGATTTACTAGAGACAGTAAAATTCCAAACCATAGGATGCGGCGCCACCCTATTTAAATGCCTTAGTTAACATAATACTTCAGCCCATTCTAAAACTATCAAACCTTTATATTCATATCCATTTCTGTGATTTAAAATAACATCTGATCAGACATACTTGCTCCTCTCTCAGGTAGTAAACAGTCTGCTCTGCACAGCAAGAGAGAACTGAAAGCTGCAACAATACTTATCTTATCTCTCAACACGACAATCCATCACTAACATCACACTGTTGCTCGGGCAGATGCAGACTAGTGTGAGCCCTCACACCCACATACACACCCGCATACACACCCACATACACATACACATACACACCAATCTCTCTCAACACCCTCGTCTCTCCGCTCGCCACGCTCTGCCTGCTGTGAGGCTTTGATGCTGGGTTAGATTTCAGTGGAAGAGATGGTGCAGGTAGCAGAAAGGTGTGCACACGATGGAATCAGTATTCTGTTTTACACCCTCATTATACATCTGCCTTCCATGCATCCGTCCCGTAATCACAGAGTTTCAAATGTCAGCAGAACAGAAGCAGCCTTTGTCTCAACAAGAATGTCTAACAGCCTTTCTGATAACTTGATACCTGGATAGGAAGTTTCACTGTGGGGACGCAAACATGGATACATGATGCTCTGGTGACTTCAGCTCTCTCAAACTCATGTCAACAAGCTGCAGTGAATTTAGTTTTAAGTTTCCATAAAACAGTATATGAAACATGAAACAACCTCATAGAAAAGCTCAAAGTAATCGTAAAAAAACAAACAATGGCATCATACCAAGATTTTTTTTTTTACAAATTATGAATTGGTTTTCGAATTAAAGAGGGAAGTAAAGGAACAAAAATGGGGTTTCTTGGGTGGATTTAGGCCAAAGTATAATCACAAATAGACAACCTTTTTAACACTTAAAGTGTAGTGTCGGAAAGCCGGAAAACCATCGATACAAATGTTGGGATGTGGACTGAAAGGTGGATTACAAGTGCAAACAAGCTAACAAGCGAAATAGAAGAAGTCAAAGTAAACACTGCTGGGCGTTAGTTATGTCAGACAATATGAGGCTGACACATAGAGATAATAAAACCCTGCTCTTTGATGTTACAAATATTTAAATAGTGTTTATGAAAACTTACACCGTGGGTCAGCCTCCCTTACACGCACACACACGGTCCAGAGATCAAAGCAAACAGGTTTGTGTTTCTTGAGAAAGTGACGACAGGCAATTGTGTAAATATTCAGTTTCTGTGTGTGTACAGTGAGTTATGTGTCAATGGTTATCTTAACGAACAAGAATACACAAACATTTCTCTAACTATCCTTGCTTCTATTTAAAAAAAGAGCACACCTAATTTATCCATCGTTTTTTTAAGGAGTCATGTTTTTTTATACGTGGAAAACTCTTTAAATGTAAAGTAATGGGCTGCATATCAAGAACACAAAAAGAAGGTTAATGTAAGAACAAAATCAGACAGAAAACTATATAAAATATCTTGTCGTCGGTGGTTCTAGTTTACCGTAGTGGTGTCATGGAGATTCAAACTATATTAGGCTGGAAAATTGTATCGTAGGAAGATCTCTCCCATTAACAAGCACAGAAACTCTACCACAACCTTTTAAACAAGTTGGCAGAGTCAGCATCTTTTTACAAACTCTGAAACTTTCCAGACCTTTCATACAACACTTCAAAAACACTGGTGAGAACTAACACCAAATCTCATGAGCAGTTGTGCTAAAAGTTCAAATAAACTGAATAAAAGTTAAAATGGCATCATGGTTGATTTTCTAATTCAACATTTACATAATTTACTGTTTCTACAAGCAACCCTGTGATATTTGAACGGATATTAAACATCTGTAAGTTACTTTCACCACAAAATCTGGTTTTATTAAATCAGTATGTTTATGGTTAATAGAACCGTATTTGACAGTTTTCACAGCCTTCCTGAAATAAAAAAAATAACGACGAGGACATATTCTCTTCAACAGTATCCTAACATGAATGCTTTATTAATGCTAACAGTCTACATGTGATGCCATTTACGCAATCAAAAACCCACAAACACCCACTACCCACATCTTTTTCCTCTCCCCCTCTCACAGTCTGTCTGACTGGAGAAGGAAAGCAGTACCAGATGTGGAGACTTTTTTTCCCTGTTGGATATAAAGACCTTGCTGTTTTGAGGGGGTGGCTGTGTTGCACTTCATAGACTTGGAAGTCTCTTTATAGAGGAGGAGGAGGAAAGGGCGGAAGAATAAATATACGATTACCTCCAAACATCTTTTATGTCCCTTGGATGTGATGTGAGCAAATACGATTTAACCCAAACTGGCTTAACTGACATGAAGCTGTTGGCTCTGCAATAAACCAGTAAGAGCAGGCTGGCAATGCCTCTGTTGTTATTGCTTCTTTGGTCAGTACGGGAATAGACTTTCACAAATTGTAGATATAAAACTTGCATACATTTGAGTAGATCTTCTGAAGGAGAAATCTGCCCTCAAATACATGTTGTGTGTATCTGGAGATTTTATCAATTTAAGTCAGGTCCAGTTTTTTCCTCGCTTGATTCATAAAAGAAAAACAACTGAACCCTCTCAGATGATCAGTATATCTAAATTGACTAAATTATTGGCTATCTTATCAATAGAACATATATCGTTTGGATCTGATTAAACATGTGAACAGTTTCAGGTGAATATTTTCATATTGTCTATCTGGTGATCTATCAATAACAGAGCATGTCAGTGTCAAAGGAAATCAAAAACAAGCATTGTGGGATATCTTTTTGTGCAATCCCTGAGGTTAGTGCCCTCTGGGTTAAGTTTTACTTGCGTCTATATGTGTGGGTGGGTAATAAGAGGTGGGTTATTATACAGACAAAATATACATTAATAATAATAATAAATGTTCTACCTTTGTCAGTTTCGTTTTGTGGATGCGGATGCGCTCCAGCTCGCTTTGGCAGGTCAGCACATTTGAAACCAAACTACCACCTGCAGAAACATAAGAATATCTGTGAGCACCATGAAAAAAAAAATCATATAAAAAGTAGTTATGTTTTTTTGAATAGTTTCTGTGGAGACTGGCTTACCTTCAGGACTCTGTCTGCGTTTCGAAACTGTCCAAACAATGAGAGAAGAGATAATATAATACAAGTCAGAGGCGATTTCATCTTTTCTTAAAAATCATAATATTTAGTGATGTCATAAAACACCTCACCAAGTTTGGACTGTAATTTGCCCATACTCCTGCCTGTTCATTTGATCAAGAAAAGTTCATAATGTCCAATCCATGAGGGGGAAAAATAAAAGTGACATTTATGGAAGAAGAGCACCGGGATACTACAGCAGAGGTTTGGACACAGAGGAGCTAAAGCTTTGAAGTAACTGAGACATCAAAGAGTAAAGCGGCAGAGCGAGAGCCTTCACCCCTGCGCACCTCCTTCTTTGGTTTGATTCGTAGCAAGTTGTAGAAAAGGTAATAAAGCTCGCCACCTCCATTAGTGGATGGGGCATGGGATATATAGTTCTTTTTACGCTGGTATACGTTCATTTTTGTGATAAAATTGTTTTTGTTTGATTTGATTAATTTAGCTGCTGGCCAGTTAACCAACTAGATTGCTTATTCCAATGTCATGTTTCATTAGTTACAGAAATTAAGCGCGCATGGGAGAAGATTGACTCTGCCCCCAAAATCTCCTTCGATCGAGGCAACAAGCCTGCTAGGTCAAGTTTAGGAAAGATGTTCATTGTTTGGGTTAAAATAAACCGTTTCTAGCAGAAAGCCCTGATGGCAAACTTCTCCTGGAAAATGAGCCAAACAGAAGAGGCAAAAAGTACTACTAGCCAATCACAGCACAGTAGGGCGGGACTAGAGCAATATTAACGTCAATGATGTACTACAGCTTGACGTGGTGGACCAGGCAACCTTGCTGCATGTATCCCTGCATGGGACTTAATGGCACAGTATGTTGTCTCATATGAATATTGTATGTTAGTAGTGTAGGGATGTGCATGATTTACTTCTATAAAATCATAATCTGTATGATCTTGATGCTCTATTCAGGCTTTCCTTATTTTTGCAGTTTTGTTTCCATCACCATTTTACAGTCTTTCAAGAATACACCAACTTAGAGCATCATCAAACAACTCACCTGTAAATGAGGTGAACGATGGACGCATCAGATCTACAGTGTACTGCAGAATCCCGTGCTTTGACGCTTTAAACATGCAGTTCCAAACATCATCTTGTTGTTGTCATTATTAAGTTATATTTTCAGTTTACAATTCACAAAAGGGAAAATAAAAAAACAGAAAAGTCTATTGCCCACACAGCAACTCAATCAATGAATAAGTACCATTTTCTGAAACAATCACGGACAAAGTGATGGTGAAGAAGAGCTTTTTGTTTATAACTACATACAAAAGTAATATATAAACAACTTGTTTAAAATAACAACTGGTATCTGAAGTAATGGCCGTGGTTAACCACTTTTTTGTTTTCATTATATTACATAAATGTACATACGTCTGTTTAAAAGCAACAGACTCAAGTCCATATCAGGTCTGTGTTAACTGCTGCCACTGACAGACTCTTTGACAGTGAGGGCTGGTGCCGGTCCTATGTGGGTCCAGATGTATCCTTTTTCTGGTCTGATGGGAATGGTGGGGAACGGAGAGCTCCGTGACTTGAAATATTCAGAGGGGGCGTGACACACAAACTCCAGGTACTCCATCTTTCTGGGCAGATCCTCCTCTGGACCTAAAACAAAACAGACATTTGTTAACTTGTCACATAAATGTCTTAAACATGGTAACATTTTAGTCTCTCATTACTCACCAACAATGTATGTCCCAGGATCAAACAGGTCCTTTGGGCTAGCCTGTGTGGGGATTAACCAGGTCAGTGCAGCACTCTTTTCACAGTACTGGTCCTGCACGAACCCTCGAATCTGAGCATAGTACGGCTTCCCGTCTTCCTCATCTGTCACCTTGATCACATCTCCCGTCTGGTAGTATACACCCTAAGGATACAAGTATAAACATTAAAGATGAAAACGGTCTGGCTGCCTCTCTCACATGCATCACTGGATGAAGTTTTAGCCCCACAGTAATAATTGAAGCTCCAATAAGATGAAGAAATGCTGAAAACAGAGCAGGATACGCTTTCAGATGAGATTGGGATATATGAATTAGACATAGAGCAGAAACATGAGTTTACTTTTGCTTCGTTTGAATAAACCCCATACCTTATAAAATACTGATTCTGATGTGATGATTGTTGCAACAGATTCTGGTGCTTTGATTGGCTGAGGAAAGAGATCACACACACACACACACACACACACACACACACACACACACACACACACACACACACACACACACACACACACACACACACACACACACACACACACACACACACACACGGGTCAAATACATAAAGGAATAGCACAGCGCATAACAAGAGAAACAACTAAAGTTGCTTATCAAATCCATCTTTTACTTACATTTTTCAGTTTGAATATGTGTCTTCTCCCCTTTCCTTTTGTAGATACCTTCTTCTCAGATGCAGGAGCTTTGTATTTGGTGCTTCTAAGCCGTGCAGACCTCCTGTGGATCTCCTGCTTGGACTAAAAGGAACAGATACCAGGTATTTCAGCTTCAAATTAGTGTGATTTGCCTTTGACTTGTTAAATATATACAAACAATGGTCTTGCTTAAGTGGAATTCAGAGCATGAAATTCTCCTCAAGTCCCTGCATGGTCACCAGGGGCCTTTTTCTGAAATGTGTTATAATCACAATGGATACGTCCCCTATGCTGCTGTTCAACTTTAGGAAGTACCTCTTCAAATTTACAAAACTGAACTGTAAATAGGGTTCACATAGTGGTTGATGAAATCTATTCAAGAGGGACGGTTCCCTTTAAAATGACCACTGAGTCTGGGCTGTACCCAAGAGAAACATTTCACTTACACACAGTAACTAACCTGCTTTCCCCCGCCATTGCTGGGCAGTGTGATGGAGGACATGGTGGGTCCTGATGCTCCGCCGCTGCAGCTCTTCCCTGTGCAGTTGTTGCAGAGGACCTCTCCTTGGTTCCCTTTCTTCCACATCGAGGAAGAGTTCGTCTTGCAAACAGCACAGCACGGTTTCAAACCCAGCGGCATCGTTAGTGATCAGTCAACGAAGCCAGGGAGGGAATACATTCACGTTACCACAGTGCTCAACAATGCGATGATGGCTGCTCGTTCAGCTGCTGCTAACTGTGCATCACCATAACACACTGCAGGGGCTGCTTCAAATGGCACAAACAAAGACAAAGATAAATCCTTTTCGGCGGCAGATATAGTCTAGATGTCTGGCTGTGACATTAGATTGATTACCAGAACTACGACAGCATCAAATTGCACCCTGAGCTGTTTAATTTTGCAGCAAAATCACCGCCATTGCGAACGCCACTATTTCTTCTTCTTCTTCTTTGCCTCTTTTGACATCGGTTCTTCTTCTATGGTTTGCGATTCCTTAGTCAAGCGCCTCCAGTGGACTGGAGGAGACTGCGCCGAGCTCAACCTGTGTATTGAGCTTTTATTGTTGAACACAATACAAACTTAATTATTAATTGATTATTACAAAACTTGTGTGATGGAATACAGTGGAATATTTAAGGGAAAACAATTAGAGTATAAACATTTTTTGGGGTGATAATTATGGCGCCCAAACGTCGTTCCAGTCCAGCAGGTGGCAGCAATCTGAACGGCCGCCAATCACCGAAGAAGAAGAAGAAGAAACGCGTCACCGTTCAAAACATACTCCAAGTTCCGCCTGTCTGTCCCGGCGCCGTGTGGTTCCTCATGAAGATGTCTCAAACTACTCCAGACAAAGACGAACAATCGTCGGCTAACAAAAAATCCATCTCTCTCCCAATTTCCAGAGTGAGGTTGATAATGAAGAGCTCCCCCGACGTCTCCAGCATCAACCAGGACGCGTTGTTTCTCACCACCAAGGCGACAGTAAGCTGCCGTCAATGCTAGCTGAAGCACTGCTAGTTCATCAGCCTGTCCATCTGCTAGTTTATCGGATAACTGTACCTATAGCTGCTCCATTTTGTAACATGTGAGGGTCTCCTTTGCTGACTTGTGTTGTGTTGTTGAAGGAGCTGTTTGTCCAGCACCTGGCTTTGGCTTCATTCAACAACGGCTCCGGGAAAGAAACCAACTCTCTGTCATACACCGACCTGGCTACCACCGCGGAGGAGAAGGAGACCTTCCACTTTCTAACAGGTGAGAGACCCAGCTGCAGCCTGATGGACCCACAGGGACTTTCTGCAGTATTTAATGTTGCTCTCTGCTAAATCCTTACCACTACAACTTTAGAGTAAACTTTACAGTTTGTGCACAAGATGAATGCAGTCTAATACAAATGCCCTGCAAGATGCTGCAGTTTGTGGGACTGTGTTGCACATTTATACACTCATTTATATAAATGACCCTGACAAGATATTAGAACAGTCTGTCAGTATGATGCAATACAACTCAACAACTTAACAAACAACATCCTACAATATGATCATGAAGTGGAATCAGCACCTCTCTGAAACAGTTTCAGAAAAAATTTGAAGGCAGTAGGGATTTTTGCCAGACTGTTGTATTAGTCTGCAAGGTGTACCATCTATGTGCTTACTTGTTAAATATATTTTAGTTTATAATGTGCAATCTGGCACATTAAAGAAACGTATTGCTTCATGGAAATACTGTTAGTGTCTGATTATTTATACATAAACGTTTTTGTTTCTTTACAGATTTTACATCAATATTGCAATTTTAAATGGTAGATGATTTAATCCATGCTGTATCTTTCTCCCCTACTCATTTTTTACTACAGCCTCATTTGTAAGGCTCATATTGATTTATCTCCTAACTCCTAACTAAAAGGTTATTCCGTAAGTCCAACCAGTTCTTTAATGGAAACCAAACTGTTAGTCTTTTAATTTAAACTTAACATTGCATATTTCACTGTAATAAACCTATCAATGTTTATGTGCAGTAGTTTAAACACTGTTCAAGAAAAGAAGTGGGCATTCTGCCTCTTCAATTCTCTCTTCAAAACAACTCTTTGTTTTTGTTTGTGATAATAGTAAATGCAAGTTGCTGCAATCTTTATTATTTTTCTGCAGCAGTTTTAACCTTGCCTCCTACCAGGGACATAATTACCCTATTTATCACTCATTCAGACACTGTAAACACAGTTTCACTTAAAAAGTTGTGACAGTCGGAGATAGCATTGTACAGCTACAGTAAGCTGATAAATCTAGGCAGTGAGAAAGAGTTTGACACATTGTACTATTCTTTTTTTTTAATAGATATCCTGCCCAAGAAGATCTTGGCTCGAGATTATCTTCAGTCTTTGGAGCAAATGCAAGAGGAGGACGAAGCTGACTTTTAATAAGGACAATGGCTGCATTTCACGTCTGGACAGATATTATCAAATGTACATGTCCTGTTGTTCATTAAGAGCTCTGGCAGAAGAGAAATCCTAAACTTTCTCAATGCTTCAAATACACTGAGAGAGTTCACCCGTAAGGCTAATGGAAGACGTTAATGGACATTGAACTGAAAGTAAAGCCACATAGGGAAAATGTGAAATCAAGTGAAGACTCAAGAGATCACAGTCAAACACGAGAACACACAGAGTCTTAAAGGAACATAGAAGTTGTACTGTATGTCTGAGATAAATACTTGATGCAAGAAATCTAAATTTGTAAAAATGGCCTAAACAAAGCAGCCTTGGACAAATCAAAATGCAATCACGCCTCAAGATTTTGACGTTTTAGGATTGGCCCGGATCTTAGAAGGTCTCTTGGTAGCAATGTCTGATAAATTTCATGCTCGTTTTGCATGCACAACAATTAGGAGGAATGTATTGTATTTTTCTTAATAACTTGCAGGCTTGTATGGGCTAACTCCATGTAACTGACCATGACATAATATTCCTCACAGCTGGTGCACTGATGTCTCTGCTCTTGAGTTGCGATTGACTTTCAAATATGATTGGGTGAACACTTTATTTTACAGATGCTTGTCAAACATTGATTTCAAAGTGAAATATGTTGATGTTACTGATTCTAAGTTAAACATTATAGTTTTAAAATGTATTGTTATGTTTTAGTTACAAATAGTTAATCATAAATACTCAAAAGTACGAATACCTCTGTTTTTCCATCTTAACTACATAGCAAGTGAACATGCTGCATCTTTCCAAATTAAAATTCACAATCGGCCCAATAGATGTTAATATTTAAAGTGTATATAACAGCTGACCATCTTATAATCATCATCCTAATGCATTTACAAATTATTTGTTTAGATTTGATATTAAAATAAAAGATTAATTCTGTCTGATATTCATGTTGCTCTGCATGTATTTTACACCACAACCTTAGAGAAATACACATATGGAAATGCAGTTTATTAATGTTGAATGATGTGTTAAACAAGTCAAATATTCTGTACCCAGCTTCACAAATGTCTTGTGGTTTTACTAGATGCTGCTAGCGTGACCATGAAATCTCCATGTGGAACATGTCTGCAAACTGGAAATATAAAACCTGATTTAACAGCTACTTGTGCATCAAATCTCACTGATGTGTGAGGTTTATTTATCTCTAAATAATGACATAAGGTGCATATCAAGTGTTACTACTTACATAATCCTGAGCATGCATGCATTTGCTACATTGTTGTACAAAAATGTACATGAATATATTAATCCAGCACAAATAGGACAACCAGTCCTTGTTACCGTCACTGCGGGACGAGTTTGTTCAGTCGAAGCTGGATGTTAAGCAAAGTATTCTCTAAAGTGGAAAAATGATTCTCCAGGATGTTTGCCATGTGCTCTCTTCCTTCTATGGCGTCTCTTGTGTTGGCAAGATGCTCCTTCATGCTGAAAGGGATGACAAACCACAGTTTTTTTCACACATTTACACACTACTTTGAGTTTCTATACACTAAAAGTCTGTTCTTTAACATCTAATAGAGAGAAAGCACTGAATTGCGTTAATTCTCTGCAGCTGTTTTAGTTCCAGAGCTTCGTCTCAGCCAGATGTGCAGCCAGATGACTGTTGGAAAGCACATGAAATTACTTAACTGTTTGTCTAGATGCTGTTTCCACTCTTCTCTGCTTTGGCATTCAAGCAGTGTTATGTTTATACCAAACAAGTAACACTGATCCATGGTTCCTGACTGACTCACTAACATTCATTTAGGAATAATCCCACAGCCGGCTTTGGATCCGAAATGACCAGAGACTTCATTTGTCCCTGTACAGTGGGGCTTGTAGCTTTTCTTTGTGACTTCTTTGTAAATTATACCATTATGAATATGCAACAACAAAAAAGCCAACCTGATATATGTTCCTGTTCCTACAACAATAAATAATAAATCGAGGGTTCACATTATTCCCACTTTTTCAGTTACTCCATGCTCACCTTGTAAGGACTCCCTTCTCCTTCCCCTCTCTCCTTGTCTCCTCCAAAGAGGCAAACTCCTTCTCCATGGTCTGCAAAGTTTCTACCACACTCAGATGATCTGAGTGGATCCCCTGCACCTCCTCTTTGGCTTGAAATTCATAGGAGACCCCTCCCTCCTCCATCCCGCTGATGGTGGACACAGCCTGCAGGGCAGCCCTGTTTTGGAGGACAAGCAGACGGGACCTGGCAAACTCCTCCGGTCCAGCTATGTTTTCCCAGCAGATTGCCGAGGACGGTGGTAGCCAGAAGCGCTGGGTGCAGTTGACTGGTTTTCCTGGGGTCTCTGTTATGAAGGGGCTGTCAGCAGGGAAACTGTGGAGCAGGTGCAGAAGAGATGATCCAGATCCCCACTCCAAATCCTCAAGGTCTGATTCCCCAGACTGTTGTTTAGGGAGTAAAGTAGAAAGTGGCCCCGCTGCCCCTGCACCCTCTGCTGGGCAACAGACACCCAGCAGGAGGGAACATAACAGGCAGAGCACGGCGCTGCTCACTGCCCCCTGGAGCATCTCCAAACTGGTTCAAAACATGAAGGCTAGATCAGACTTGTGGAGCAGTATTCATATTGACACACACACACACACACACACACACACACACACACACACACACACACACACACACACACACACACACACACACACACACACACACACACAGCTGTAATGGTTGGAAAGGCCATTTGTTGGCATCGTGACAGACCTTATCCACTACACATTTTTTCCACTGTGGTCTTTTCCTGTAACAAAGTTATTGTTTTTTTCACACAACGGATCTCCTCTATCTGCATTTTTACACTCTTTGGGGAAACGTAAATCAAACATATTTTAACGAGCCATGATATATAACCTTAATCTAATAAACAAAAATATACACACAATCCCATGCAGTTTCTAGACAGACTACATTGTGCATGTGAAGGAATGGTGATTTTGATTGGCCAGTCAATTTCAACTTATCATTTATACAGTTAAGAATAACAGTGAGACTTTTATTTGGCATAAAACTGTTTCCATACAGGCACAATTAGATTTTACCTTCAAAATAATAGTATGAATTTTCGTTTTTATAGAAACAACAAAAAGGTTAATTGCAGCTTCACTATTGCCACATGTTTCTCCATCAAGAACATATATTGTTTCTGCACAGTAAATGATACATCTCCATAAAAAGGCTTCAGCAGAACACTAGGTTATGTTTTATTTCTTATAAATGTCCGGAGGCTTTCCTCTCCTTTTGTTAGCTTCATGGTTTGCCAGCAGTAGAAAGTAACGAACAGAAGCCTCACAGCTAATCCGAAACTCCTGACCACTGCAACATTTTTATCTCGCATAACCATCCTTTTCCTTAATACCTTGCATCATTTTCATTCATGTCTTGTGATTGTAATTGTCTTACCTTGTAAAGAAACGAAGCAGTCTGTGAGAGCTGCGACGCTCCTCCGTTGCCTGAAGTGGTCGGAAAAAATGAGTCGTTGACTGCAGCCTGTTACAAGCGATGTGAATCACTATTTACTGGCCCTGGAACAGCAGAGTCAGGAGAGAGGGTTTTCCGTCAGGGTCTGTGGAGTAATTGAGGAAAACCTGCCTCTAAGAACTTTAAACACACTTGTAGTCAGTCTGGCAGGGACTCTGTCAATAACTTAGAAGTGCAAACACCAGTCAGGCATCCTGGAAAGAGAAAGGGTTTTATGTAACCTACTTAAAAAAGTAAAAATTAAATTGCAATGCTGAAAAGTACTTATTTTAGTAAAGTGTTCATTTGCAGCTTTTTGTTCGTCTAAAGACTTCAAGTCAGCGAGTCTGTGAATGCAGTAGGAGGTGTGATACTTCTGGTATTTATGAGCCATTTTACAATGTCCTGAACAAGACCAGCCGGGGTTGAATTTTAAACTCAAAATGCTCTAAACATCTAAAACATCATGCAATCATACATGTGCATTGAAGTGGTTTGTCACCAGTTAAGTTACATGGTTTTATCTTTCTGTTTTTTTGTTTTTAGAACCAGCACAAAGGTTTTTTAAATGAACCCAGACTTGTTTTGTCCCAAAATTTGATACACACCATCTGTGTTTTTTTTTGTGAGTCTTTTGAATGGCCAGGGAATGAATTTATGTAGTCTGAGGTTTACACCCTGACATAAGCAACAAGGAATGGGAGGGACGAAATTTGGCACAAACTATCGAAAGTGTTGTAATGTTAGGAGAGGAATGAACATGAGGCGCACACTATCATTTAAAAAAGGCACTGAGATTCTCAGGATGAATAAATATACATATATGTGTGCAATAAATATGCAAGAAAGCTCAACAGAATTGTCAAGTAAATATAATTGAATCTATATTCACAAATAAAACATTTTACACTCTGGAAAAACACATTTCACTGGTTTAAGACCCTTGAGTTGGAAAAAAAAGTTCAACTGGAAAGAAGGAAAGAAATGGGATGCAAAATATGTTGTTTGTAAATATAAAATAATCACTAAAAGAGGAAAAAGAGGCTTTCTGAACTGGTGATCTCTCTGAACTATTTTGTAGTTTAGACTAACACAATAAAAACAAAAAAAGGCTTCATGATATCTACCCCAGATTTGTATTCCTTAAAGTGTTGCAGAATCAGTATATTTTCTCTGTGTCAAAGCAGACAAAATGTTTCTTAAACTTAAAGTTTGCACTTTAGCCAGAGCGTCATTACTTCATTTGAAATCCGGTAAGCTGCATACACAGCTAAAGTAAAATTATTGTCAATGTCTGGATAAGAAAGGAGATGCACTTATGACTTCTGGTGACTAGTAGTTCTCTTGAATACCTATGTTGAATACACTTCCTGTAAGTCGCTTTGGATAAAAGCGTCTGCTAAATGACTGTAATGTAATGTAATGTAATAAAGTATTTAGCCCAATAGGCCTGCAAGATAAATTAGAGGGGTCTTGCATTTTTGCAACACAAAATCATTAATATTTTTCTCCTGTAATACACATCTTCATTCCAATAAAACAATCAAGTAGGAAGATTTTTTACAACCAAGCCACAGAAAAAAAACAAGTGGAGGTCACAAGACATAAAAGTTGGCCTTAAAAATATATTATGGTCTAAACACTGATGGACAACACAACTCAGTAAGCGTACAGTGACACCTAGTGGCAAACACTGGAAGTTAGCTACTTTATTGATTTATCCCTGTTTCCATCCCTCCATCATTTAAACACTGCTGTATGGAGTCCCAGTAGGGCTTTTTGTGTAATTATTCATGCCTATATGGACTAAAGTCTAAATAATAACCTGCATGTGTTGTCAGCAGGGGCGCCGCTAGGGATTTTGGGCCCCATGAAAAGAATCTTTACAGGGCCCCCAACACAGCGGCAAAATTTTTTGATGCTATTTTACATACAATTATGCATTTTAATGGTATTTCTGACTATCATTACCATATTTGTGAAAGAAGAACAGCATGACAGTTGACATGTACAGTAGGGGAAGAACTGAGCACTCTGAATACAATGGAATTCATTTTGAGTCATTTATTTGCTGCACCACTGATTCTTAAATTGGAACTTAGTGTCATTATTTTTTCTGTATTATAATTTCATCATCATTAGGGGCCTCTCTGGGCCCCCCTCCATCATGGGCCCCTAGAATCCGTCTCCTTTACCCCCCCTTTTCGGCGCCCCTGGTTGTCAGGCTCCACACTTACATTTACATTCCTTGACATAATCTTTGCACTAAATTCCATCACAGCCCCTTTATATGTGCGCTATTTAGCTCAAAGTACTGCACCCATGCCTCCGGTGGTGTCAGAGAGGGGCGGGGAGCAGGGATCACCGCGGAGCTCCTCCTCCCTCCTCCAGGCTGCCGTCACCGGGGCTGCTGGACCGGAGTGTCGGTGCAGCCAGGAGACTCCCAGCCCGACAAGTCTCACGGTCCACGGTCGACGACATGGCCTCCGACGGCATGGACGAGCGATCTCCGCTGCTGTCCGGTCCCAACTCGGAGAACGAGACCCCCACTGCTCCTCCGTACCTGCAGGATTCAAGTCCCCGAGGTAAACACACGACATGTAGACACGACTCCCTCCTCCTCCTCTGCCTGCATGCTGAATCATTTATAGGCGTATCGAGTTTGTGCGTAAATAAAACTGCAGCTGAGGAAAAAGGTGGAGCTTGCACTGTGAGAACTGGAGCAGTGGGTTAGGAAAGAGGGGCCTACAATTACAGCAACATTTGTTTTTTACTGCAGAAATGCTCACATCGAGGCTCGATGGGGGCCTGTCATGTTTTGGGTCTTCCCCATTAAATGAGGTGGCCTGTGAGTCGTGATGAGGCCTGGTTTGAGGTGGGCTTCAATGTTGTTGGGCTTCAATGTTGCCTTCATCTGACCCACTGCAGATGAAGGCAGCCGAGCAGCCTTTTGTCCTAGCTTCAAAAATGGACAAAAAGGCCCAGATGTGTTTCTTCATGGATGGGATCGAACCCATAGCATGACAAAATGTCCTAATGTGTTAAATGTAGCTGTCAGTTAGCTCATTTGCATGCAAAAATAGACTGCAAACAACAAATATTTAGCCTTGATCTTGCCAAGACAGTATGAATATATTCTAGCATCTTCACTACAGTACAAGGCATGTGCACGAACAGCCAGGAAACTGACACAGTGTCCACTTTTTGCTTAGTAAACAGCTGAATGTAGGTTACAGCACCATGATGCATGCAGGACTGAATGACCCGGGCAATTACTGCTCGTAAATCCTCAGTCCACTCAGTCTGGAAGCTGCTGTCAGGACTGGCCTTTGCCCTGAATGTAGTCTGATTCTTAATTTATGTAGCAGAAGATTAAATCCCATTTGAAGTTGGAGACATACACAAAAAGACATGCTATTTTTTTAGACTGTAAAAGTTCCCTGTCAGTGTTTATACAAAAACATCCACATCAGACTCTCATATTAACGGATTATGTTTTGTAGAAACATGAGTACATTTAGCTTCAGACACTGTGCCCTAAAGTTCCCTCTTATTGTACCTTTTTGTTTCTTTGCCATGTCTGGTTGTTCTCCTGCAAATGAATGGATTCATTGACTGCGTAATACTCTTTGCAGAGAATTTCAGGACAAACGGCTAATATCAAGCACAACACAGGGTTTAAAAAAAATAATATTTTGTTGTTCTGGCGCACTCTAATCTTGCAGAGTTCATATTTCACCATCGGATTATTCATAAAGACTTTAATGCTGGACTGTAATAACCTGTGAACTGACAGCCTGTGTCGATGTTACAGCACTGACTTAGTAAAAGCTTAAATGAATGTCAGCATATTTCATGGCCCAGTTTCTCCTCCCTCCTTCTCTGCAGTCTGGATTATGACTAATTCTGGGTTTCTCTGGGTTTTGTTGAATCCCTCTATCAGCCAATTTGCTAAATGAATTAATCAGAGTCAAAGAAACCAAAACTAACACAATCACTGCGATGGTTTGACTAATAAACAGCTTCATCTAGGAAACAGAGCAAGAGTGAGCTGTGATTAGGATTGAGTGAAATGTGTTATTATATGAAAGTGACTGCAATCTTTGCTGGATTGGTTTCCTTAATATCTTTCAAATCTGACACTGAAGAACTACGATTCCTTGACCTGGTGATCAGAGTCGTCAGTTTTTATGCATCTGTATCAGGCAGAGATTCACTGTTTGCTGTATTCACAGTTCGTGGTGGTGAGGGGCGGAGACCAATGACCTTGGCTGCATCTGAGTGGTTAGACTGGCACTGTGCTTGATTTTGTTGTCACCTGCTTGAGGTTTTTGCGATTGAATGGCAGAATAAATTGACTGCAACGAAAGGCTGTTCACACCGTGACAGTGTTTTAATTCATTGCTACCTCTGAATATTTTTACTCAGAGGTAGGGCTTCACTGATGTAAAGCTGTTAAAATACACATTTTTAAACCAGCAATGTTAGCAAAGTATATTCAAGAGTGTTCAAAGCAAAGTCATTCAAGGGAGGAGTCAAAAATCTGCAATATCTATTTTTATAAAGTACAGTCAGCTTGTCAGCCAAGTGCTAGATTTCAAGGGAAATGATGGTGATTTTTCAATTTTTTTTAATGTCAACAAATCCAACGAGAATACCAAATCCAATTACTTAGTTGATTCTACTAAGTATTGTCTGTTTATCTAAAGCCTTACACATCTTATTTATTCTTTAAAACACATCAGTGAGCCCCATTGTTGCAGTGAGTGAACAGGCACTGTAGTTTATTTAGAGTCAAAGGTGTGCCATGTGATAGTGTACAAGGAAAGACTCGTAAAAGACATTTGTCTACTATAATTACATGTTTAGCAAATATTTATCTAAGTATTATGACATTATTTTAAGGCCATAAGCTTCACCCCTACAGCGGAGCTCAAAATGTGTATTAATCTGCGAATTGAGAATAGTCCCCAACAAATAAACACCTTAATCCAATTTGAGTAACATTTGCTAGAAACTACAGTGCCCAGACGTTTGATGCAGTTAAGAGTCTTTTAAAGGAAATGTTACTTTAGTTTGTGGCCTGTTTTTAATGATTTACGTCTTTAGCACTGGCTTATGGGCTAAGTGAGACAGAAAATACTGAGACGGACTAATTTATTGTTGGTTTTAATCTTTTCATGGGGTTTGTTGACAATAACAAAAATATAGAGCTTTATCCTGTCCCCTTTAAAGATGAGGAACAGGAGGCAGAATAAAGAATGAGAAAACATCCTTCTCAGTCAGCCATTTTTTAACACAAACCACAAATCACATAACCACCGATGGCACCAGCTAGGCAGGACTTAACGGTGGCTGAATATTGTGGTGGTGCTGCTGGGGGTTGTAGTAGAGCGTTCTCTCATCTTACCTCTGGCTCTGAGGACAGCCAGTGGAAACCTATAGCTTCTATATGCAGTTCCAGACGTACATTAGGAGAACTTCACAGCAGAGAGAGAAGCGAGTAGAAACAGGCCTCTCCTGAGATTAGGACCTGGTGGTAAATTACAGAGAGAAGTGCTGACTGTGTTTAGGATTTTATTTCATACATTTTTGATGAACTTGGCACAGAAGAAATGGATCACCATGTGCTGCCCGTCCACAGTAGGAGTGTCCAGTCTTTGGCATTCTTTGGATGTATTTCTAGTCACGTTTCCCCAATGGTAGATGGTGTGTCCCATCTGTCCCCATGGTGTCAACTGTCCAGCGTCTCTGAATCTCAGAGCTGAGCACTTTAACCTCTTGACTCGTCCCATTATCTCATTCAGAGTGAAGGAAATGAGTCATTTGACAGATTAGATGCCTCCTATGTGCTTGGTTAGTAGACTGGAGACCGGTTTAACACAGATTATAATATCACAAGAGGTATACTTTATTGCAGTTATTGGTCATTTGTTTATGGCCACATCAAATTATTATTTCCATCGTTTGCTTTTAGATGATCAGATATTTTTTCAGGAGTGAATTACAACAACAAATCAATAAATTAATTTAATGTTAAAGGTTGAATTAAATGTTTAAATGGAGATTTAAGTATGATATAAGTATTTAAGTATGTAAAGTATGCTTGTAAAGGTAGTCACTGTGGCAAATCTATGGATTAAATGTATTAAAGATTAAAACCCAGAAAAACACATGGAATGTATAGTAGTAACACAGGTTAATGTGGGATTAAAAAGTGCAGAGTTCATTTGACTGGCATGAGTAGTTAGTTCACAGTAGTTCTTTCAGACATTAAGAGGATATTTTTTTAAGTCTGGCCATTTGATTATGTTAATTACACTTGTTTGTAAAACACAAATTAGTTGCCTGGCTTTTCTTCATTTCTCAGCCAATATATTTAGGAGCTTATTGGCCTCGTTAGCAGAGACATTTTAATAGCTGCCCATCCAACTGATGCACCAAAGTCATAAAACCCCTATGTATGAAATATGGTCAGGTGCTACATCTTTAAGATTTTTTTTTTTAAGGTCACAAACAGTTGGATTCTATCAGAAATGAAGTACGAAATTATTTTCATATATTTATGAATTGATTGTGTCACATATTACTGACGTGTTGACACGTTGGGATCTAAAAGGGCCCATTGTTTCTGTCTTAAACATACAGAGTGGTGCTCGGCTCCCGACAAAGAGGGACGAGTCACATGTTTAGCAATCAGAGTTGTACGCAGCCTGTCATGGGTTTGAATACAGTGCAGCAGGTTTGCCAACCACACACAAGGTTTAATAGTTAGTAAGAGAGGCATTACTGAATAACTTGTATGTTATATGCCTTCAGATGCATCAGAAGTTTGTTTTTGTATTGTATATTGTTTAGGGTAGCTTATTTTGTAATGAGGGCTGCAACTAAACATTATTTTCATCATCCGTTAATATGCATATTATTAAAAGAAAAGAAAATCTTAGCTTAAATGCCACTTACTTGATCTCTTCCACAGCTTTCAGCTGCATCTTGTGGCCTTTATCAACCAATGACATTCTGTCATTCAATTAAGTTCTTGTTTAATTTCTAATGTGATTTGGTCTTTTTAATGTCTGATGTAACATCGATGCATGCAGTTAACAGCTGGCCGTGTGTTGTGTGCTTTGCCCTCCTCCTCTTTTCAAAGCCGAACTACCTCCTCCCTACACAGCCATCGCAAGCCCCGACGCCGGCGGTGTGCCTGTCATCAACTGCCGCGTATGTCAGTCGCTCATAAACCTGGATGGAAAGCTGCATCAGCACGTGGTCAAGTGCACAGTCTGCAATGAAGCTACAGTAAGTGGAGGCCATCGTTGAGGCCGGTGACAGCTTTATTGATTATGTTTGGTGTTGAGTCGTATTAGTTCAACTGTCAAGTTGAGTAAAGACATTGTGTTTTTTCTGTGTTTTTGCGCAGAATCCTTTTGCATTATAAAACATGGAATTTGTCAGGCGATCGAGAGAAACCACTTGCTTTGAATTCTGACGATTTTTCATCGTGGCAATGTCCACCTTTTAGAGCCGTACCAGATGTTAATGTAGACATCTGGCACATCGATCAATCAGTCCAGTGATAAGTGCTGCATATAACTTGAAAGTGTCATCGGTGTCATCGGTTCTATTACACTGGACCCAAACAGAATGCAGATAATAGCGAGCTTCAGTTGTTGTATCTTATTTCAGCTGATGTGCATCAAGCATCCTGCGATCTACTCTTTACTACTAATTTAAACATTTCTCAATAAAGCCTAATTCCAGACAAGCACAACATTTTAAATTGCTTCTGAAAAAATATATTTATCTATTATTGTTTAACCTTAATCAAATTTGTTTGCAAATGTGTATTTATGTGTGTTTGCAGTTTGTTTTAGGAATAAATGAAATACATATTATTTAAAAATCTATTTGTAATCTCTGGTTCTGATATGTGTTTCATGATTAAACTTTATCATTGTTATAACAGTTCCTGCCATTGACGGGTCCCATGTATGTAGACAAAAACAGCACACAGTATTGAATACAGAAGCTTTATTAGTGAAATACAGCATGTCAGATGGCATTATTTGGACACATGAAGCTGATGGGTGAGCTAATGTATATTTTTCACAGATTAATGCAAAGCTATTGATTTTGCAGAGCATTTTTTACACCCTGTTAGGTCCGAACGGCTCCGCTGTGTCAGCTCTACAAGATTTTAAACCAACCGCTCTCCTCTTCGACAGCTTTGTTTTTGTGTTTTGTATTACATTGATTTTGATATGTTGCCTTCCAGCCCATCAAGAACCCTCCAACAGGGAAGAAATATGTGAGGTGTCCCTGTAACTGCCTGCTCATCTGTAAAGACACGTCCAGGAGGATAGGATGTCCTCGACCAAACTGGTAGGTAGCCGCCAGTCACGTTCAGTCAGTATGTTTACTTCTTTTACGAAGCCAAACAAAAGCCAACTTTCAGGACCTTTCATGTCATCAAAACATTTACAGTCCTGTCTTCGATAGGTTGTAATCATAATCTTGTTCATCTCTTTCTTCCTTCGACAGCAGACGGATAATCAACCTGAGCCCAGTGATGGTTATCCCAGAGGAGCAGCCCGCCCAGCCGGCACTTCCCATCCAACCTGAGGGGATGAGGGTGGTCTGCGGTCACTGTGGCAACACCTTTCTTGTACGTAAACCCACCAAGACAAACAATATCCAAACCAATCGCAGAGTTTTTCATGCAGAATTGTGTTGCTGTGCTGTTGTTGGTACGGTCATATTAAAGATATTGATAGCCAAACCACTATTAGTAATGGAAACAGGGGATTTTCTACAGTATTATAGAATAGTTGCACAGTTGTCCAGGCTTTGTATTATGGTTTATTCAAGTTAGTCCAAAGCACACATAAGAGCTTCTAAGATATTCTTCTCCTTTTGACCTTTTATCTTCGTTGAAATTAAAACAGAATATGATGTTTGCAAGTTGCTGACATGCGTTTGCTGCACGTTTCCTTTCCTCGCCTGGCTCATTAACGATCCCACTTGATGGCCGTGAGGTTGCAGCCTTTTTGCAGATTACTCCCATCCTAACTGAAATTGTCTTCCTGCATCGTGTGTTGATGATCAGTATTTTTGACATGTTTTCACTTACATAAAGGTTTAAATATCTTATGCCTCTATTTGCCATGTTACACATTAATAAAAGGAACCGCGAGGTGTCTCATTGAAGGGAGAAGGTGAAGAACCTGAGGTGTCGAGTCAGGATGACAGCGACTCGCATGTCGAAATCAGTGGTATTATCTTCTAAATGTGTGCACATTGTTGCTTGCGCTGTCTGTAGGGCAGTGAGGACGCCAGCACATCCCAGCCAATGTCTGGTCTCTCCAGCGATGGCTCTGCCCCAGAACAACAAGAGGTTGAGAAAGCTGGTCACACTGGTGGACATATTAACAACAGCCTAACCTGCTCCAGTTCAATCTGCGGCCTTATTTACACTGGTGATAATATGACTTTGTAGACATCTGGCTTTGAAGAGCACTTTAGTTAAAGAGTAATTTGTATATGATTTAAGTGTTAAAAAACTGGTTTAAATCAAGAAGGTTTGGCGTGAATTTCTACTGAGTTTTTCATTCCTTCTCTCAAGCCAGATGTCAAGTCACATATTAAACTTGTGTCAATAGGACCTTAAATTATGCTGATTTGTGATGGCTAAACATTTTCGTAACACTGCTTTTAACATCAAAACCCTTAATGAAACTATTGTATATTTATGAGTAATTGTAATGCTAATCAAGCCTACTGTTTCTCATTTTCTCCAATTCAGACATAATGAATAGATTCACAAGCTGCAAACCATCATAACTGATCATGTAAAATCATTCCCAGTAGATCTTGTGTTGATTGTTCTGAAAGTACAGTCGTATAATAGTGTGTTATTGTATTTATGTCTTCACATGTGCTCGTGCGGATGCTCCTGTAATGTAACTAAACAGTGCTACTTCTTCTGTTTCCTCACAGTGGATGGAGCTTCGGTTTAACACGCTAGCCAAGTGTCCCCACTGCAAAAAAATGTGAGTCCATCAAACATCCATTTAACTCAGTACACAAAGGTGGAGAAGTATATCACTGTTCCAGTGTGTTTTCACGTTTGAGCTTCAACTCATGTACACTTAGCTGATCACTTTCGGTTTTTGATGATTTTTTCTTACCTTTGCAGGAAGCCAATGGTTTTCATTTCATTTCCGTGTGGTACGATCATTTAGCAGACTCTTGAAACATTCTTAAGTGTAAAAAATATCAAGTCAGCATTGATTTTTGTCAAAGTTACATAGCTTCTCCTTGGTTTATTGACATAGCCTGGCCACTGCTCTGCTCTGCTCTTATACATCGATTACAGCAGCAAAATCCCTTTCGCTGTAGTTTGCGCTGTTAGCACTTTTAGCACCGTTAGCTCCCAATCTAGTATATAGCAACATTAAAATTGCATAGTTTCAATGTAACATTGTAATAAATATTAATGTCGACTTGGATGTCCACTGCGAAGTTGCAAAGAGTGTCAATTATATTGAACAGAAAGGAACGGATGCTTATGGCTGCCAAAATAAATCTGATATTCTCAGTGCAGTAAACGTGGTTCTTTAAATGGTTAATTTTTCATGTAAAGTCTAAATGTTTGCAGAGAATGGGCTTAAAATGCAAATGTTAGGTGTGGTCTTACATATTCTACATTAGAGGAAGGAGAAGGCTTTAAAAGACTGAAATCATTGACTTAACACATCTTTATTTGCATCAACTCTCAGATATGTAGGGCTATGGTTTGGTATGAAATATGGTATAAATATGTTTCACTCTCAGCTCTTGTTGCTGGAGAAGTTTAGTTTAGCTTACTCTATGGTCGCCGAGCTTTGGAGGTCTGGACTTTGTAGTTCTTGGAAGGAGAGGGGAGGTGATGCGGGATAATCTGGACGTGTGACAGGAATTAGAGCCTGGCCTCGATACATCTAATGGTAATGGTGCAGGAGGTTCACAGAGTTGAGATGTGGTGGGAGGGCATCAAGAGGTTTGTCTGAAAGGGATGATAGGGACTTTATCTACAGTGATGCTGAGACGACATAACAAGCTGCTGTCTTTGCCTCAATCTCTGTCTCTTATTTCTGCATCTTTTTCTACACCACGGCGTACCTCTCAATCTTTGTCTCTGTACCTTTTTTGCCATCTTTCATGTATTTTATTTCATATTTTGACACTCTCTCTTTTTAAATATTATATTTTCCTCTGTTTATGTATACATTACTTAATCTCCAGTCATAAAAAAAAAAAAGCTGCAGTGTTTTAGTTTTAAACAAGTTTTACAAACAAAAAATGGCCCTGCTTCAGAAACTCAATTTAACAACAACAAGTCTTTTCTGATAATCCAACCGTTCAGATCAGAAGTGATGAAGGTAAAGGGTAATAAACATACAATGGACTTTTTTTTTTTTATCCCTTCTAGCCTGTTCTTGTGTGGGAGTCCATCAACCAAATAAATCTGTTTAGGTCTTTTTTTCTCTTTCTTTGCACACTTATTTTTTCTTAGTCCGTAACTCTCTACAAACTCCCTTTGCCCTTGCAAAATAAGTCAAAACAGTGACAGATAAAGTTACAGGGAGTTGTTAGGATTTTTTAACCTTGATGTTTATAAGGAACTGATACTTTTTGGTATAGTAGCACTTCACAGAGGAAAATCCCCCAATTATGCATGTGAAGTGTTGTAGTCAGGCGTTTTTTGTTAGTCAGGCTGAAGCACTGTCGATCCAGTCTGTTTGCCTCGTTATTTCTTGTTTTGCAAGTGATGTTCAGCTCTTAAATCTTTTAAAAACATCCTTTGAATAGAGGTCTGCTACATATATGGTCACATGTCAAATGAATGAGATGGTCAGGTGGCATAATTGTGAACAGTGAGTTGAACAAAGTGGAAACGCGTAAGTAGAATAAGGAGTAAGAGGAGGTAAGAAATCAGGTGATCAGGCTCCCCTTAAGCCATCTGAATACTAAGGATTCCTGAAGAATGCTTGAGTCCCGTCACATGAGAGGCATGTGAGAGCAGTGAGGGGAAGGAAAGTAAAGAAAGGGTGAAGCAAAAAAAAACATGTATGCCAGCCTTGTGCTTAGAGTGAGTCAACTTGTGCATGTGTTGGTATGCAGTGTGGATTTTGGGATATGTGTTGCACATGTGACCGGACTCAGGCGCTTTCATTTGTAATGTAAAAGAGGAAGAGAGAGATTTTTGGCTGCTGTAAAGTGAGATCACTGAGTAAATGGGATGAAGTCTCATCAGTCAATATCGAAGTGAAACTATTTTAACTGCAACACAAAATGTTTAAAATGTATGCTTTCAACCTTAACCACATACAAACATTAAATGTTTTCTCTCACAGGATCAGTTTCTAAAACATACAAGTATCTAAAATGTATGACTGGATTCTGTTTCTTTTATCAATCTCTTCCTTCAGATCCTCTGTTGGCAGTGCGCTCCCTAGGAGGCGCTGTTGTGCTTATATAACTATAGGAATGATCTGCATTTTCATTGGAGTGGGTTTAACGGTAAGTACTGTCTTTGTCTTTGTGTTAATTGTTTTTATATGTGTAACGCTTTCAAAATAAACGTTGGGCTTCACAATAAAGTAATTTGGCAGGAAATATCAAACAGGCAGGATAGTGACAAACTCAAGCGCCACAAAATAGAAGTTACAAATAGCAATAACATTTTAAAAGCAAAACATCATAGAAAGAGAGATATAATAAGGGTGAATGGAGAAATTTTGAAACAAGACAAGAGTCTACAGCCACGTAAGCAGCTACTGGCTGTCCTAAAGCTGGATGCTAATGTTAACACAGTAACATGCTATCTATCCAGGGTCCTTTGTTCCCCAGTGTAATATCCTCTTAACACATTACACATTACAAAGAACTTTCAAATGATTTAAAATTTTCAGCAATATTCATTGGTCAAATTTTCAATGTATGTTTCCCTGGATCAACATGTAGAAATCACTCATCTACAGCTTATAGCCAACTGATGTAGCACTCATTAAAACCTACACCCTTACATGTGTGGATGGACAGTTTTATTGACTTTAAGCATTGATTTCTCCAGAGTGTATGAATGGATTTGAAATGTCCATCAGCCTTTGGTAATTTTGCAATTTGAACTGAAGTTAGTCCTAACCAATCTCTTACAATGAGGACCCTGGAAATTTAGGGATGAACCCTCTCTATGATAATGTTAACATGTTGATGTTTAGCAGGTATAATGATCACCATGTCAACCATCTTAGTTTAGAATGTTACTGTGCTAATATTGGCTAAGTAGCATTTATCACAAAGTACAGCTGAGGATAATGGGACTGTAACAACTTCTGCAGGTATAAAATCAAGCAGGCATAAATCAAAGTATTGGACAATTTAAACATTTGACCTGATGACAACTCTGGATAAAAGTCAGAATATCAAAGTTATTAAAATTCATTCTGAGAGGAAACATGAATGTGTGAAGCAAATTTGACAAAAATTCCATCCAATAGTTGACATATATTTAACTCGAAACCAAAAAAGTCAAGTGCATGGTGGTGATAAATGAGAAGTCAGGGGATCAAAAAAGTTGGTAGCATAAAACAAAAACTATATATTTTTTTACAAACCGCACCATCTTGTTCAGTTTTTCACAGTATATCAGAGTCCCTACAGACTTTAACAACTTGGTAATTTTTCTGGCACTTTTCTGATGAAGTGAAGGAATGATGGAGACTGATTGATAATACAAATGTAATTTATTAATCTCTCTCCTGCAAGATAAAAGGATATATTCTTGGTGTTGATATTTCACCAACCTTTGCTTCTTCTTTCTGTATTAACAGGTTGGGACTCGGGCTTTTGCCAATCGTTACAACGCCACCTACGTGTCCTGGGCGTTGGCCTACCTGCTGGGTCTCATCTGTCTGATACGAGCCTGCTACTGGGGTGCTATCAAAGTCAGCTACCCGGAGAACAGCTTCGCCTAGAGCAGATTTGGCATGGCTGGAAGAACAAACCACACTTTTTTTTTTTTTTTTCCTCCATCCAGATTTCAAACTGGTCATGTTCAGCAGAGGGGAATGCCTGCAGAGCGTCTGGACGGGAGTGTGTTGAAGATGTGTATGTTGGAGATGTATCTTGAGTGTTGTTGGTTGTGTCTGGAATGTTTTAGAGAGTTTAGACTCGCTGAAGAAACCTAATGTATGAAAATCAGTCCACCTACTAGTCCACAAGGACTCAAATCCTGCCCAGGTTTTGCCCAAATCCTCCAAAATACAGAATCAACTTAAAAAAATGTGATTTTCCTTGAAGGATGACAACATTTTGAATAATAATAATAATAATAATAAAAAAAAGAGCTAGCAAACTGGTTGGATTTGGTCTTTCTGGACCTTTTTTGTTGTTTTTGTTAAGCACTTGATTTATTTTGTTACTGACCAGACCAAAATGAGACAACCTCCTAAAAACAGTTTACCCATTGCACTACGATTATATGCAATTGTATGTGTTGTTTTGCTGCTAGATAAACTCCAGCTACAGAAAGCTGCATACCCATACTGTATCGTAACCATTTACCTTGTGTGTGTACACTGACATAGTATTGCAATATGATTTTAACTCTCTAAATGATCAATTTTTAAAAGAAATCCTTAAATACCCATTTGTGCCAACTTTGCTGCCCAGTATTAGTCAAGAAGAGCAAAAGATCAACAGGAGCTTCTTTTTTTTATATCAAAGTGTTAATTTTTGGTGCCATGCAGCTTTTAACTCAGTACAGCAATAACTCTTTTATTTGAGTTATTTTGAACCGTACTTCCCTGTGTTTGTTTTTCACTACGCTTCCGTTGCCTTTTCAATGTTGGAAAATGACCCCAGAACATGGTGACTCATGTTTGCATGTTAAATTGTTTATACTCTGTCACTGAGGTGGTGTTTTTGTCAGTTTTCAGAGAGGTAACTGAAGCTTATGATGCTCTTGTCTTTGCTCCTTCTGCCTGTGAGTTAGAATGTAAACCCTCCTCTTCCTTCCTCTGCTTATAGTCACTGCTCTCTGACCTCCGGTGAACTCTGTGCTAGCTAGCATCGCTATAGGCTAACTCAGCTTCCTGTCTCTTCACTTTGACCAGTGGGCACAGCTCAAACTTCTAACCTTGTTTTGAATGTGATGATGATGATGATGATGATGAAGCAGAACATAATGTTAAAAACAAACTCTTTGTATATAGTTCAAATTCAGTACTTGGAAACCTGTAGTGAGAGGTGAAAGCAGAAGATGGCTCGTGGGTCTTTTTAAAAATGATAATTTATCAATAAAATGCAAAAACTGCCTGTATTGTACAGTTTGCTCATTGGCTGTGATGTTCCAGACTTGCCACATTTAAAGACATAGGCCTGCATACAAGCAAAAGGGATGTATTTAAGTAATTTAGAGATACCTTTCTTGAGGGTTTCCATTTAAAGCTACATCTCAGAGGGAAATATTTGGTACATTTTTACTCCACTAAATTTATTTGAAAGCCATAGATAAAAAAAGATAATCTCATGAAATGTGATACATTACTATAGATAAAACAATGCAACATTATATAGTATTACAAGTAAAAGCACTAAAACTGGACCAGCTAAATTGCTGCTTACAGTGTGTCATTAATAATAATTCAATAATTCAAATTATATCTTAATTAATTATACTTTGTAAGGGGACAGTTTTACCAAAGAGTACTTCTACTTGCAGATAGTACTGAAGTACTATGCAGTCTTTTTTACACAAATACATCACATTCCAAAAATTATTTTTATTCTCAGAAGCACAAAGAATGCAATAATACAATGTGCATGTTATTTTTCAGTTTTTCTCCCCTCCCACCCCAGAACAGATCAAAAACTACTTTCTTATGTGTATGTGTATATGTATATGAGAAAACACTGCTCTAAAACATATCAATATAAGCTAAAGCATTTGCCCTGATGAAGGTCTAGTGACCAGAAGCTTAGCTATTAGAATAAATTATCATGAACATTGCAGTTGCTGTTTATGAGTCTCAAGCTAACATAATGTACTCTTAATAATAAAATACCTCCATCGAGAGGAATATTTTGTCCTGGGTTTAAAAGGCTAAGAAACTCACGTAGTTTCTTCAGATTACCCTTCATTTTCTTATAATGAATCACTAACCAGTGATCAGCATCAACACATCCATAGTCCACCTACACAGTTGTTTTCACTTATGTTGACTAATTGGACTCTGGACTGTGTGAACGAGAATAAGCTGCACTTGATTAGGTGGGACATCGTATCTTATCATCATTCTGATTGGTAGATAGTGTTCGTAGGTAATCAGGTAATTCCCAGCAAAGCTCCACTGTACTTCAAGCAGACTCAACGTCTAATCAGCCAGAACAATTGATAACACCTGTGTTGGCAAAACATTTTTCATTTCGTTGTTGTCTTGCAGATTTGTTTAACTGATTTTATGTGACTACTTGGTCTATAAAAGTAATGAGAATATTGATAAACCTGTTATACAAAATATGTAGCTGATGCTTATTGGTGTTCATATTTCCTGTCCAAAATAATTCTCAGCTGCCTGTTCTTTCATACCTGCAGTACTGCTATGTGCCCACATGGTGGTGCCAGTGTTAAATATAAACGCACTTTAGTTAGCGTGTGATATGGCCTCACAAGATGTACTGTATATCAGGATACACACAGAAGGGAGCAGACCAACAATGACATGTTGTCAACTTCTCTTACATTAAAATGCATTATTATTCATCATTATAATTTCTAATGAAATCACTGTTTTGATTCTGCAAACAGACAAGTGGTATTAGGAAAGTATCCATCCGTAATACTTCCATATCTGGATAACCATAAAACTCTGTTCCTTGATGTGTTATTTTTTGTATTTGGTGTGAGCAGACTAATAGACAAACAAACCAATAACCAGGTGTAAACACGTGATACACAACAATATATTGTCTTTATTTATGATTATCTTATTGGACACATTTAATACAGAAACAACAGAATAATGTTTTAATGAGCTCGCCAGAGCTGCTACAATTGATACAAGTAACCGTCCTTCCCTCTCTCTCTCTCTCCCTCACACAAATAAACAAACACACACACACACACACACACACACACACACACACACACACACACACACACACACACACACACACACACACACACACACACACACACACACACACACACACACACACAGACACACACACATACACACATAACACACACACACACACATAGACACACACATCATCGCCCGGGGATCTACCCCGGGCTGCAGATGATGTCACGTCAAACACAGTGATGATGCCAGATCATCAGATGGGTCTCCATCTGATGAGGTCATTGCTTTAAGGACGTCAGAGCGTCGTCTAGGAGTGTAAACAAGACAGATACGCATGGACTATTTCAGACTACCACCTATAACTATGAAGGGACATGGAGGTCTTTAATACTAATCACCATGACTTCACGAGTGTGTGTTGAGTTAGTGTGTGTGTGTGTGTGTGTGTGTGTGTGTGTGTGTGTGTGTGTGTGTGTGTGTGTGTGTGTGTATGTGTGTGTATACTGCTATGGACTTCCTGATGTGGTGACAGGTAGCTCTCTGCCCCCATCAGTGACGATCTGTGAAGGGTGCTCGTCCACTTTCAGTTGTTGTTGAGGACCCACCATGAGGCTGTGGAGGAGACGCAGAAGAAGAAATGAACTGACCCTTAAAAATGACTCCAATCAATGAGACACTGGGCACACTCTCCTGTGGCTGTGTGTATTTTGTGCATTTGTGTGTCAATGTAATCTGTGACAAATGTATTCAGCACTGCATCTGAGACAGAATCAAGATCAATTTGATGTAATAATGCAGGAAAAATAAAACAAAGACAATTGCTGGTGTGTTGGAGGAAATGGCAGAACATGGACAAAAGCAGAGTTATTATGAAAGAAAATGAGTGACAGTCTAACACGAGCATGAACAAACCATAACAAACAAACAAAAATCCTCCAAACAAAAGAGTAAAAACAACAGCAAACTCAATACAAGATCAATTTCTTGTGGAATTTGATATCATAAATTAAGTCATATAAATAATTATTTTTCCATTATAACTAATCAGCCTCATGCCGAGGAAGGCCATGAGGTGTGGTTGAAAGCTTCAGTAGTTAAGAAAGTTGAAACTTGTTTTGAGATTTTTCTTCTTTTATAAATTATTTTTCTGGTCAGACTGTTTCCTAGGTTTAGAGTGAACCATCAAGCTCAATACATATCGACATCATACATTCTTTATCACATTTACAATGTGAAATACTCAAATCAAAAATCTCACAGCACAACTTCTATATTTTTGTACATTTTGGCATCGTGACTAGAATTTTAAACCAAGTTCTGAGGGTTTGAGGGTAATCTTCATGATTGATGATAAACAAACTAGAGGGCAGCTGAGGGTTAAGAGTTTCCCCTTGAGAAGTGTAAGATCATTCAGGTGAAAGTTATCTTGATCGTATTGGATGTGATGGGTTTGAGTGTGATGTGAGTGGAGAACCAGCAGGAGCTCTAATAAGTGAACTTACCAGGAACCAGCATGGTGGTTATGCTCTCAGGAGTTTCCAGGAAGTCCACATTCCCCCTCTGGAATGTCTTACTGTAGTTGGTCTGCAGGTGACTGTACAGAGGAAGACTCACTTACTGATGAGGCATATAGATGTCTTCAGCAACAAACAACTAATTAAAACCTCCAAAAAAGTTAAAAAATAATTCTTCAATTAAAGTTGTTTTTTACAATACTTAACTATTTTACCTCAAGAGGCAATTTGTAGCCAGTTGGTTTGTAAACATAAAACATGCAAAAAAGCTGAAATAATTAATTAACACACACACATAGAGGAATATAAAAATATAAAAAAATGGCATAACAGCAATTCAGTCCAATTTGACCAACATTTGTAGCAGAGTTTGTATTTCTTATTAAAACACTGGAGTTAAAGCACTCTCTCCATGAGTAATAAGTCTGAAATTGCTGCTTGGTCTACAAATATTTACAACATCATCTATTTGCCTGCTAGCCTGTTGTTTTATCCTAATTAAGTGGATCCGCTTCTCACACCAGCTGGTTGATTTATTTTTAAAGCTGGAGAAAGTCTAATTAACTATAAGAGTAAAATATTTTTTGACTAATAGGGACCTATATGTAAGACATTTTAAATGAGCTTTATCAACATACTATTTCCATGTGTATGTTCTGTTTATTTTGTATATTTTCTATGATATGCTATTTGACATTTGAAATGTATTGTTGAGAGGAATGGGTGGGTGGGACTATTCTGTGCACTATACTGCATTTCCTTGTGAGTTGGGATAACTTAAATTAAGAGAATTAAAGAGAAGCAATGTCCCGCTCTTTTCCAGTGGACCAACGTAGGACCTTATTTCGGATAAAAATATGTTCTGTAGTCAAAGTCGAGAGGAAAACAATTTTCTAATCCTGTTAAAGTTGCGCCATGAAGGACACACATGACGTTTGTCAATTGACTTATTATTTTTGTGATTAGTTACTCTTAGAGAGAAGGGAAAACATGCAGCTAAGGGCCACAGGTTGGATCCGAACCCAAGCCGCTGTGGCAGCCTTGATACATAAACTCATTTTACACGTCAGGAAAGTCATATTTTGTCAAAGACTGGGAAATCATGTAATTAGAACGACTACACATCCAAAAGTCGCAAAAGTGACATCACTGGCTGACTTGCTGAAGCTACAAAGCCTGTGTGTTTTGTATCTGAATCTACAACAACAGATTTTTTCCTTGTTCTTCTGATAAAAATAGTGACTGGATAAACCACATCAGGTAAGATAACGTTACATGTGTGCATGGTTATAGCTAAGTTACCCTGCTAGATAGTGTCGGTGACGTACATTGTGTGAGACAATTGATATATTTCACTGGTCGGTTTCACACAAAACTAAATTATACTACGACCATCTTAAGACAAACTAGAACTTTCTTGACTTGCAAAATTATCTTTTAAATTGGCAAACATCAAATGTGTTGTTCATGTCATAATTCAAACAGGATCAAAAAAGAATATTTGTCTCTCACCGATGACTACTGTACCTATTTTTTCCTGTATAAAGTTCAATGGGGGTCATCGAAAGAGGCAGAACTTGTCTCTTTAAGAAAATGTTATTTCTCCATTAGAGTATTTACATTATTTTGTCTTTCCCCTCTGAATTTGATAATTCATCCTGAAAGTCCCAGCAGCTCAGTACATGTATGTTGGTATCATTGATTGTTGGTTCATTTTGAATGTTTACTAAACAGACCAGACTAACTAGACCTCAGAAGCAAAATTTAAATTCACATGTTAAGAAAAAATGCAAATCATCAAGATTTATAAAGACACCTGATGAATTTTGACCACAGTATCTCAATGGAAGTTGGTATCATTATTCCTCTCTGCATCTTTGCCCATCAGTTTCAATAAAGTCCCACAGAGAACACTGTCACTATACGCAGTGTGAACAGACCTTCTCTCAGTGAGTTCAAGCTGAGCAAAGAACATAATTTCGGGTTTTATTTGATGAGGCCACGGTGCATTAGTCATGATGCATATGGTGCGGGCAAATACTTACTTCTTCCACACGTTGTTATGCTCCCAGAATTCATAGAGAATGAACCGTGATTCATTTGCCAGCCGCTGAACTGCGATGCTGCCAAATGCAAAAGAGGAGAGAGCACAAGTCATGCAATCACTAATTAGTGTGCTACATCGTGTCCCTCAGCACAGCCTGTCTGTCTGCTTTTATTTTCACTCTGACGGGGAGCAGGCAATGTGAATCTAACAAATAATATTTTATGTGTCTTCATCCTCAAATTATAATTATATAGTTTTGTGTCAGAGGTTTTAATCTGGTTTTAATTTAGAGAAATGGCCGTGACAAAGCATGTAAATGGAATGCTGTCTTCTGGGCTGCTGGATTTGATCTGAAACCAAAGTGAGTTTTAATGTGAGAGTTTTTTCTAATGTTTGAAATGGAGAAAAAGACATCGAAAACATTCTTTAATCTACCGAACAAATGTGTTTTGGTCTGATGCTAAACTAAAGCCAGACCATGTCTTCAGGCCAAAAATTATAGCCATTTCACTGATGTTTCTATTTTAGAGCTTCATGATTTATTCAATGTGCTTATGATCTCATGAAGATTTCTCAGGGAAATTTTGATAGAAATGAACCATTTAGAGAGCCTGCACTCTACATTCTTTATGTAATTCATATCAAAACCTCAGCTTCAGAGGGGATGATATAATTCAATTCACAAAGATATGTGTTGTTTCTGTGAGTGAATTAATTCCTTAAAGATTACAGACATCTTGGTATTAAAGGGGCATACCTTTTATCTTTGTTTCCAGAAATAAAATAAAGGAATGACAACTGAGCATCTCTATTTGAATTTCAATAAACATCCACAAAATTACTGTATGGGCAGAGCATGCAATATATTGAATATGTCTGAATAAGGTCACTCCTGCCCTTAGGATCAGTATTTGTGACAGAATCATCATTGCTCAAGGCTCCACTAAATATATGTATTTTGTTTCATATCTATGTGAAGGAATATAAAGCACTGAAATATATCAAAACTATCCAAATTAAACCAGGAAAGCAAATGCACATGATAAGAACAAAACTGAATATCTAAAGTGTCACTACTTCATTAGAATTATCTTTTAAACAAATATTGTGAACTTGCTTGTAAAGTCAAGTCTACTACATTACACATATCCTAAATTCATAAATGTTCCTCTGAAGGCTTTACAATCAAACATCTGTCATTAGACACCCAGATCAGATCGGTACAAACCCCAGCCAAAAAAAGGAAGAAACCTCCAGAAGAGCAGCAGCAGGATGAACATGAACATGAATAGATGTGTGCAGTCGTGTGTGTGCAAATAATACCGCAACTAAATGTTAAATGTTACATTTCCTGCTTTGTGCGGACTGTTTTTTTACTTTTTCTTTTGGATGTGTCTTTTATTCCCATACTGCTCTTTATATAACCTTTTGCAAAAATATGAAAAACTAGCAACAAAACAAATATATGTTTTAAATCCCTGATACAAAGTGAACAAAGAGAATCTGAACTGACTGTAGGCATCCAGTCTGGGCGCAGGCACACTCCATGTACTGTCTGAGAGCCAAACGAAACTCCTCCAGCTCCTCCTCCAGCACCGAGAGCTGCCTCTGGACTATCAGGATGTGCTGTGAAGACAAAACACGAACACACAATCATGTGAAGGCACGCAATGTCATGAGGTCAGGATTTGCTTCTGGTGGAGAGAGAGCGGGTGAAGGAGCTGGGGGACGTTCAGAAATCTTCTGGCCGGGTTATTCACCCGCTCACTCCTTTACACTCTTATCTTACACTTTGAAAAAGGAAAAAGGAAAAATTTAAGCATCTGAATCTTGTTGAACAAAGGTGTGAACAGCAAGGAAACAAGGACCAGGAAAACCTGCTATAATCGTGACAATAGAAAGCTTGCTAATCATCACCATGGCTGATGAAGCATTGTTGACAGAGGCAGAGTGGCTGATGGGAACAGGAAGTGAATGGTCTTCCCGTCGGCCTAAGGTGTGAGTATGTGTGTGTTAATTATGTGTCTGTGTGTGAGCGATAAAACGCCTCAAGATTTCTCTCAGTGGCTAATTTAGGAGACACACACACACACACACACACACACACACACACACACACACACACACACACACACACACACACACACACACACACACACACACACACACACACACACACAGGGGGACACATGCACTCACACCACCAGAGTCACACAGTCCTTCTCTCTGCAGCACATTTATTCCCCATTTACATCCCAATTCACACATTGCTGAGACGTGCGCATGATGAGACATGACAGTTACATGTAATATTCATATGCATGGTTTCATTTCTGCTACTGTGCTATGATACTTCTGGTACACATAGTGTGACATGAAATAGTGATGTTAAAAAAGGGTGGATGTGAAATTATGGAATTATCACCTTTTTTCTCTTTTATAAAAAATCAAACTCAATCTCTTTTGTTTTTTGGACTGATGAATGGTAAAAACAAGAAATTTAAATCTCTTCATTGTCACAATTTTATTTCTTTAATTTTATAGACGAAACAATTAAGACATTAATCAAGCAATTGGAAGATTTATAACAATGATGAAATAATTTTGAGTTGCAGCTGCTGCTTTGGTATAATAAGATGAAGCTGCTGAGAAGTGATTTTTACACAACTCATTTAAGAATAAAATCAATTCATAAAACTCTTTGTTTTAGAACTGAATCTGAGGGCAGATGTTGAATAAAAGATCTCTCATCAGTGTGTGCCAGACACAAATCAAAAAATTACTTTGTCATGGTCCTTGTTTTTTTGCCAAAGTTTGTAGCCTCTTTTAGTTTGTCTTGTTTTACTTCCTGCTTTTGTGTGTTTCCCAGCTTTGTGATGGTCTTCTCTGCCTTGATTTGTTCCACCTGTTTTTAATCACTCTGCTCTTGTTGTGTATTTAGTCATGTTTCATTGTCAGTTACTGGTAGTTCCTTATGTATAATGTTTCACCATTTTTTCGTGGTGATAGTTTTCTCTTCCTGCTTGAGTTTATTTCTTGTGATCTGTTTGGGGATTAGCGGCTTGTTTCCTGCATGCCTCTAGACATTTAGCTTGTAAGCCCTTTTTCTTTATTAAATAATCGCATTGCTCCTGCTGCCTCCTCATCCTTTTCTCCAAATGTGACACTCCTTTAATCCAAATTAAATTTATTGGACTCACCATGGTCATATTTTCTTAAATTAACATGTCTAAATCATGTGTCTGATGGGAGACACTGGAGAGAGATCCTCCTGATAGTGTTTCTGTTGGTCGGCTGTGTCATCAGCCATAGAGATCCCTGAAGGGATTGATATAATCTTGAGCAGTAACAGTCTTTGGCATGTTGATGCTGGGGTTAAACAGGGAATGACAACACGCACACAAACACCTGCACGCTGTGTAAGCATAGCTAAAAAAGCACAAGGGGCCATTACATTTGCCAGAAGGTTTATACACAAAATAAGCTTGCACTAATGTCCTGTTTCTATAGTGTTACTGTAAATATATAAACTTTAGGACACACAGGAATACAGACACTCTAATCACACCGTCTAATACTGAGCCTTTAACACAAAGATTAAAGATAAAGGCAGTCAGTGCAGGGAAAAAGGGAATATGCTTCTGTCAAGTTTCAGCCCTGCTGTTGCTATGACAACCGCTTAGTGGTATTTTCAGTGTGGCCTCCCTTTCAGTAAAATTCCCCGATGTGAGAACAGAGAGACGCAGAGTGGTCACAAACAGCAGAAAAGTAGATTTAAGTCAGAAAACACACCGATTTGCTCTCCAAGACCTCCTCTTCAACGGGCTCCAGACGGATCTCCTGCAGAACAAATATACGATGATGAAATATGATGATAGTGACACACTTTGCTAATTTAACAGCAAATATTTCTGAATTTGCACATCTTGCACACCTCCTGTTAAAAACAGGCTTGGCTTGTGAGCCCTTAAAGGTGCGTAATACAAGATATGAATATTATTGTTGCTTTATTAATATACTAAATGTTGTATATTGCTAATTTTAACTAAACCAATGTCTACTTGCAACCATTGTAAATTGCCACTGGTTAAGTAAAACCTGTTCACCTAAACATGCTTGCATGTTTTATATGAGTACACAGAAGTACAAAAGCCATCAATTTACAAGGAACAATAGGAAAGATTAGAAGACAGGATAAAAAAGTATACATAACTTGATTTACCATTCATGAGTGCAAAATCCACAAAGGATCCAAAATACAAATAAATTAGACGAGAACTTAAAATCAAACATTTCAAATCAGATCTCAGATTTTATGCCGCGTTCAATGCACGCAGATAGCAGCTGTGAGAGTTTGTGTGCAGTTATACTATAGACTGCATATGTGTTTGTGTTCTTACGTAGGAGGGTGTTCTTGGGTTGAGTTTATATGTTGACATTGTTGTGAGTCCACTTGTCATCATTTGTGGTTTATCAGAGAGAGCGACGTAAAGACCAGATGGCCAGGATGGAGAGAGGAGGTGTAAGGAGAAGTTTGAAAAAAAGGAAATCACCTTTTTTTCTAGACGGTCAATGAGCCTCTGCAGTCTGTTGACTTGGATCATCCACTGGCCGTCTTCTTCATAAACACCTAGAGACACAGACAGGATAGGTTTCAGACAGAAAGAGTGAACAACTAGGTGAAGGGGGAAGGTTGCTGCTGTATACATCGACTATGTTTTAAACACATTTTCCTCCATTGTTTATTTGACCTGAATACCTCTAAAATGGTGACGGTGTCCCAAGAGGCATTTTAAGGTGTCCTTACATGTAATGCAGTGCAAAAACATGCCAATCAATAGAATCGCTGTGATGCTTAACGCTTTGCAGCTGCTGCTCAAGTCTACCAGCAACCATTGGCGATGTCACAAAGGAGGTTTAACGGAAAACTGACTGTGTGCAAACAACAGTTACATACATACAACGACAAGGCAAGAAATTAATCTGATTACAAAGTTAAATTGTCTTCTCATTAAGATTTTTGAATGCATCTAACAGAACTAATTAAAATTTGGGTTTTTAATGTAATCATTTTAATTATATATAACTAAAGTGTATTGGATATCATTGTAAAATCTTAAGCAATTGTATTTTTGAAAATATAGAATAATACAATTTAATAATCCCCCACAGTAAAAACTCAAGTTTATAAGGCCTCAAATCCCCCAAATACTGCAGTTAAATACAAAACTAAAACTTAAATATTAAAAACATTTCTCTTATTATGAAAAGTCATAATCCTATGAAATACAGAGTTGTTTGCATTTAGTTATCAAAACTGTGATTTTAAAAGTGAAATATTTATGACATCGTGATTTTACACCTATGATAACATTGTGTAAATAATCCAGCGCCTCCTGTTACAGTCTCTCTCTGTCCCTACACTTGTATTTTGAGAGTTACTCATTTGCCAAAAAAGGAGACATAATGCACAATAAACAAAGTTAAAGATGAATTTGAATTATAGCATCATTATTATTTCAGTGTGACAGCTCTTACTGGGAGTAAAGGACTGTTTGGTAATTATTGTATTCATTCAAGTTTATTGCTTCTCTCACTGCCCACTATTCAAGAAATATCATGTCGCCTGTGGGCAGCCCTGCATGAGAGAGACGCATCACGAGTCAAACATGCACAACAAACTGCAGGCTGGTGGTGCGCTTGTTTCTCACAAACCAGGGAGTGCTTGGCAGATTATCTAACTCTACACTGTAGCTGCTAGTATGAATGTATATCATGACTAGAGTTTGTGTTCAGTGATTATCTTACTTACGCTAAAAGTGTATTCACATTCACAGCAGATGGTGATTTGAGATTGAGGTCATACATCTCCAAACCTCAAACCTCCACCTGAGAGCCGGAGCATTCAATGTCTTTGGATCAACACCCAGGAGATCATGAGAACACAACTGTCCACTTCAATCTCTCTCTGTCTCTCACTCCAGTTTTTCTCTCACACATAAACTCCACCTCCCTCCCCTCCCTCTGCCCTGCTTCCTGTTGGGACACTCTGACTCTGGTCAAGCAGCTTTTTCTGCTGCTGGTAGCTACAAGACAACATAACTCAAGAGTGGAGCACTGCAGTATGAAACACAACGGGATGCTCCAATTATTTATACAAACTCATCATTAAACAGCAGAACATATAAACCCACCTGAATTGACGAGGCTGAGGAGAGGGTTGTTAGGAGAGAGGCTGCTGTTCCTCTGAAGCCTGCGATTGGAGCGACGACCTGACCACTGGATGGACAAAACCTCTGGCTTCAGCGGGCCCTGTCTGGAGTCAGAACAAGGAGAAATTAATATTTCAGCATATCTTCTTTTAACATTGTTGTGATTTCATGACAGTTTTTGTGGTGCACCGCACACAACACATGGAAGATGGGTCCCACAAAATGTTTGGCTTGGATTTGGGCTTTGCTGACTCTCAAAATTAACACATGATGACATTGACTTTGTTATTTAATTAACTACATAAAATTTAACACAAGTAGGAGGTGAAATTTGAATAGTTTATTGTATGAACTCATTTGTGCCAAGACGGCAAATGCCATTTAGGGAAAGGCATCCCAGGGGAAAACATTGTTTTTCATGGACTGATTAATTTTAAGAATTTGGCCTATTTTTCTTCTTTCAGACTAGTAGAAAGAAAACATCCAAAATATGCATTGAGGTGTTTATTTTAATACTCTGTCTTTTTGCCTCATTTGCATTTTCAAACATTTCAGAAATTTCGAATATTTTGTGTTAGGTTTTGGTTTTGTCCCTAGTTGTATTTTGTTGTTGTTCTCCTTCCCCTCCCTTTTTTCTTTTCTCCCCTTCTTCTGGCAGGAGGGCGTGGCTGGCTGCTGATCAGACAAATCGGTTCTCAATCAAGTCATCAGCCTGAGACTACATAAACTTGGCTTCAACTCCACCTCAGTGTCAGATAATTCTGTTTCCTTTCGGTAGAGCTTGCCTTTGTGTGTTTTTTGAGATCTTGTTCTCATTTGTGCTTTTTGTTTTGGTGAGTCTCTCCACCTCCCCTTTTCGTTTGCTCTGGTGCCTCCGTGCCTCCATGTGCTCGCTCCTCTAGACTGGTGTGTTTGTTGCGAGCCAGCCAGCCTCCTGCCTCAACTGCCCCCTTCGTGTTTTTTGATAACTTTGTTAATAAACTCTTTCCTACACTGGTGTCCTATCTCTGCTCTGGGGTCCAAACCCAACCAGGCCCTCACAACTTTGTTTCCTATTCATCTGTAGAGTCTTACAAAATGTATGGGATTTTACAAAACATATAATTAATGGCCATTTTGTCTAAATTAGTTTTTTTTCTCAGACTCTGAGCCAGAAATATCCATTTCAATATCACTTACATACACCAAACCTTCCATTTTCAATCCTATTCTGAAGGTTTCACAGAGGATTTGTTCTGTATCATTAAAAGCCTGATCTATGGAACATCCATCCATTCCATTTTCCGTAACCTGCTTATCCAGTTAAGGGTCGCAGGGGTGCTGGAGCCGATCTCAGCTGTCAATGGGCGAAGGCAGGGTACACCGAGGACAGGTCGCCAGTCTGTCGCAGGGCTGACATATAGAGACAGACAAACATTCACACTCACATCCACACCTACGGGCAATTTAGAGTCTTCAATTCAATCTTCAGTCTTTGGACTGTGGGAGGAAGCCGGAGAACCCGGAGAGAACCCACACTGACACGGGGAGAACATGCAAACTCCACACAGAAGGTTGTCCAGCCCGGGAATTGAACCCGGGCCCCTCTTGCTGTGAGGCGACAGTGATAACCACTACACCACCATGCAGCCCCTGTCTATGGAACATCATATTACTAAAAACATGGTGAATATTGGGGTTTTTTAATGGCCGTTGACAGTATTTTCAAATGTATGTAGTGATACAAAGAGATATTCAAAATGAATTCTGTAAAAACAAAATAAAATAAGAATTTGAACCTGGCTTTATCCAATGTTCAGATTTCTGTTCTGGACATTTACATTAGCAAATATTTGCTAAGCATATTTCAACTTGAATAAAATAAATAGTTGTAAGTTATGCCTCAGCTCAGGCCGGAAGTTGTCCAGGCTTAGGTTATATTTGTATATTGTGTTGGTCCGACAGTGATGCTAATGCCAGTGACAAGGTACATGCAGCCGCAGGGTGACATCACCTAGAATTTATCTTTGTGCTGTCAAGAAGTTTGGTTCCATATTTTGAGAAGACCTAAGGGTGTCTTTGGTGATGTATGTGTGTGCAGGTGAATACACATGCTCATGTTTATATGTGTGTGTGAGTTTTGTGCACTTCAAAGAGCAGAACGTGTGCTTTGTGATCATTACTTTTTATTAAGCAAAGCTCTTCAACATTTTTCAGACTTCACACTGATGTTTGTACAATTTCGGCTTACGTTGTTAAATAATTCATGTTTTTGAATTTAGCTGAGGCTTAAGCTACGCTAATGGTGGTATGAATCTTCTCATCTAACGCTCTAAATGTTAAACCATCCCTTTAATCCACTAGTTTTTATTCAGAACTTGGCTTTTTAGCTTTAACTATACAGTAAATCTCATAAAGAGTAAGGTAACTAAAATCTAAATGGGAAGATCTGTGACTATGTGTTTTCTAAAATACTAAAATGACAGTCATCTGTTTCAGAATGATCTCTTTTTGTAGAATATACATGGTTGCTTCATATGACACCCCTTATAATAGATTTTTAGGGCCCCTCCTACATCTGGGAGAAATGCAGAATGCATAATTAACCCACGAGTTCAATGTGTGTGTATGCTTGATGTATGGAGCAGGAGCAACCGGTGACAGGTCCCCCCTCTGTTTTCCAGTGAGTCATACTGTATTCTTGGCTATGCAGAAACTTTAATTGCTCAAACCCATCTGAGATCAGAAATCGAGCAAAGATCAGCAGCCTTTGCCTCCTCATGTTCCTTCCTTTATATGAACCAAGAGGGAGGAAGAGGAGGTTAAGAGCTGTTGGAGCAAACTATGTGGCCTCTTCACACATAAAAAATAAACTGACCACATAAACCAATTTAAAGCCACCAGAGAAACAACCAGGTCCTCTAGATGTTTGGAAGAACAGAGTGATAGCACTCAGATACATAGGGGAATTATTGAAGTGTGGCAATTCAGAGACAGATGCTCGAGGAGAAGAAGCTGCTATGGGAGCAAGGGACAGTCACACTTTGACTTGAGAGCGAGATGGAGAGAAAGAAACATTTAGAGGAGGCGAGGAGAGGACAGGAAGGAAGGAAAGAAGGGAAGAGTCGCTGGGAGTCTCCAAGCACATCATGTTGTGCCTCTGAGAATACATTTAAATATGGGGAGAAAAGGGACACAACGAGCCTTTCAAACTGAAATCAAGCATAAACATGTCAAACTGGAAGAAGTTGACAGCAAATCACAGCCTGGTTGTCGAGGCTGCAATTTAAGTTTGAACACAGACAGGTGAGGTGACGCAAAAGGATGGTGCGTCATCACCTGTCCTTTAAACAGCATAAACCATAAACGTACATGAAACCTGGTGCACCACACTGGTGAGTCATAGTCACTAATGAACCCAGCACATCTGAATTCTGAATGAGGAAACAGCCTGATCGAGTACTGCATGCACCTACACACACACACACACACACACACACACACACACACACACACACACACACACACACACACACACACACACACACACACACACACACACACACACACACACACACACACACACACACAGACAAACTGACCCAGAGAGACTGCCTCAAAACAAGTGTCTCAGGTTTAATCATCAACTGTCCACACAGCCAGCGGCTGGGTGTTTATTATCAGACAGATCATTTATAAACATGCTAATAATAAAATCATAACCCCTCAATTAAGGTCATGTTATCATTGTTGACCCAGTTTATTTACGTGTTTGGATCCACAAACACTGTAGGTCTTGTGTACAAAAAAAGTCACATTTTTATGCTGTAAACAAAACATCTGTCATACTGAAGCAGAGACAGAGTCACATTAGGATTGATTTAAAATCATGTGTGTGTTCGCTACAGGTTGATGGCAGAAAGTGGTTTGGCCTCCGTAATCTCCTGAGGGAATTATGTGACTCTTTAGCTGCTAAATGCTTCACTAGTTAGTTGCTTCCGTTGTCTGTTTGCTAGCTGCCTGATATGACTTAAAATAAGGCTGATGAGAGCCGTGAGAGTGACACAAAACATTATAGTGGTAGGTTCATAAACCAAAACAAAGTTGAAAGATGCTAAAACGCTCTGAAGAGTTGAGTGGAACTGCAGAGTTGTTGATAATTCACACACAGTTCGTCACTATGAATGTCACCCTTTCATTACACAAATCCAATTCCTTATAATAAACATTGCAGCTTGAGGTGAATTCATTAAAAGCCCCTTTCAAACAGCCTGTTCAAGGTGTGAATGTTGCACCACCATTCAGCCTCGCCACTCTGTAGTAAAAACATGAACACAGAATTGGGTGACAGAGTTGTTCTGACCGTAGGTAACAGAGACGAATCCATGTTTGTGTGAAAGGGACTGCCGGCATGGCGGGACACACACACATACACACAGGCACTAGGCGCTGTTATGTTCCATGTCACGCCTCTTCTTCTTCCTAAAATCACACACTGTGGCGGCATTATGCTACTGTTGTTTGGTTCAGTGTGAAAACGCACAGCTGGCATAAAGGCACAAATCTTCTTTACAGCAGTTTTGAGGAATCTCTCTGTAAAAGGGACTTACGTGAAAAGATCCCTCTATTATTTCAAACTGCAGTGATTTACTACTTTCCCCAATATCCTTTGAAGTCATTTTGATTTCAGAACATTGAAACCATCTTTTTTTGTAGTTGATTGCGTTTTATTGGCCTCCATGTTATATTTCTCTCAAGTCTTAAAAATCCCTTTTTAATTATTTCCCTATATTTATATAATTCCCATAGGAAGTTTATGGAGTGATCAAATAAATAAAGGATTATAGATAACTGCTGGATTACAGAGAATAGCAGTTGGTCTTCACAAATACAGGGTAGGAACCTGTGTTGTTGCACAGCACCTTAAATGAAAGCATCACTTAAATCTAAAATGTGGGATGTAAATTAGTGTGCGTGGTTTGGACAAAATGGTCACACTAGATGTGATAACTGTAATTATATGTGCCATTGTACAATATAATTTGTCCGTGTTTTAAGGACTAATTGTAAGTGTGTGAAAGATTTGTTCTTGCCTCTCCTGTCGAGTCTGCTCGGCTGTGGTTTCCATGGCACACTCAAGAGAGCTTTGAAGTGAATGCAGCTGATTGGTTGTCTCCTTCAGCAAGAAACGGGTCACAAACTGCTCCAGGTGGGTGGACTCCTGATAATCCTGTCAATCAAGAGGAAGGAGATGGAGGAGATTTAGAGTGGGAGGCATGATAAAAAGAAAGGATGATTGAGCAAGGAGGGCAGCGACAAGTTTCACATGCCAGTCTGGAGTCACTCAACGTCCAGACTTCTTCTGCTAATGAAAAGATGCTTAAAAGATCAATCATTCAGAAACGATGACAAAAAAAGGCTGCAGGAGAGAGAAAAGAGGCAGAAGAACATGAACAATCTGAGGGTTTACAACTCACATCTCCTGAAGCCTGACTCTTAACTTGAATTTGATCAATCTTAGATGGATGATAAGAAGACAACAGAAAGATTTAAGTTAAATAGGGAATAAAATAGCACTAACTTATATGCACGAATGAAGGGTGGGGAGCATTTAATGAGTTAATTTTATTTACAGGTAAAACAGGAAGGGAGTGTGAGTTTAATCCATTTTAATACAAATTTACAAGTCATTCATTCATTCATTTATTAATGAATCATATATGTGTCTGTACAACTGAAACCTAGCAACTTAACTTTAGCATTTAAATCACACTGGATATCATTAATATCCCCACTTTAGCCCTATAAGAAATAGTATGAAATAGAAACTAGAAAAACACCAAATTTAATAATTTGAGCAAATAATTAATAGTATTTTTTTTGCAGGAAAGGTATTACAGACACTCAAATACTTCACAGCAGTTATTAGTTCAGGCAGATGTATAATGTGTCATTTGTAAATCAGGGGTACATTAATTATTTGTTTTGTTTGTTCAGTTAACTGATTGGGGGAAAAAATTCAAACTGAATGTTATTTTCGGGAGGCATCATTTGCAACATGTGGACCAGGAGGGCTGAGTGCTGTTTTGGATCTAATCAAAGGAGAGTGATTGATGCCCGGTACAACAGAGTTTGCTGTTTGCACGCCAGCTCCAGCAGGTTTGAGCACAGTGACTGTTTGTACACTCGACAAACAATGATTGTTAGTGAAGATTAGAGAATGATTTATGTTTGTGTGACAGATAGAGAATGAGGTGGAGACAGGAAAATATATTTCAGTGTAATTATTAGTTTAAAAGTACAATGAAGATGGCTTGATTTTAAAAGCTGGATTCATTTATCAGACTTTGGAATTGCTCACACATATCCTAATTATAGTATGTTGAGCTGAGCTCTTCTCCAGAACATACAGCAGATCATTAGACCTGCTAATGAGGTCAATGGGAAAAGTATTTTCAGCAAAACAGATGAAAGATTTAACAGCTAGTCCTAAAATGTGAGAATAAACAACCATAACTATGTTTTTTACAGGAAGAAAAATTGAAAACCTCTCTGGTTTCTTCTGTGTTTGATTTAAAAACTCAGAACCGCTATTGGTTATAATTATTGTTTGATCCCTGACATTCTGACTATCAGCACACACATGCACACAAGCGAGTGAGAGTGAGTCACAACAAAACTGCTAAAGGTCAGTCTCCTGTCTGCCATCTGAGCATAGATTACCACCTATGATCTGTTCCTTTGTGTATGTGTGAGTGTGTGTGTCCACCTCACCAATCTGGAGTCATTTTAAACAGTTTAAGGCCCGCAATTTTCCTTTTTGCCTTTTCATTGATCTTTTATTTTCAGTTGTACAAAAGGTCAAATGAGTTCTTTGTTGGAGGTGATGCACTGCTGCTAAAAAGCTAACTATTTAATCCTTATAGTCTGGGCTATGACTACTTATCCTCCACCTTTCCATGCAATCATACCTCAACCACTGCAAAATGACTTTACCTTAGTATTTTTAAAGTCCTGATTGCAAATCATCGTCAAATTATGTCAAAAAGAAGCTGATTAGAATTTTAAAGCATTTCTTACTGATCACCTCAAAGTGCCAGAACAAAAGAACGTGGACTGAGTTTCTCCAGCTATTAATAAATTCAATACTCAGTTTGTGTGTAAAATCCTCCCTACATTCTAAGAAATTATAGGCTGGTGATTTGCTATATCAGGATGCACCCTTAAACTTTAACCAGTGATAGCTGTTTTTTTTGTCTCTAAAAAGTTGAGAACACAACATTGGGAAATTATCCCCTTTTCAGTTAACTAATGCAGTGCCTGTTTACTGTTTTATGATTTGTAGTTAGAAATACATTGTCTGTACTTGTGAAACAATAAAAAAAAATCCCCACTTCATATTGTCATTAAACAGCATTTTGAGTGTCAGGTCAGATGGGTTGACTATATTCCATTAGCATGAGCGTATCTCAACATTAAGAACTAGTTTATGTTGTGCAACTTTAATTTAGTTATGTGTCAAACCCAGTTCAGGAAATATAACTTGCCAATAGCTCCTGGTGCAGATTGCATATGTGCCTTTTACCATCCAACCAAAGTACTAGCTGTTAATATTTTATTTTATCTTTATAATTAAGAAACCTTTTGCATTATGAAAAAAACACCTCATACTACAATACACTGTGAAGTTCACAGCACTTCCTCCCGCTGCTAGAAGAGGTTTGGTACGGGAAGCCAGTAAATAGCTTTTACAAGAGTATCTGTGCAAAATGAAACCCTGCATACATGACGGGCTTTGATTTAGATGCACAATCTTGTTATAGCTCCCCCGCACATGTGCATGGATGTTTAATGACACAAAAGCGCACACACAATCAAGCACATTAGCTTGCGCATACGTGGGTTCACACAAATACACACTAACAATTTTCCAACGCAAAAAAAAAGGGACACCTCAGAAAACATGCAGCCAGCCCCCTCTCACACATCCACAGCCAGAGACCACCCACTCAAACACATACACAGTTCATAACAGGGATGGCTGAGCTTTACAAAGGCAGCATCTGTTGTCCTCTTTGCTAAGCCAATACTGGCTAACAGATAAATGCAGCTTGCCATACGTTCCTTTTTTTCTCGACAAGACACATACTAGGTCAAATAATTTATGGCATTGTAGAAGGGAAACCATGAGGCAGGCTCAAAAGAGTATACGCCAGGGGGACATTAGCAGTTTGTTCACAGTCTAGTGTTGTAATTTGTTTTCAAAGTTATTGCCTTGGTCAATAACTCCTCAATTCTGTCCAATTCGAGCACAGTAATTTGATTTCATTTGAACTCAAATATCCATCTCATTCTCTATATCTGTGAGGGAACAAGAGTAAAGAATGTGTCGATGAAATAAAAAACTGATTTGTGAGAAGTAATTCTCAAATCCGCAGCAAGATGATGACTGTTTCTCTTCTTTCTCTCCTGCTGTCTCACTGCCCGCTCTCAACTATTCTCCCGGAGAACAGAAAATGATTGGAGATGCAATTTAGTTTTGGCACCTCATCACAGGTCGGCACAAGTTGATGAAAGATTCTATGAAAGATTGCAAAGGGATTACAGAAGTGTCTATATGTGTCATTTCCTTTGCAGAAATGAAGACGCATGGAATTTTTCTTAAAATCTCCCCTCAATGATATATTTTTTCTGTTCATTAAGTGTCCAAACTTTTAACAAACCAAAAAAACATTGACATTGACATTTATCTTTGTCCCCACAGTTCTTAGGTGTTGAAGTTGGATGTCATCATGTGTTACATCTCTCTGCGCTAATAAATAACTACCACCAGCAATTGGACAGTTTGACTCCCACTCTCCCTTTCAGAAGAAGAACGAGAAGTGTCTGCTTCAGTGCAGATCAGAGGGGCGATTTGAGCCTCACAGTTTGTGTCATATGTGCCAGATGAGATACTGCAGAGAAAGAGAGGGTGGCAGAAAGAAAAAGAAGCTCTCTTCCTCATCCTACCATCGTCCCTTCAAATCATTTACATTCATCCCCATCTGTTTGCCTTTCTCTCCTTCGTAATCCCTCTTCATCTGTCCGATAATCTAAAAGGTACTCAGCTTCTGCCACAGCTCTACAGTAGGATTAAGACATGAGGCGTTTCCAAGGCATCATCCAAAGGATTATTTGTTTGGTAATATGCAGCCAAAACCAATTTAATTATTTGTCTATGTTGGCTACATGTACAAAAAGAATCATAACATGCTTTGTTCTGAGGGTTAATTAGTAGTATGAATGAGTCCTGGCTCATCCTTTTTGTCTCTGTTATGGAAATCTGACTAATGGGAGATCTGAGGAAGCCAGTGGGGCAGCAGAGGAGCATGCTGGGAGAGATTTGAGACATGGAGTTTAGGCCATGCTGTGAGTAAATCAAACATCTCTTATTATTATCATTATGTGCGCTGCATGAGATGTCAGTGTGATGTTCACTGTGTGGAGGTTTGGGTCTGTGTATGAGTGTGTCACAGGGATGTAAATTAAAATGAAAATACGAGCAGATAATTTGCTCTTAACAGAAATACAAATAGCACAATCATACACACACTGCTAACACTAACTACTTTGTATATTTTTGGAGCAGCTCAATTTATGCATATACATATGGGGATGATTCGAAAAAGAAAACAATGTAATGTAGAAATTGAAGCAGTCAATTTCTAAAATATCCTCCAGTGTATGCCTGGAAGATACCTGAATACAGATATAATTACAGATATTAATTAATAAATGTTAGAGATAAAGTAGTAGCTGCTGTGTTTTGTTGAGAAAAGCAGATTTATATTTCCAATGATGTTTTCATTTCTATCATCTTACCTTCTTTGTTTTGTCCATCGCCTTCAGTATGGACATATTCAGGTCTTCTAAGGCAGCGAGAACATTCTCATATTCACTGAGGTGCTGTGAGAAATAGTCTTCACAGCAGAACGACAACATAAAGGAGAAAACATTTCATGAGTTAAACAACTTGGACAGGGCTGTAGGTGTTTTGTTAGAGCAGCACTGTGTGACAGCTCAGTCACACAGCCTGTAGGGGTTTGGTCACAGCGCATGTGACAAAATCTTACATCGTTCTTTCCTTATACTGTGGTCCTGACTGTGAGGTTAGCAAGATAAATCTAGAACAGTACAGCTTATTACTGATATTAAAAGTTGTTTTAATGTAGGTGAAGGATCAACTTACCACACAGTTCATCGGTGTCCACATTGCTGTAAAACAAAAAATGAGAAAGAGACATTTAAATGAAAATAATACCTCAAAAACAAAAGTTTCTTAGGTTAAAAGAAGTGACAGATTGATCCTTTATCTCTACAAAAAGTTTGCTGGACAGATTTGGTGAATCAATGTATGATGACAAATAAAATATGTCATGAATAATTGAATAATTGAGTTGCTTTGCCAGACAGTGAATCCATAGCAGGAAACCCTTCAAGATTTGTTTGTCTGTTTGTTATAAATGTCCATGCATGAGAAAGAAACAAAAAAGGTGAAGGTGAAGAGAGCATTTTAAAGTGGAAAGTTAGTCATTGTATTGCCTGTATGGATTGCTTCAAGAGACATTGTATTCCTTGTTACTATGAAGGTGGTTGGGGAATTACACAGGTTTAAATTATATTCCACATAAACTGTAGCTGTCGTTTACAGGGAAGAAAGTGCTGAAGCATAAATAAGTCCAAATAGGAGAAAACACTAACAGTCATAGAGGATAGAGGAGGTAAACCAGGGTTAGACACTAAAATGAGCTACTCGGTGAAATGTCTAATTTATGTGACTTGAATCTTGGCGGTTTTTAGGTTAATTATCTATAATGGACCAAACACAAGTGAGTCACTTCATATTGTAACTGAAGATGAGAAACATGCTTGTCCAAATGTGTGACTGCAACTACAAATTAGTCATGTTCAAATTAAGCTGTCTGCACTTTCCAAGCTACATGCAATATCTGTTTGTTTTTTTATCTGAAGTATTGAATAGTCTTTCAGAGTGCAACATCAACCTGAGCAGCCTCGCCAGCCTGTCACGCAGACCTTGCAGCTTTAATCAATACAGGATTCAATTTGAGACTCCCAAATTACTTCCTAACAACTTTGCCATCTATGAAATTAATGTTTGTTTTGGTTAAACACAGAGTTCATTTAAGTTCTCTGTGATTTAGCAGAGAGCAGAACGGTAGCTGTGTTAATGACAATATGTCAGCTGAAGGTGCAAATAATATTTGTTTGTGCATCTAATTATGTTGTTGACCACAACCAATCAGCTGTATTACTAAATTGTGGAATTATCCTCCTGATCACATCAGCAATGAAAAACATCTTTATGAAAACATTAAAGACCCTAATGTCGATTCCTGAGGCACACCACAGTGTGTTTATAACACCATAAAGAACTCTGATGCAGGAGTAGCCATTTGAAGACACTGCAAGAAAGACTAGTGTATTTATGTAGTCTACAGTATATACTCTTTTGATTACAAAAGAATCTCTCATTCTAGAAAAGGAACTTAGCAGAACACAGGCCTTTTCATGGTTTGACCCTACCCCCTCCAGGGTCAAACAAACACAGGACTTTCAGCCAGGAGACTGATGTTCAAGACCGGTGTTCGCATCCCAAAGTTACGTTTTTTTCCGTACCAGTTCATGTAGTTATTAAGTCCAACCATGATGTTTTCCCTAAACCTAACTAAATTGTTTTGATGCCTAAACCGTAGCAAGTGTTGTTGTTTGAATTCTCAATGTTAACCTTGTGTCTTCTGGGATCGAGCGCTGGCTACCAAGACTTGTCCCAATCAGTAAAATCTCTTTTGTACACCATATAGATGCACATTTATCAATGACAACAACAATAACAATAATTACCACAAAACCAAGATAGTAATACATACAGCACCTTTCATGTATAAAATGAAAAGAAGAGATGCAGACAATTCAAACAACCGTTACAATGTTAAAATACATAAACAATTAGTTAAAGAGTTAATTAGTGGATACGTTTAGTTTAAATTTGTGGAGATCCCCTGGTTTCTCAGAAACCACAAATGTCAGGGTAAATTACAGAGAAATGTGCATAAAATAATGCAGCTCATCAGAAAGAGGCTGTGACCAAAATCACATTTACCATTCCCAACAGTAACACTCGTTATTAAGATTTTGGTGGGTTTGCAACATTATTTATGGGTGTAGAGATGTCTAGGGTGTGCAATTTTAATTCATTTACACATAAATGATACTGCCATTTCAGTAAAAGGACTTTCATAACTTCAAAGCTGCTCAGGTGAAAATTTGAAGGTAAAATTAATGTTAAATATTTAACATATGGGTTGAACATTTGATACAGTAACAGCTGACCAGTTTGTACCGATATGTGAGAAATGACAGTAAAAAAATTATTTCATTTTTAGTCTTTATTGGATGCCAGCATTTTCAGGTCACTTTCAATTTCACCAGTAAAGTTAAATGAAAGTCTGCAGACTGAAATATTGACTTCTGGTTGAAGACCGTTTTTACATTGAAAAGAAATGCTTCTGTTCATCGGAAGTAGATTCAAATTAGCAATAAACATCCAAGTGTTGATGTCATCGAGGCCTGACATCTAGGTGGAAGTGATGTTATCATCATGGAGGATGTTATGGCGGCCGTTACAGGTAGTTAGTGCAGATGTAAGATCCTTCTGACTTACAGGTAAGGTCACTGAAATATGTCTGTGGACACAGGTTGGAAAAAACAACAAAATAAACAGGCAGTTCATCTAGACAAAGAATTTTTGGAATACTATTTTTCTGTCTTCAATTTTGTTGGAAATATATTTGTGTGTGTTTCCATGTTTCTTCTCAACCTCACCTGTTCCCATTTTCGCCTTGCAGTCACCTGACCTTCTCCACTAATTTCAATTAGTACCCTGCCAGGTTGTCAAAGTTGCCATGTGTCTCATGACATTACTTGTAATCCTCTGTAATCTGTAATCTGAAATCTGTTACCTGAGACTTTCCTCCTGTTTTTGATCATTTCCTGGTTCTTCTTTTTTTGAGTAAAATGTTGTACATTCACCTGGCACTCCCCAAACAGACGGACATCTCTTATACAGACAGGGGTCCCCTACAAAACAAGTGTCATATTAGAAACAGTCTAGAATTGATCCAGTCTTGGATTAGAACTTGTTTAAATGAACTCTGATTTAACCAGTTTACAGCTGATGGTGGAGGGGGCTCTCTGTGTTTGCAGCTCATTGGTATTGATAGACTTAACATCCAAACCAATGCAAGTCTATATAAAATGTCCTTTAAGTCAATCCTGCTTATGGATGAATCACCAGAGTATGTATAAGCTGCCAAGCTGGAAGCAATATTATTTTGAAAATTGCAGCCTACATTCTACAAAAGTATATCATATTTTTGTAAGCATCACATATAACTAAATTTCCTGTAGGTATTTGTAATTTGATTGTGTGTTTAAGAGGCTATGACCTGTTGTATTCAGCAGAAGAAAAATCAGAATGTTTCTGTTACAATCCTACACAACATGCACATACTTGTAATCAAAACTTGAATGGAAGTTCAAAAAAAGATTGGGAATTAATTTCCATATTTTTGGACAGAGATTATACGTCTGTTTTTAGAAAATCACAGTAAAATGTAGGGATTATTTACAGATATTTGTATTCTAAAATTTCTAAGTATAAAACATTAAAATTACAACGCATTTTCGGACTAGTAAAACTATAAAAAAGGGCAAATGTTTGTAGGACTAACCGTTTTCAGACATCATCTGTAAACAGAAATAACACATTATCAGCAGTTAACTTTAAACATGTCAGTTTATGTTTTTTTTTATTTTTATACAGAAGTATTTGGATAGATTTTTCTTACAATCAGCAATCTGCTGGTTAGGAAAATCACAGCAATATAAAGAACTGATACCATCTGTGTAAAAATATAAAATAGTAAAGTAAATACACCACACTGCATGTTTGTAGCCAGAAAACATTACATTTGCATGTTTGTAGACTGACGAAGCATAAGAGTACAATATGAAATATGCACTCAAGACTCACTTAATAGCAAATCAGGCTACAATGACAGACAGACATTATAGAATATGTGTGATACCTATAATATTATCAGGGCTTCCATTATTACTTGTTTTTTATATCTGTCAACTCTAGTGACCAGCAGTAATAAGAGAGTGCGTGTGACACTCAAAGTCTTGGGAAAGTAAATGTCAGAATTAATACTAAAACATGATTACAGAATTGCCTGGAACTGTTGCGGTAAATTGTTTTAGGATTTTAAACTTTTAAATAAATGTCTTACCTTTGTTGAGATGATCTGATAAAGTTGCACTTGGAGGAGCAAGTAGTGAGTTATTGAGGGAGAGGAAACGCAGTCTTTATAAACCTTCAGCTGCTGGGGCTCAAAGCGTTTCATTATCTTGTTGCAAAACACTGTTTAATTATACCAATGAAGGACAAAACGCCATCGACTCACTGCCTCGAGTAAATTCAATAATCAAACAATGTTAATGAAGTCAAACAAAATCCTTCGCCTCTGATGACATAAATGACAACCATCATGCTGCTACTATTAATCATCAGCAGCCGCCACAGCTGAATGTGGAAGATGCTGACAGACTTTACTGAACTGAGTACCAAAGCATCTTTATGAAGATAAACTTCATAGTTTTAAAATCACACTCAGTCGTTTCTTTACACTTACACTTCACTTATCTTTCTGCAAAGTGGTTTGTACTCTGCCTGCAGGGACTCTCATGGACATGATGTATTTCCTGAAAATATCTCTGATGATGATGAAAAAATATTAAGTTGAATTATGTGAAATGTAGGAGGTTTCTGCAGCTTGACCTATACTAGTTAATAAAAAAAGGATATTTTGTCACTAGGGGCCCAGGTTCATACCTGCTAGCTGGCCCTCCTGTATGGAGTTTGCATGTTCTCCACACTTTGCATGTTCTCCACACTGACATATGGGCTCTCCCCCCACACAATCTGAATAGTATATATGGTTACAGATAAAGGATGGATGTTTGGATGGATGTCACTTGTGATTAAAAAACACACAAATGATCTTAATTAAAGCAGACTTCATTCCAGCCACATTCACAGGTTCAGGTTTTACAGGTTTCTTAGAATTCTACAGATAAATATTTGTCTAGCTTCTCACCAGGAACTAAGGTATTGAGCAACCTTAAATAAAGAATTTATTAAACTAGAAGTTACATTAACTTACTTTTTAAATGAAATAGGTGGACTTTGACATTACTTAAGCAACCTTAAATCGCATAATTGTAGCAATTCTTCTGTCCTGTGATAGTAACGGATTAAAAACACATTTGAAGAAGTTTCTGTATTCTGAAAAATGTAAGTTGTCTAGAGATGCTGGGGTGATGTTAAAGCCTGAAGCTGTTTATCTGATGGTTTCGTGTAATTGAATGCTTCTCTTTGAACAAACCACTGTGCATTACACATTGAAAGATCATATTTACTTTTTAGTGTGTAACAGTTATCATTTGGAGCTTGTCTCACTGAAATATATGTAAATACAAGTAAAGGTCTGTAAAGGGAAAGGAAAGGCAAGTGGTTCTGTCTTTGACCAAGAATCTTCACTTGTTTTTCATAGACTTAGACTACTCATACCAGTTTACCACAAAAAATAAAAAATCTACCCTTAAGTACAAGTTCACTTAAATTTATCATTGGCAATAATACATCTGCTGCAGACATTCTTTGGAGGCAGTTATTTTATTACCTCAAATGTCAAACAGTGTAAGGCTGCTCATCAACAGCTTTTACAGAAGATTCCCATTCCGTGTTTTGGCTCAACAAGGAGACAAGTTAAAGTTAAACAGTATCATCATAAGTAATCGCCCAGAGGGGTTTGTAGAGCAACGTACGCATGCAAACTATTCAATTATTAAAGTGAACTTGGCCCCATCACTCTTTTTTTGTCTTGGGAAACAGCCTCAATGCTCAACAGTCAAAATGTAATCAGCCTATTGCAGCATTAACAAAGCTGTCATTGCCTGAATGGCTTAATACTGCGGGACATGGTGCAGTTGAGGTCAGTGACTTTACAGAGAGACAGAGGGATGTTGTTACTGTATAGATCCTCTGTGTGTGAGAAAATTAACAGCTACTTGATTCAAAGTCAGAGCTGACCTTTTGTCGATGCTCCCCACTGACACAAAGCGGCCTAATTACAAATGTGAAGACCTTTGATGTTTGATGTTTTATTCAGTAGCACTGTTCGATCTTTTTTAACTGGTTTTATACACCATTTCCATCAGAGCAAAACTTGACTGAACCCTTGAGTTTAACTCAAGTTACTTTTTTGATGCTTTCTGTGATGTTAAAGGAATAGTTTGACATTTTGGGAATTAGGTTGATTAATTTTCTTTCTTAGAGTTACATGAGAAGATCTATTCCCTTAACTGAGTCTATGCACTGGGGACAAGGGCAGTTTGGTTGTCTTATTGCCCAAACAGGCTTGAGCCAGCCCTATTGGCAAAATTCAAATGTCTAATAAAACAAATGTTCTTAAATGAAGCTTCATCTTTTAGGAAGACAAATGGCAGCGGAGCGACGACACTGACTTCACATGGTCCTCAAACGGGAAGAAAAAAAACGTTTGAAGTGGAGCATTGGTATAATGATTATTGGTTTACACACTTTGATTGAGATCTACGTAGAAGGAACACGGTCACACAAATGTATATAGTTTTAAATCGATTTCTTTTAAGAATATTTATTTGTCCAGATTAACTGTTTTTTTACGTTCTTGTTTTGTTTAATCTGTAACCTGAATCCACAGGTGGAGCTTTAAATGACCATTCCTGTGAGGTAGAAAATTCTAACATCTGCGCTAAGGAGGTGTAAAGTCCGCCATGTCACATCCTCTATGATGATGACATCACTTTCACTGAGATGTCAGGCCGAGATGACATCAACGCTGGAAAGTTAACTACTGACTTCACTTCCAACTCAGTCCGTTACCAGAAGCATTTAATCTCCATGTAACAACCATCAAGAGCAGAATTCAATATTTCAAAGTGTGACTTAATTTAATAAACTTAACTGGTGGAATTGAAAGTGAGCTAAAAACTGCTTGCATTCAATAAAGACAATTTTTTTTAATCTTTTTTACTGTCATGTCTCATATATATACATCCAGGTTGATAGTCCTACTCACCTAAAAAAGAAATACTGCTGATGAACAACTTGAAACATAGATACGATATATGCCTGCAATAATCATTAAAAAAGTAATATATTCTTTTGAAATTACAGTGTTAGCTTTCTGAATATGGTCACAAATACAGACTGAACTCATACAAATACGGCAGAGAAGAGGGTTTCTATAAACATTTAAACTGGTCAGTAGTGACTGTACTGAATGTTCAACCCAAATTTGATATATTTAAAGTTAATTTAACCATCAGATTTTAACCTGAGCAGCATTAAAATTATAACACAAAGCAAAACCTCTCAGTGGTGCTGCAAAAGGAGTGTCTAAAATCTTAAAGAGTGTTAAAGGAAATAATGAAAGAGGGAACAGTTTTGGACACAGTCTTTACACATACTGCTGTAATTTACCTTGACATGTGTGGTACCTGAGGAAATCATGGGATCTGGACAAATTTAAATGAAATCATTGACTAAAGAATAACGAGTTAAAGGGATTACTTTCTTAAAATCTATGAATATTTGGAAGCTTTGATCAGGACTGATGTTGGTTAAAGCTCAGTGAAAGTGGACTGTAATATTAATATATAGTATCTTTATAGCAGTTTTAGGAAAGAGACATCTTTGTCCTCATATATTCTAAGTTTCCTCTGCTTCCTGGATGTGAGCACACTAGGTTTCACAAGAAAGTTGAATGTAATCAATGGAACATGTGTAAAAACAAAGATACCTTGCAGACCAAATGGACGAAAGCTGCCACTACAGTTCCATTGTTTCCAAAAAGCATCATCATCTACCTCTCCTCCATCATCCACATCTTAATTATGTCCTCCATGGAATACAATAATAAGTGAGTAATGAATGGACTTACTCTGTGTTGTGAGTGTCAATTGTGTGGAAGAGCTCCTTCAATTCCTCAGATGTCAAGACACCATCAGAGAAGTAGGCTTTGAATTCATCAAAGGACAGCTTTCCATCATCTGGGGACGGAGCACAAATGCATCTTGTCAACACAATGTCAGTACTGCTCTGTCAAGACTGCAACATCCTGTGAGATGAGGTGGCCATTTTATAAATGATTCCTCAATCCTACAACGTGTTGTGGGTCAAATGAGCATTCTGGTTGTGTCTGTTGGACATAAAAAAATAAAATGTATGAGGTGAAGAGATTTAAAGGTTGTCAGTAGCACAGATTTAATTCATCATCATTCCTTAAGAAAATAAGTATACTAACTTTAGATTAATAATTTAAGTCCCATAGTTTGTGTAAACAACACTGAAATATTCATGAGGTGAAAATAAACAGTTTAAAAATGAGGAGCCCCAAACTGAATATCCTGCAGCAAAATGAATTTATTCAACCACTGGCAACGTATTTTCTCCACACAGTTCTAGCAAAAGGAGTTTATGTTTGTTTGTGTGACATGACATGTCTATGTGAGCAAGAGAGATGATCAAAGGCAAATGTACACAAATCATGTTCACTGTGACTCACTCGATGAGCTCAGCAAAATGATCTTGGAAAGGACCTGACATACAATTTGGTGCTGTTTGCACAACACTAAAAACAAACATGTGGGATGACTTCTTATTTTGCTGCATGACAAGACCTCGAATCATTCACAGCGAGGGACGGACATTTAATGAATAATGAAACATATCATGCCATGAGAATAATGAATTCTGATTAGCCACATTTTGCTTGTAGAGAAAATATTTTTTTTATGTCATGCAGGGTCTCCGTCAAAATGTTAAACGAAACAAGATTTCAGTTTGTTCCTTAATAAAAAACACTTAAATTGATGTGGTTTTGACTGTTGATACCAGCAGTGAACGTACCCCATGTGTCAGCAGGGTTATATTCTACAACATGCATTAACGTGACACAAAAATAAACAATCATGTGCAGTCATACAAACAAATGGTGTCCCATTGCAAATCTGTAGGATATATGCATTTTGACAGATGTTCTTAAAATAAATTTGCATATTGTTGTTAGTTACCCTCTTTCTGGTTATAAATGAAAAGGCAAATGAAAGACATTTTTGAATTTTGGGATTATGGTTTTCATCCCATAAAAACCCATTAGGTACCCTCAAAGTGTACATAATGTCCAAACCACAAACATGCCTAGGCAGACTGTGCATTAAGATTAAGTGATCCATTGAGGCATTTGTCTCCTTTGGATAAATAGTTATTTCTGATGTGTTTATCTATGCTTGTATTTGAATTTCAGTGCCATTAATGAAATAAACTATATATTTAAATAAGCTGTATATAAGGGATGTCAGAGAGCCTAGTATTTGTATTTGTTGAGGCAGCAATTTTATTTTTATTTGAATAAAAATTGGAATAGAGAAAACAATCCTGTTTTTGTTTTTATGACAACATGATTTTAGGATATTAAGTGTTAATACAAGTGTTCCTTATTAAACTATAATGATAATTATGAACACTTTATGCCATCAGAGATGGTCCCCTGGACCCACAGGTGGTGCTTTAAGTGGGTCCCTAAATAATTTCTTACAGTGTTAAATTTGTGCATGATTTTATATCATTCTAATCATGGTTATATTGAAGATGTGTCTGACAATGAAACAAATAAAATCCCAAATCTGATGTATTGGTCTTACAAATCAATAATATCAATGATTAAGAAAATAAACTCAGTTGGAAATTATGTGAAACTTCATCTCAAACATGAGACTTGACTTAGACAATGGTAGAATGTAGTCCTCTGAAAATCTGGTGATAAAATATAAAATAACACAAATATGTTGCAGAAAAACAAATAATTAAAAAAATGATTTGTAAGAAATATAAATATTTTACTTTTTACTTGACTTTCTTGCTGGTAGTTGAGAAGATTAATGCCAACCTCTGTACACTTAATATGAAGCCACAGCCAGCAGCCAGTTAGCTTAGCTTAGCATAAACACTGGAAACAGTGGGAAAGAGCTAGCTTGCCTCTGTCCAAAGGTAAAAAAAAATCTGTCTATCACTACCTCTAAAGCTCACTTATTAAGACATTATATCTTGTATGTGCAATCCGGGAAAAGTAAAGTGTAAAAACAATAATTCACTGTTTCAGGTGTTGATCATTTCCAGACTACTTCTTGTTAGGGAACAGTTGCCAGACAACCAGTAGAGACTCCAGGAAGTTTCGTATAAACAGGAATTTGGGGAAAAAGTTTTTAGAACATAAAAATATATGTTATCTTTATGATTTATAGCAAGTATTTAAAAATGTTATTACTGTAATGTAAAGGCAGTTTATCTTATTTTTGACTGCACACATACATCAGAGAGACAGAGTTAATCAAAGTGCATGGCCGGTGTGCAATAAATGATGGAAGTTTCCTGAATCCAGACTATGCTGACCTAGTAAACAACAACATGAACTATTTTGTATGTTTATACATTAGGATAAAGCTGCACAAGATGGTGGAGGTGAAACAATAGCAGAATTAGCCGTGGACCTCCAGCTGAGCACCTCTAAGTCATTAAGCGTGAACTGCCATGATAAGAATGTTGAACTGGTTCAATTTTATTCAACGTTTGTCTTCATCAATGCTCTAATACTGAATCTCAGTGGGCATGGTCAGTTTCCTGTTTCCATGGAAACTGAACGAGTATCAGCAGAGAGTCATGATCAGAATTTCATTGAGAAAGTAGGTTTTCACACACGAGAAAGAAAGATTGAAGTGATGCCAAAGACAATGTGTGTGTGTGTTTGTGTGTGTGTGTGTGTGTGTGTGTGTGTGTGTGTGTGTGTGTGTGTGTGTGTGTGTGTGTGTGTGTGTGTGTGTGTGTGTGTGTGTGTGTGTGTGTGTGTGTGTGTGTGTGTGTGTGTGTGTGAGAGAGAGAGTCTGGAGGGAGCTTTTGGTGAAATATTTACCGTTTTTATCAGCTCTCCGTAAAATCTGTAAAGAGAAAAGGAGAAAAGAGGGATATCATCAAAGGTCAAAAAGTGTGTATGTGTGAGTGAGAGGTGGGGGGTTGGGGTTGGGAATCATCGATCACACTCTCAAAAGCAGTGTGCCATTAAATTATTGATAGTGCTGTCCCAGAGTCCAGATGAGATGAAAGGCAGAGTGGCAATGACCACATCAGCTTAAAAAGGCTCGAAACCACCTCAAAATAGCACAGCCCATTTTCTCTTCTTGTCAGGTTTGTACTGGTGGAGAAGAATTAGAACATGTGTCTTGTTACACATAGGGTACTGCTGTAGGCTAATACCGACAGCATAACAATGAATGTACAAGATCTAAATTTTAAAATGATTTTCTTCTATGTTTGGATTTTCCTAGCCTAAGGATTTAAACGCTGTTCTACAAAGGGATAAAAATATTCGTAATTTGTCCACCCACCTTCTTCTAGCTCTTGGCAGTCTGTTGTGTGTTCTCTCTTACATAATTTGTTCTAATTTTCCTGCTAATCAGACTGTGTTGCCTCTTCTGCCTTCCCCAACGTATAAACTCAATCTCACTCTATCTGAGATGTAAGATTTAGTCATCTCTTGTCAATCTCTAATTTTTAAAATCAATCAATTAAATGAATTGCAACTACATTTGTCTCTGTAAGGTAATTGTATGCAGCAGCCTTGCCTCCCTGTTGACAAATAACACACACACATAAACAAGGGCGAAAATGTATAAAGTTGGAAAAATGAATCATCTCTCCATGCCTTCAACACATATTGATAAGTGATTAATAAATTTTATTGATTATAATTTTTTTCTTGTCTCAAATTATAGTCAAATAAATATATTTTGCTTCTGGGCTGCTGGTTCATAGAAAAATTAAGACAATTCATGACATCACCTTGGGCTTTAAGCTCATTTAATAGGATGTTTTAGCTTTCTGATGTTTTATAGAGCAAACACTGAATCGTCAGATTAATCAATGATGAAAAATAATCGTTAGATTTAGCCCTCTTTTTATCTGCTTTCCAAACAATTGCTCTTTCTGTTCTTATTAACTCATGTTTGACTTTCATGCAAATTACAATATTGGAAATCAATTGGAAATTGTGGGCTGATTGGATTCGGTCATTCAGATACCAGCTCACACTGAAAACTTCAGCTGGGTCTCATCTCATCTCATCTCATCTGATTCTAAGTAATCAATTACATCTAATGAGTAAAATGAATAAATTCAACTAAGAATAGAAGTCTGAGAGGCCTTTTTCCTTAAGGGGGAATCTGGCACCACAGTAGCATCAAAATCATAAAGAAACGCACACATGGAGACAAATCACATCTAACCTGCTGCAGGCTGAAACTACTGGTTGGAGTCAGTGTGTTGTAATGACTCACACCTGACCGAGGCAAAAGCTTTAGGAGATGTCCAGAAACAATGGAAGCATGCACCTATTCAACATCAGTGAGACCTTTGTTGTTATATGGCGAATTCCCCCTGTAATAACTCTTGGTTCCCATCTGTGCATCATCCTCTGTCTCTGTCAAACACTGAAGGCAGCCAACAGGTTCATCGTTAAGAAATCACAAGCAAATGAGAGAGTGGAGGAATGGGGAGGAATATAATTAGGTGGTGCCAAGGCAGAAAGCAGGGCCGTGATACAGGGGAAGGAAAGCACATTAGAATGGATCATTAGCTGTAATGATATTCATATAATATGTGTTTTAATATTCAAATGATGATAATCTGAAGGAGATCTACAAGTGTGGGAATATTTAACTACTCTTAAACACTTTAAAAAACATTTTTAGGTTCAAAAAGTTCTGTTTATCAATATTACGTTTTGTCTAATTTAGCTAGATTTATCAGTATGAATAACACCATGACTCTTGTCAAACCAAGAAGACTTTTAAGATTTTATTAACTTGGTATTTAGTTTTGAACGCTAATAAAAAAAATGGATTGCAAGCCTTTGTAATCCTGACATCATAACGCCAAATTAAAAGGTCAGCCTTGTCAAATTAATTAAATCTATAAAAAAAGAACCTTCTCTTCCCTGCTTGCATTTGGGGATACGTTAACTTTGGTAATCCAAAATATCTACTTAAATCACTGAAACATAAATTTAAAAAGTAAAAGCACCTCTTTCTTCCAATGCAATAAAAAAATCAAACAACAAAAAAATCTGGGAATATATTATTCCCAGATATATATACATATATTATATGTATGTATATATATATATATATATATATATATATATATATATTATCTAGATATTAATCTAGATATTAATCTATTGCCTGTAGTAGCAAAAAAAACAACTATCATGCTTCCCAGATTTTTTTGTTGTTTGATTTTTTTATCAAACAAGCCTTGCATCATGCTCAAGTTTTTGCAACAACTGTGGAGATGAAATACGTTTGTTTTGTTTTTTTTACAAAAAGTAATGATTAAAAATGTTTTACAGTACTTACATCAATGAAAATCGACATTCCTTTTTTAAGCTCCATTTGAGCTCTGGGCTCTTCAGACACAGACTGAACCTCTTCTGAACAATCCATCTTCCAAAATGTAGCTTGAGTAATGTGTCCGCTTGAACCTCTTATCTGATCAAAGCCAGTGGTCAGAAAGAGCGACTGCTTAACACCGTCCAGAGATCTGAGGCGGTCAAGTCAGCCGGAATAAAGCTCACAACTTCCGGATTATTGTTTCACAATTTAACCATTCATTATTGCTTCGTATAATACAATGACATAAGTAGGTTGATCTCCTCGCTCCTCACGTTTTTCCGTCTAATATGATCTATATTGTTCTTTGGGTACTTTTGAGGCTATTCTTTGCATTGCTTCTATACACACCGACACTTTTACTGAATCTTTTTCTCTTTATTTTGAAAGCTACACCACTACTCTTCCTGTTATTTACTGGCTGTCCCTGTCATACTTGACAGCTGCTGCTATGATGAGTCCAGACCTGTATCTCTGTTGGAGCAAGCAAAGTGTCAATCAAATGCAAATTCTGTTTTGCACTATAACATTGTGGTGCATAGGATAATAACCTTCCTCTGACAGATCACTGAATTATAGCATTTGTTTACTGTGACAGATAACATGGCTGTTTTTGTGTTCATGCATATACTTCTGCATTTTTATTGACATGTTGTACATAATAGTTAAATGTTTACCCTTTGTTCCTCTTGGATCTCCTTGTATTTTTGTTTTGTTTTATTTGTCTGTTTCTTTGTATTAGTGATTGTAAGAAACCGGAGTCAAATTCCTTGTATGCTTACGCATACATGGCCAATAAAGCTGATTCTGATTCTGATCAATTTATATGTCTACCGTATAACATATAGCTACAGTTAAATGAGAAGCACATATAGCATAAAGGGCCCAGAAAAGAATGCTTGATATAGCAAAAAAGTATAGAAACTTTTGTTAAAAAATACAACGGCCAGGCAAAAAGTACTCATATAAAATGTGAAACAGCAATCATTTCTGCCATCTTTTTAAATAGAACGATAAAAACTAACTGTAACTCTCAGGGTTTCCACATTTAAACTTGCTGCTCCTGAAAGTTCCCCTGGTTGGATTTTAATTGCCATGGCATTTGTTACCTTATTTATTTTCATATTGACTTATTTGATGAAGTTGTAACATTTACAACACCATAAAAAGCATTACAAATAGCTTTTTACAAACCTTCATCAATTTGGAAGAGTAAATTAGGATAATACACTTTAGTGAGAGACACCAAAGAAACAAACAAAATAGCCTAACTTGTGAAACAATAAAACCTGCTGGTGAATTGCATCAGATTGCCAAGTGCTAAATGTTTCTACATAAATGCGGAGTAATCCAACTCATAAATAAACCCTGCAAGCTACTTGGATGTGTAGTAAAATTGTATAACAGTTCCATCTAGTGGAGTGTTAGGCTACAACAGCACAGCATTCATCACCTTATTGACAAACTAAACTAACTAAGTCTACAAGTCAAATCTTTGAATGTGAACCATTGAATGAAATATATCCACATCTACATATGAATTCAAAATGAAAGCCTTTGAATGAAGTGGAGGCGACAGAAAGTTCTTTGAGGACTACCACAAAATAACTTTATTTACCCACAGCTGGGGAGAGCCAGGCGGTGAGTGGTGGAAGATGCATGAATGCACATATTGTCTGCTTCACTCCTCTCATTATGAATTTATGGTGAGCATGCCAAGAAAGGGAATACCCCTCAGGCTAATATATTATACTCTATGCTTTCAAAAAATACATGAGAATATCAATTCACACTCTGTTGCATACTACAAATCCTGTTTCTTTTAAATAAAAAATGTATGAATTCAATTTTGTGAATGTGATATGATTTCATAAATGATTATACATACAACTTGTCTCCCATGTTAGAATGGATCTAAAAAGGCCTACATTGCAAAGTACTGTTCTTAAGAAGCCAATTATTCTGAGATGCTAGTTCATTACTTTGCATTTCTATTTTATGCTACTTTATACTTCTGCTTTACTATATTTTAGAATAACACAAGTTCTTTCAAAGCTATGGTTTAGCTGATCAACAAATGAGTAGCCTATAGATTATGATGTACTAAACAACCCAACAGTAGCCTACATTAACAGTTAAATTTGCTCCATCTCATCCACCTATAAAACTACAATGCTGCCTACATGTTAATTTGTCACTATAATCCAATAATATAAACTATATGATAATATAGTGAATCTATATAATGTGTACTTTTTGGCTGCAAGACCTTTTCTTGTAATGGAGTATTTGGACGTTGTGGCATTACTTTTATTGGGGAAAAGTATGTGTGTACTTCTTTTAAGACTGCTAATTGTCAGCATAATTTACAAATATATATCCTTTCTCACAGGTAAAGTAAATATGAAGCCTATATTTCTTTACTTTACTTTTTAATACTTTTATCTCACAAGTTAACAATAAAACATTACACATTATACATGCATTAAAAAAATGATGCTTTGTTAAAGGGTAAACAACCCCACAGTATGAAAAATCATAAGAGCTCCACTTCTACAAGCTATATTAAAAATAATTTTGAGGTATAGGTGTATTTAGTATAATTGTATATTGAGGTATTGCTACTTTTATAAATAAATAAAATATCTTACACCGCTGCTTCCTAATTGATTAATTCTTGTATATTATTATTATACACTGCTGCTGGCTAGCTGAGAGCTGCGGAATTTCGTTGTATCACTACAATGACAATAAAAACCTATTTATCTTTATCTCTTTATAAACTGCTTCTCATTCTTGAGCTGGATGTGTGGTTGGATTTTTTTAATGCCCTATTTATTTATCTAATCTAAATCATTGCAGTCCCACATCCTGACATCATAGCAGCCTTTTCTGCTTATGTGGTAGAAGTAGCTGGCAGCAGAATCCAACCACAATTGATAATTGATCCAAAACAAACATAATTTGTCATGAAACGCCGCGGAAATCTCGCGATGTTACCAGAGCGCTCTGATTGGACGAGACAGTCAAAGGGTCGGTCACGTGTGGTGGGCTCACTTGGCATTCTGGGACACAAACAGTGGTGTATGAATAGCTTTAACGGCGTCAACAGCAGCAGTTTCTAGTGTGCAAGGAAGGAGACGATAGAAACAACAACAGCCAGCCTCCGGAGAAAGAGTAAACTGTTTGACCGACTCCTGCGTGTTATTTGTGGCTTTGTTATACAGGAGGAGGCTCTCGGCGGGTCCGTCTCTGAAATGCAGCGGTGGACTTTAATAACGCAGCGAGCTAACGGCATGTAGCGTTAGCTAGCGACAGAAGTAAGTGAGCCTTGCAGTGATTCATGCTAGTGCGTTCACGTCCGCTGTATGGCGCTGCTGGAGGAGTAAGACAAGTTGATGTTCCTGCACCAAAGAATAACTGTATAGTTTTGTCCCTGTACCCACAGCTTTCCTGTCCTGGCATCTCCATCCCTCCACTGACTCGCCACTGTCCTGAGCTGAGGGGTTACAACTCTGAATATGGCGAGTGTTTCACACAGAGACCACAACACTGGCACGTTTAAGTGTTTGGACTGGCACGTTGTCCAGCTAGTGTATCCAAGATAAACACTGGTAATTGGATAATTCATGTAATGGCCAAGGAGAGTGACGGATTTCATCTGTATGTCTCACTTCACGGTTGCTCTCAGAGTTGCATAGCAGTGGGTTCCCACTGCTGAAGCCCCCCTCTTAACGTTCATGGACACATGCCTCTGTTGAAGCTCAACACATTGATATTGCCAGACATGGACCTGCGCCGGAATTAAAAGACTGTCTGGAAACCTCAAACGTCACAGCCATCTCCAGATCGGACATCTCATCTCAGCCTTTCTGTTGGTTCCCAGAGCTTAATTTAGGGCCAACATGTCCATGTCGGGGTCCACGACTGTGCAGCTTTTCTCCAAGCTTGTCAAGCAAGCAATGGGTAAGGCGCAGATTCAGCTGAACCGCTATCTGCAGAAGACCGCCTCGGATGAGTGTGGCAAGATTGACATCCTGATATGCAGCGCCTTTGACGAGACAGGGGCCGGCATAGGGAAGGCAGATGGAGACCCTGAGGTTATCAGTGACACAGGAGGAATGACCTTCAGCAACAGCGGAGAGTTCAGACACCCATGCTGTATCACCACCTTTTGCTTCAAGAGCGCCCTGCTGGCATGCATCCTAACGGCTGTATGCTTCTCCTCGGTTGCACTCGTTCGGCAATACCTCAAGGACCTCCTGCTTTGGGTGGAGAGCTTGGACAGCCTCGTCGGAGCCTTGCTGTTTATAGTTGGTTTGATTATCGTTTCGTTCCCATGTGGATGGGGATACATTGTTCTTAATGTGGCAGCTGGCTACCTCTACGGCTTTGTGCTGGGCATGGGACTAGTTATGGTGGGAGTTTTAATAGGGACCTTTGTGGCACACCTGGTGTGCAAACGTTTATTGACTGACTGGGTGCTGAACAAGGTTGGGAACAGTGAACAGCTCAGTGCTGTCATTCGAGTGGTGGAAGGAGGAAGTGGACTCAAAGTTGTGGCCTTAGCGAGACTCACCCCTATACCATTTGGGCTCCAAAATGCAGTTTTCTCGGTGAGTATGAAAACACTATTACCAGCTTTTTCTTTTCAGTTTTGAAGGACATTAGACAGTCATAGAGTGTCCATTGTAAACTCATATGGGTTTAAGCAGAAAGTGCACAGCACGGAAACAGCCAGGAGGGGATCGCATTAACCTACTTGAGAACTCTTCAACAAATCATTGCAGTCATGAGAACCAAACCTGTGACCTTTTTGATTTTAGAAGTAAATGCTGCTCTTATTTCTAGGCCAATCTACCACAAGGATAAATCATAATTAGCTGGAAATCAGCCACAAGGAAGAGACCAAGAGTATTGTGTTTAGATGTTGTTGTGATGAATTTTAGATATTGAACATAATATGTGACCTGCTACCAGTCTCCAGAGAATGTAAATTCTTCTTGTGGAATGAGGAAGTGCTTCAATGAAATGGATTCTATTGTCGCCTCAGGACAGAAATTATTTTATCAGTTCCAACTATCAGTATCACATTTAAAGTCCTAGTTTGGGTTTTAATATGTGGAACAATGGTTTCGACTAAAAGATGGACATCATTTTTCAGGTAAATCTGAAGTAATTGGTCAAGGCAACAAACACCATGTGACCTACATTATAAAGCTAAGCACTATCAGGATATTGCTTTAAGCTGCACTCCTTCACTTAACCTGAGGCCCTTGACCTTCATACATCACATGAATAATTTATATTCGCTGATTACCCGTCTCAGTCAACTCATTGATACCTCCAATTGGTAAAAGCCTTGAGGGCTGTGTTACTATATTGTAGGAAATCAGCTGGGAGGTCATGCAACACGAAAAATGTTATGCCAGCTGTAATTGAATGATTAATGGAGAATACCAACCTGAGGGTGAACTTGATGTTATGTAGCCAATCAGGCTTAGATCTCCTGTGTGTTTCAAGCGATACTGCTGCAGAAAAAGCACTAATCACTGTCTCGCACCAGATCATACAATATCTCTCACATGGAGCTATAAGTGCCTCACTTCCCTTCACATAACCTAATTATCTTACATTAGCTTGTCTCCTAAAAAATATTCATACGGTTGTTCAAACAAAATATTGAAATAATAAGGCTGCAAAGATGAGGAAAATAAAGCTTAAATAGTTAAACCTTCAATGCACTGGAGTTGCAATAACTCCCAAGCAGTAGTTTTGCACAACAGGAACTTTCATGCGGTTACCAGCTTGTATCCTCTGTGTTGTTTGTTAATGTGCACGTGATTATATACATCCATACAAATCTAACATTTCTATCTGACGGAAGATCAGACTGTGATTAAACGTCCATCTAAAAAAATGTGATTACAAAATCTGCGTGTGTGCAGGCTTTTTTATTTTATCTTTATGCAAGTACATATTTTTCAGTTGAATTATAAGGCTGGTGAAATTGACTCTCAACCAGTGTATTACTTTAAAGTTAGTAAAATATAACTAGCTTTGTTTCAGCAAAAAGGACAATGATCCATTTATTCCAGTTAAATTGGAATTGATCCTACTTAAACAACATCTCATTTCCAAAGCAGAATACACTGTTTAAAAGAAAGCAGCTGGATTCATAGACTTGGTGTAAGTGATTGAATCGAGACAGTTCAATTCTCCTTAACTTATGCTGTTTTTAACATTGCACTGTGTTTATGGAAAAATATTTGGCAAGAAGAGAATCAGAATAGCGTTGAAGGCAGAAACCACAGTAACACAAACATCCAGAAATGAATGCGAAGATGGCCGCTTGAAAGGCATTTATAGCTTCAAGCATGAGGAGTTGATGTACAGGCCTGAGGCTGGAATGCGAAAGATACGATGACGTAAGGGAGATTCACAAGCACAGTAATTGCAAGTTGTAGAACTACTAGAATTTCTAGAGTGACTGATTTACTTAGTCATTTCTTGAGTATTGGGTATTTGGCTTTGGCTTATGACAGCTCTCCGTACACACTCATAACCACCCTACAATAAACACTCACTTTATTCAACTCTTTCAAAATATTTCTGACTATCAGATGTTTTGACCCGTCTCTGGTAGATTTTGAGGCTATAGCTGGTAGAACTTTTACATTTGATTTCATCATGTTGTAAGCTGTTACTAATGTTTGTCTACCCCTATTTACAAGCATAGGGGTGCAAAATATTAGAAACTTTATTCATAATTATGTAACTGTTAAAGTGTTTCACAAGTGTAATAATTATTACAGGGAAAATTAGTTTGGTGTCATTGCAGGGCGCCTTACTCTTATTGTTGTATGCTAGCATGTTGGCCTGCCTTTTCCAAAATCTTTTTGTTATGCGTTATTGTAAAGAGAACAGTGTGTTCATCTGTACAATTATTAATGTTCAAAATCCTGATTAAATAGTATTGTACAAACAAACATCCTAAGGGCCCTGCTACATGTTAGAAATGGTTTTGTCCTGAATTTGCATTAATGACAGTTGTAGGGCTACAGTCGGCAGTTCACCGGTAAAACTTAAAAGTCTTCTGTTTGTCATATGCTCATGCTTTGCGCTCCATAGCTGGCACATAGCTCTCTGTGCAAAGGTTGCAGTGTCTCACTTATGCAAGGTCATGGGTGTAGCTTTAACAGTAGTCATTATTGATTCATCCCCATAATATTTTCTTTAAAATAGTAAAACTAAATCCTGTTACAATTTCCCACAGCTCATTGAGATGTATTCAGATTTCTTGTTGTAGTCGACAAACTGTTCAAAAGATGTTCTATTTGCTATCACCTGGGACAAACAACAGCATCAAATCCAAAGCATTAACACATTGATGAAAATAGTCGCCAATTCATTTTTTGTCAACAAGCTGATCTATTCATTGATTATTCGTTGTAGCTCCAAGCGGTTGACACTGGAGCAAGTTGCTCAGAATTTATGACCAAGACAAAACTTTCAGATAAGTGTAAATAGTCATTAGACAACAGCGAGTTGAGATAGTCCCAGGAATCAGCTGACTGTAGGAAAAAGAGGCATTGTAGGCAGTAAACGTTTGTGTTGCACATTGACCAATAGTTTGGTATTTGAGAAGAATCTTAAAATCAGATGCCCGGGGGCTGGGGCTGTGGCAGTAGAGTTGAACAGTGAGCGGGGAGTCTAGCATGATTCAGGAGCTGACCTGCGGAAGTGCTGTTGGAAACTGGAGATCATTCATTTTCTAGTTAATTTGAAGGAAAGATGAGTCTGAATGAATGAAGTTCATTCTTCCACTGTTAAGGTGTTGACATTTTAAATTGAGAATTTAAGAAAGTAATTCTTCCACAAGTTGTTTTTCAAGCAGGTGTGTGTGAGGGTACATCAAAAATACTGCTGCGAATTGAATTTAGGATTCAATTTGAGCTCCAAGCTAAACGAAGTTTGTGAAGTTAAAAATGCTTCTTCTGTATTTGGCCGAGGCTACAGTCGGCAGTTCACCGGTAAAACTTAAAAGTCTTCTGTTTGTCATATGCTCATGCTTTGCGCTCCATAGCTGGCACATAGCTCTCTGTGCAAAGGTTGCAGTGTCTCACTTATGCAAGGTCACGGGTGTAGCTTTAACAGTAGTCACAGCAGTCAACTTACTGTTCCATTTTGCGGAGGTGAAAACGAGGCGTCAAAGTCAAAGGGACAGCCAGTTTACATTGTGTTGCCCACCTGCTACCACTGTCACTGGCATTATGGGTACTCCACAATCAGTTTGCCAGGGTCAAAATAAAAAGCTGGCCAATTGACAGCCTTTTAAAACACTTTTTTTGCTTCTGCTTGCTCTGGGTCATTGTCTACAGGGAAAAACAAACAAACACTTGTGAAAAAGGATGGCTGCTAGAAAAGTGGGTCATGTTTGGTTGTATGCCAGTTCAAATTTGTTAAATGCTGTTGGTTAGTTTCATTTTATGACAGCTGTTTGTCTTTGAAAGTGCAGCCTGTCTGTGTTTGACTCATTGAGATAACTTTTGAGATTGCTCTCTTTGAACCATTTTTTACTAATGCACCTGCTTTCTGGACAAAGGTCTGGCCTCATTTCACTCACTCTCCCCACTCTCATAGCATCGAGCATTTAGCAGCTACAGATCCAGAAATAAAAGTAGGGTATTAGACTTGGTAGGTGGCCAGAAAACACTCAAGTATTATTGTAGCTCCTCTGTAACTCCTGGATGTGTAAATTAGCAAATGTTTGCTCACAAGTTAAGTGACAAATTAGAACATGATGTCAATGTTGTGTTCTCAACTATTTTCTGCTGCCTCCAAGCTGCCAAAACAATCAGTTATTGCAGGTTTAACATGTAAACCATCATTCAAGGCCAGTGGGACTGAGGTTGTGTGACTCTCCTCACACACAAACCTCAGTTTTTTTCCTGCTGGAGAAGTGAAGGTCAGAATGGAGCCTTCAGTGGGGAGTTTAGCTGATCCTGACAGAAGCAGGCCAATAAGCTGAATCCCCCCCGTTTGCCTGCCTCCTCTGCTACATTTTTACATCCCAGCTTGCAAGGGTTTCCAACCCAGCTCAGTCTCCTGACTGTACACCTCGTAATTTATCCTACCCGATTGCTTGTTATTTAGCCTAGCTGAAATTGTATCTTTATATTGTATCTTATTCTACACAATAAAAGGTGAAACAAACCGTGAGCTAGACCTGAGCTGGCTGGGGGGGGAGGCATCACGTGCATCTGCGCAATATAATAGCCCATGATTACCGAAAATATATACTGATATCAGCACAAGAAGGCAATTAAACGCAAAAGGCAATTCAGGGAAAATTATCTTTATTAAACATCCCAGATCATGTATCAAAAATAAAGCATCTAAATCTTTGAGTCCCTCGTATGTTGCGGTTAGTGCATGATTGTCTGGCGCTGAATATCCAGGTTCCAACACTTTTAACAGGTTCTTAAACCCTTTAACAGGTTCTTAAAACTTTTAACAGGTTCTTAAAACCTTTAACAGGTTCTTAAAACTTTTAACAGGTTCTTAAAACCTTTAACAGGTTCTTAAAACTTTTAACAGGTTCTTAAAACCTTCAACAGGTTCTTAAAACCTTTAACAGGTTCTTAAAACTTTTAACAGGTTCTTAAAACCTTTAACAGGTTCTTAAAACCTTTAACAGGTTCTTAAAACTTTTAACAGGTTCTTAAAACCTTGGTCTTCCACGACACCAATGGGCCTCATATCCTGAGCAATGAAATTGACAGTTCCTTCTGTGATATCATGTCTGCGTTTGGATGATGAGGAGGATAACATCAGCTGGTCTGGTGTATCGGAGGGATCCTGCAGTTATAAAACGAATAAACGATTATTAGACTAAAATATTGAAATATGTTTAATATGATATTAATAGGCTATAATATTGAAATATTACCGTTTTTAGATGATACATGTTTGTAGTCGAGCTGTGATATGCAAACTGTTGTTTGCAAATTTTACATTCGATGAAACTTAAAATGAAACGCTCAAAATAAAAATAAATATTCAGCAATTAAACCACCGGACGTTGAATAACATGGACCTTCTTCAATCTACCTCTCTAGTGGGTTGGGCTAATCCAACACAGTGAAAACAAGGGGGGTGTTCTCTGAAGACAGGCTGTTTCCTGTGGAACAGGGCTCTGAAAACACCCCCATTAGCACTTGGTACTTTCCTCCTGATGACGACTTCATGAAATTAACACGGCAAAAAATCTGATTGGTCGACCCAGAACGTATCGACCAATAAGTCGACCAGTCGACTAGGACTTTACAGCCCTAGTCTGCTCTGACCTTGGTAAGCACTTTCTGTAGATGAGGCTACATTTCACCATACCCCCACCCCACTTCTTTCTGCTGAAGTGGATGGTGCTACATTATAGCGGGTAACCTAAAACGACACCAAGGCTGCAGTAGTAAGCAAAACAATGGGACAGCTCAGGAAAAAAGTTTGTGAATCCTTTGAGGACAATGTTGAAATATTCAAGTCCCTATGTGCATTTTTAAACATTGTATTACTTCTCACTGGCCCGGCTCCATCCCTCTGCCGTCATAATGAGCTGATGGGGAAATTCCCCATGTGATTCTTCATGTGTGGACCCTAACTACAGGCAACATGTTTGTGCAGCCTTTAGTTACACCCTGTTCTTCACCCTTCACTCAAAAGGGTAAACCCAGTGTAAGTCCAGGGACAGAAAGGGAAACAACATCATAGTAGCAATCCTGAAATTTTCTGTGCAGTCAAGACACTCTACTTCCTGTTTTGTTTACGAGCACAAACTCAGACCTGCATTGCCGCTGCTCTGAATAAATCAGGTCAAGCCTAGGATGGGGTGTTTTTTTTTTTAATTTGAATTTGCAGTTTATCTTGATACACAGGCTTGCACAAACGAGTAGCAGGTTCAGGGAGAATTCTCTGAATGGTTTTAAAAATACAGGCTAAACAGCCCTTCCCTGGTCGTATATAATACAGCTGCATACTCAAGATGCCTGGCTGGTAGGAGACTTCAGGGAATATTTGTGCCACTACTGGAGAATGATGGCTGAGAGAGAATGCATTCCTTTTCTTTGTCTGCAGCTCTCATAAGCTCACATGTCATGTCGCTGAGATCACGTGAAGGCGCTTTGATTGTGTCGACAAAGGGTGTAGACACATCAGTGCTCATCTTTCAAGGAGAAAGGCCTTATGCACGAGCGTGTGTAGGAAAAAATGCTCAACTAAACGTGTTTATGATAAACAATTTGATATCATTATCTTGATTAACCAGGTTTTGATTTCCTCAGTGTCCTATGAAATGTAATCCAGGCTACTGTGATAACAGGAGAGGGTTCAGGATTTAGAACTGCGAACAGACACTTTTTTGCTGGATCTTGAATAATATCATTTTTGGACAGGCAGTGTCTTGCAGCAAAACACCACAGACCTTGACACACCGCTATCTGCCACAGTGTAGTCACAGTGACAAGGTCACATCCTCACACGTTGGCTTATGTCATCACTTCTTCAAGGGTGACATCTACGCAGACCCCTGTTTATGTTCAGATGGTTGTACTGAGATACGTCGTAGTTTAGGGAAAATACACAAGATAGTACTTTTACCTGCAGATTTTATTTGTTTTGCTCAATATGAATACATTTGCATCAGCTTTTCCCTAAAATGACATTGTAGCTGTGATCTTTTTTTTTTTTCTCCAAAAGGTGTGGTATTTTAAGTCTTATCATTATTTAGGATGATTATTGGCTACTGGATTTTATCTACAGGGCAATTCCTTTTGTTAAAGTGTGAATTAATATGACGTGGCTGCACTCAAATCAGGATGGTCATCCACCCTTTATTATAGTTTCTATAAGTACATATATTTCATTCTTAAATGTTTAAGTAAATGGTTTACACACTTAGTACAAATGTCTTGCATATGTTAAAGAGCAGGTTGGTTAAAAATGGCTACAATATAAATCAAATAGTGTTTGGTTCAGATATCCATCTTTGATCTGGTTTCAGTGTTTTTTTAAACTTCAAATCTCTAGACTCTTGTTGAAACTTTTATCTCCTCTCTAATATTATTAGCAAATTTGAAACGACAAAACATGGAGGTAGTCAATAAGCTTTAGTTTTACCTATTTTAATATCAAGTTCTAAAATATAATTTCTATCTTGTGTTATTTTTCTTTGATGAAAGTTAACCTAGACATATTCAACAAATGGCGTGCAAGGACTTGGATTAAAAAAGCAAATTCATCATTACATTCAGCTGAAACTGCGCAGGAAATGCTACTGAACTTCAACCCTAGTCTTAAATACATAATACGTACTTGTTTGGTGCTAATATCCTTTCTCTAAGTTTGTAAGATGTTTCTTTTATTTTAAGATCACAGACGTGTCCTTGCCAAACTACCTGGTGGCCTCCTCTGTGGGTTTGTTGCCCACTCAGCTTCTCAACTCTTACCTGGGCACCACGCTTCGCACCATGGAAGACGTCATCGCCGAGCAGAGCGTCAGTGGCTACTTTGTGTTCAGCCTGCAGGTGAGCTGATGGTGATAATACATTAAATGTGAAGATAATCATTTTATAAATGTCCTAAAACAACCCTGGTTTGGTTTTAAAAAGTCAGTGTAGAGTGTCTTGGGTTTTACCCTCAAAATAAGTGACATGTTATGCAGGTGGAGCATTGTTTTTTTTCCGCCCTTATATTCAAAATACATACAGTCTACTTTGCCTGTCCAACCTTATCCTAGTGCACAAGCATTGGCATCTGCTCCTCCCTTAAGTCTTCAGTTATGTAAACGTCTAGCGGAATGCTAAGCCTCATGTAGTTATGCAAAATATGCCCATACCTCTGTTAAGCTCACCCAAAGGTCATTTGAAGCGGTCACCACATCTACAACACCTGTTCAACTTCATTTAATCTTCACAAGTGCTAAGACATCAAAGGTGGATTCTTCATTCAACATTTGACAAGTTCACAGGGGTCAGAGGTCAAGTGTCAGTTAAAGATTAACAAGGTAACGGTGTCTCATGCAGAAATCAAAGCTGTTGCTCCAAATTGACAACTGACCTAAATCACACAAAAGCTTTTTCTAACACTGGTTGTGGGAAACAAATACAAAATTATATTTATTCAATGAACAATACAGAAACAAACAAAATAGTCAGAATCTTGGCCAGGGAAGCTGTTTCCCCATTTTCCAGTCTTTGTGCTAAGCTAACCGTCTTTAGGCATGTACCTTCATATTCGTCAAACCGATATATGAGTGGTAATGTGCTTCTCATTTGAGTTTATTTGCCAAAATGTCAAACTAGGATTTAAATTAAAACGATTGAGTTTGATGCAGTGCCGTGTAGCCTACAGATATTATTTTTGGCAAATAAGAGAACATTGGTGTCAGATTGGGTAGCAGTCTTGGCAGACCCTGATATGACCAACTAGAACTGGTATATGGAGAGAAGATGCCGGATCGGTGCATTCATACCCAACAATGTTTTGTGTAGAAACTATGTTAATTTTTTTATACCAAAAGTGTGATTGTAATGCACTGCAATATATTGTGAATGCAGGTATATCAAATATTTTCTGTCTTGCCTCATTGAACTCTTATTAGGGGAGCAATTTTTTCAATCCAGAAAATATTCAAAACACCAGGGAATATTATGGAGTTAATTTGACCATCACAACAAAAAATATAAGCCTCAAAAAAACTGCTGCATTTTGATTGTGACTTCCTCCTCCTCTCCCCTTCAGATCGTCATCAGCATCGGCCTGATGTTCTACGTTGTGCACCGGGCACAGGTAGAGCTCAACGCAGCCATCGCCGCCTGCCAGATGGAGCTAAAGTCATCACACATGAATGGCTCCTCCACCAATCACAGCGGCTTCACCTACTGCAGCAAGAGGGCGACAGCAGGCAGTGGAAACTGCATTAATGTGGTGTGAACACGAATCGACCCATGACGTAGAAGCTTGTGCGACTTGCTCCCTAAATTGTTCAGACGGTGTCTGAAATGTGTTGGTGGCGTGGTTTATCATTTTCCAAAAACATACTCTGGCCACCCTTGAGTGAAAACCCCGAAAGCGTACGTCTTTAGTAGGTGCGGCGATTTAGAAGTGTGGGACCTTCACCTTATGAAGAAACGGCGCTGATGGAAGTGGTTTTGTGGTACATCATCTTGGGCGTTTTCTTTTTTGATTAAGGTACTTCTTAACCTATTCTTACAAGAGATGTCAATGAAATGATGATGTTAAGAGATATAATAGGTGGCTGAGTGAGTAAGTGAGTCGTTAAAAACAATAGCTAGGCATTACCGGCCTGCTAACACTATGAATGTGCAATCTGGAGCTTTCTACAGAACCAAGGAATTGTTTTTCCATTTCAGTGTCAAAAGAATGCCAACCTATGCACCTTTCTTTCATACTACATCCGATTAGTTTTCTTCATCCATAGCTTATTCACAGTACAAATAATAAGGGCCTTATTAATATTTTTGAAATATTTGGCATTTTTAGTCCAGTTCATTTTTTAAAGTGTCTTATTTTTGGACTATGGAGAGAGTAGGAAAGCTCTCATCGAGTGTTACTATGTGATTTCTGCTGGCTTAGGACCACATCAGCTGAATCAGCCTCTTCTGCCTGGAGATCATTTTTTGGCGCTTCTGCAGTTTTAATAAGAACAGCTGGGGAGGAGAGCAGATTTCACAGCAGGAAACTCAGGAATGATTCTGCCAGGAAAGTTGAAGTGCGGTGTGATCAGCTCCTCTGTAGCACCGCACCACATGTTCTGCTACAGAAAGATTACCACACTGATCTTAAACTGAGATGTCAAGCTTTCCTGTCGATGTTTATAATTCATTTTGATGCGATTTTACAATTGTTTTATTTTAAATTTTTATTTTGGCCGTGAGATTATTCATTAGTTTCATCACATAGGTTTTGCTTAAGATGGTAGTTTTGACAATTCTGTGCAATATGACAAAAAACGGTGACAAAATGGCATGAATGTCCTATTTCTGTGCTGAAACCAAACTAATCAGAAATGCTCTCATGCATCAAAATAACACAAACCTGAGTCTGTGTTTATATAAAGTTTTACTTACATTATAGAAGAGTAAGATAGATGAGATAAAGAGGCTGTTATTTTTCATGTGCCATAATTTGATAATGCTTATCAGACGCCATGACACTGGCCCCGCCTGAGTTGAGGTTACATGTGACTTATCCTTTATTTTATTACTTAATGGTGGTGGTAATTATAGTAATTATCTGTGAACATCTTTTATGTTTAAGTCTTAATAATACAAAAAAGCTCTCATGCAGTAGGTTCTCTGGCTAAGTCCACTAGAAACATATTTCATACAGATAAGTTCAATTTGAAATGGGTTTGGTTGGTCAAAAGTTGAAGGTGATGTGTCTCAGAAGCTGACAATCAAACACAACATGGACACTAGGTGATGAATGTGATAATATTTTTTTATTTTCTACATGAATTATTGTGATGCTGCTCCTCAGACAAAGTCTGGTTGAGGAATTATAAGGGCTCCTATATGAAATATTCATCTATATCCCTATATTTGTAATGCTGGCAAAACATTTTGTTTTTTAATTTTCGTACTAATGTTTTTTTCTTTCTTTCTTCAAAGCCAGATTTAATGTTTGCCATACACATTCCATGCAGTCAGTCCTCTCGAAAGCTGTAGAGTTAATGTCATGCTAAATGTGTCTTGAAATGGCCCCATCATGTCCGAATTCAGCAATAATGTTTGACAGTCAAAAGCAAAAAAACAAGATAGACCAGTCTTACCAGTAAGACCTGTTGCCAAGTGTTGGGAATAGCGGTTTACTCCCTAAGCTAAAGATCTTCTCTTTAATATTATTTATCTTTTGAAACTGCGTTTGAGTTTTTCGTTGATCCATGTTTCTCTGTGAAGTTGAGTATTAATATTCCCAGGTTTGTGTTTTCAGTGTTCAACCTGCCTATTACCTCCCGCTGCCTCTGACAGAAAATTTCTGAGCTGCCAATTATGTGAAAGAAACACAATAAATGTGATCAGAACAGCTTGTTCAGATTTATAGCACCTTCTTTGGAGGGTCCCTAAACCGGCTCGTCGCTTATTGAAGTTAAGCGATCGACCTCTCACTCTGTCGCGTGAAAATCTTCTGAATCCAACTCACATTTTCCAGTTTCTTACTTGAATTGAAAGTTTACGTAGAGGGAGATGAGTACATTTTATGCCTGCAAGGTTTATAAAATCTACTCACAACTCTCTGTTTCTCATTTTTCAAAGGCATGGGAATTATTTTTCTGTAAATACGCAAGGCTTTCACTTGACAGCAGGGATATTTTTTAAAGAAGTTTCTCTACCCTCCAAACAAAGTGTGATTTGATGAAGCTGTTCTGCTCAGAAGTGTTAAAGAAGTGGACATTATACCATGTTTAATACTAAAATCAAGTACATGAAACTTGATCGACCACCGTGGGCACACTTCATAATATTTTTAGTCTGTCAACTGGGATTTTGAAAACTTCACATTGTGGGAAGATGCCCAGTTTTACAGTAAAGGCTTTGGTTCCTCCTAGGTGGGCTCTATTTAACTTAGATATAGTTATGCAACAACTGATTCCTAAGGGAAGTATATTTCATAGACACCCACACAAGACCTGAATCTGGGATGTAACTGCACACACAACTGGACTGTTAAGGAGGCGTAAAATGTGAAATCATAAACTTAAAGGGTCACGTTAAGGGTCTCGTTTGGTGCTATGAAATGCAATACTTCCCATCTGTATCAAGTGCATTACACATATACTGTATTTTGTAATACAGAGAATTTTACAGTGTATAAATATTGATATTTATCACTGTACTACGCTTGTTCAGTGTTATTTATGAGAGAGAAAAAATAAAACCTGTCAGATTTTGTTACACATTCTTTGTTTCTGTTTTTTTAACTTACTTTATTTGTTTGTTTTTTACATATATTTTTAGAACACGCCTTTTATGGAAATGTATGGATTGATTTTCACTCTATAATTTTAATCTGAGTTAAAGTGCTTACTCTTTGCAACAGAAAAGCTAAATCAAACCTGATCTTAAAGGAATAGTTAATATATACTTATTTGCTTTCTGGAATAGTTGGATAAGAAGATTGATAAAACTTTCACATTCATGTTATATATAAATCTACAGATAACATCGTTAGCAACAATAACATGAGATCAACCTTCTCCTCCAACTCTCTAGTCCAATTTTTGTTTGATAATTTATAGCTCAGGATTATTTGTCTAATTCTGATTCAACTCCTCTCCTTGCTTGCTTTAACTAAACTTTCTGTCAACCTTGTTGGATTTAAGCAGCCTAAAGTATTTGGTATCAGTAGGGAAACGGACTTCTCAACAGATGTTTTCACAGAAATGTGTTTCTGATTACGTTTCAAATCCCCACAATCTTTGATGAGCTGCCACATATTTCATAAAATCCTTTTTCCCTCCCACATCCTAACATCACCCCAAATCCTAACACAAGTCCCTTTAATATCACCTGGCTTCATCCTCAACCCTTTGAGAGTGATGGGAGACAAAATGTCCCTGCTCAGAAGTATTCCCCTTATCTTGCAAACCTCTAAATAACTGCCAGTCCTCAAATATGCAGCAGAAGCAGCAGCACTGTACCGCCAGAAATAATGCTGGCTTCTGGGGCAGTTTGTCACAGCGATTTTGAAGTGAGGTAGTGATGGATCTGGCGGTGGTGATGTAGAGCACCACTTACGCTTGCCCTTGCCCTGCCTGTGACAAACTATCTGTACAGGGTGGGGGTGGGTGTCTGTGTGGACAGTGTCTGACAGACATGGTCCAGATAGATCCTGCTTGTGAACAGTGCTCTGTCCATGTAACCACACACACACACACACACACACACACACACATACAATGGGAAGGTAGCCTACAGCCATCTGCTCACACCCCAAATGCATAAAAAAAATACAAAAACCGATAGAGAGCTCAGCCACAACAACAGACAAGACAAGGTTTTATTTCTCCATCTGTTACCAGGAGCTGCAGTAAATATTTGTCTGCTGCTCTTCACACAGCCCACCGATCTCTTCCGGGCTCGGGTCAGAGCTGTGTCCGATCCATCATCATCCAACCCCGCCTCAAAGGACAAACCTCATCCCAGAGCCTCTCCGCCAGCACACGGATACGTCCACACAAAACCAAGAACATTCATTTTGACGGGCGTCAAATGAAAGCCTTAGATCTCACTGAGGGCTACGCTTTTGGAGGAAAGCTTCAAAAATTACATCTGTGATGCTGTTTGCGCTTAAAAAAACACAAAACCATACACACTAGTCAGAGTGAAATTGTAAAAGAAAAAAATACGTGAAATGATCTTGGACTACTGCACACCTTTCCAGAGGGAAACTTCTGGTGCGGATGTTTATGGATTTGTGGAGGAAGGAAACGTTGATAGGCCTCTGGCAGAGGAATGCTGCTCAAGGCAGATGGAAAGATCACATGACCACTTTTTTGGCCCCGGACAGCTTCCATCTGTACCATACATGACCTGCTGCGGTTCTCCTCTATGCCAACGTTGGAAACTGCTCAGTACACAAATAGGGCAAAATAGTGCAGGACCATGGAGAACAATTTTACTCAGATATCTGACACAGCTCTGCTGCTCATCATACTGCTAGAAATAAATGTATCTTAACTTCAAGCCCTGTACTGGCTTGAAGCTAAAATTAATTTATTTCTATTGTAGACTATGTCTTTGTCTCTGACCATCCATGCTGACCCTTAATCTATTTTTATGAGTTAATTGCAGTACGATATTCTGGACTATAAACAAAAAAAGTGTACCACTTTAACTGAAGTAAAAACTAGGATTGAATCAATTATCAAACAGATAGAAAAATGCCACTATTTTGATGATTAATTATGTTGTCATTTTTCATTTAAAAAAAGGAAAAACATGTCCATAGCTCAAGCTTCTCAAATGTTAGTATTTAGTGCATTTCTTTGTCAAATGTGAATATCATTGGGTTTTAGAATCTTAGTTGGACATAATAAGACATTTCCAGACATCACCTTAGGATTTAAGATTTTTTTTAAAGATAACATGTTTATGCCTTTAGGTGAATTCATTAGAGCTGGACAGACGTAGCTCATGTGTCCTTGTTAATCAGGAACCATCGAGCGGGGAACAAACGGGGGAGGGAGGCCTGTTCTGATGACGCCTGCTCCCGGGGAAAGTCGCATCTGTGTCCTCTCCTAAGGTCAGCTCTTTTTCACTCTGTGTGACTGCTGCAGGAACTGTGCTGTCTGTTTGCCGAGCAAACATGAAAACATACTCTCAGATCTGAAGAGTGCATCACAGAGAGAGGAGAGGGACACGTCTAGACAATGTGCTGGCAGAGACTGTGGGGAGGAGGTCACATCAGGGGTAGAACTGAGGTCATAATAGAGAATTGTATATTATAGGTGCAAGTTAATCATATTAATCTAATATGCCTATTTCACAACACATATTTTATGAATGGGCACGATAACCACAGGTGTTTTATTAATAATATGAATAAGGGCTGCACTCATGGTTTTGGATCCATGTTTCAAACTGTTAAATCAGCTGCAAATGAATTGAAAAATTGTCAATGTTTGAATTTGCCTACAATTGTGAGGAGTTTGCTGTGGGGTCATATAGCTTAAATTAATATGATGTAGTGCTTAACATCAAGTTGAGTCACTATTCAGATTCAGACTGATATTTCTTTCTTTTTATGTAAATACTGAACTCAGTACTGCCATCAGAAAACGTCACCTTTTTAACAATTGCAATTGAACTCTGTAGTGCTCTCTAGTGCTCAGATATCAATACTACATATACACAGTGCTGCAACATTTATTGGTGCTGTCTTCATTTATTTCATTACACAAAAAAACTCAAAAAAGCAAAGGCTCCAATAATAGACACTTAGAAGATAAAACTGATCAAATCAAAATATAAAATATACAATTAACCCACCTCAGAAGTCGCAGATCATTTTCTTTAACAGATAATGTGTTTGTACTGACCCAAAAAAAACTAAACTAGCTGATCTTAAACTTTTAACTGGCGTGTTTCAAGTTGTTTTGTGCATTTCTACGCAGCAGAGAAGCTACAATAGATTCCCCAGTGATCACTAGTGAAGCGTCCACAGTCCAGCTTCTCGAGCCCCACCAGGGCCATGTGGTCAGGGGCCAGGCGTGGGACGCCGTCCTTGGCGGCCGGGCGGAGGTAGACCCGGTCGAAGCGGCAGCGGCTGATGTAAGGGACAGACTTGTTGTTGTTGGTTTTGGTGTCCCATGTGTAGCGGCAGTGCTCCTGCTTTCCCAGTCGTTCCCACACATCGCAGACACCGGAGGGCAGACCCACCTTGGCAACCTGAGATGGAGCCCGGGGCCATCATTTTAAAGAGGGACACCGTGTGACTACATGTATAAGGGAAATTAAAAACCAAAAATGTAAGCATAAACACCATTGTTGCTATGCCAACACAAATGACTGACCTCAGTGTCCCTCAGGTTTGTGTCCCCTCCGAACAGGACGGTGACATCCTCAGGGGCCTCTCTCATCCTCTGCATCACCACTCGCAGCTGTTTCATCCGTTCCTCTGCTTGGCCTTTACAGCTCTCGAGGTGGGACGTCATCAGACACAGCTTCTGGCCTTTGAATGTCACCTGATTTCAAAGAGGAAAAAGGCGACTTTGTAACAACTAAGGTGAGCTGAACATGGCATTTTGTATTTGGACTGAACTATCCTTGAACTAACCTGAGCTACAAGCAGATTCCTCATCATTTGAGTTGTAGGGTAAGTTACTATCTCGCTCTCCAAAAATTTGACCCGTGTCTTCTTCAGCATCATCCCGGTGAAGTAACCATCCTCGCCACCTGGTCAGCAAAAGTTCAGATGATAGTTTAAACTTCTAGTCTCAGCCTCAGTTTATTACTTTTTGTATTTAGTTCAACATACTGTTTACCACCAGACAGCCATCAGGTTATACAAATAGTAGAGTGCACTGCAACAGGAATGTAGACAAATCTCCGGTGAAAATACCTACATCATAGGTGTTTTACACAGCAGACATTTTGACTCATCATAGCAGAAAAGCACAGGCTCTGTTCTATTCAAATGTCCCAGTAAGCCGAGACAGTGTGACAGTGAGCCAGCATGCACAAGACCAGTACCCTGGTTGAGGAGGTAGCTAAATAGAATTCAGCCATTATTAATTGTATTATTTGCAGCTCTGCTTTTCGTCCTGTGACATGCCAAGAAGGGAATTGGCAAAAAAGGCCTGTTGAGCATAACGTACCTTCTATGATTAGGTAGCTGACAGCCCGTTTCTTCAAGTACTGAACATAAGGTGGAATGAGCTCCTGTAGGAACACCACGTCAGGAGTGTATCTACATGAAAACAAGATTCACCTTTAAAATGCTATCTGCCATCTTTCCATCTGCTCTGCAGCTGACCTCTGATATAAACAGACTAAATAAAATATAGAAAGTGATGCAGACGAAGGATTAACATTGTGGATACACAAGCTTACAAGACTAAGAAGGAGCACAGGCCTCTGGCACGCTCTCCAAGGTTGTCTGTATCGAGTCCGTCCACGTTCCAGGAGATAAGTGACAGTTTATCGTCGTCTTCTTCTGACTGTTTGCGTGTAGAGGCCGGACTGTCTTCAGTCAAATCTATACTGGAAATTTTTCAGAGACTGTTAATTCATTTGGAGTTATTGAACACACTAAAGTAACTTGGACAGTGTCAAAGGAGGGAAAACTGTAGATTTACCAGTCTCGAGGAGGTTTTTCCTCAACTCTCTGCCTCTTTGGTTTGGGGCCCTCCTCACCATCTGGAACATCTTCTTCAAACACCTTCTCCAAATCAGCCTCAAAGAATGAGTTCAGAGCTCTCTGGTATAAAGGTAATGGGAAATGTCCATCAGGGTTCAACTGCCTTAAGATTTTTATGACATACATAAAAGATTTGTTCACATGTTTTAGCACTTTTTTTTAGCCCTAGAGGCTGACCTAATCAGTAATAAACTGCAGGCCTCATTTGTGTACTGTACCTCCATCTCCCACTCGTTTTCAGCCAGGTAGCACTGAGCCACAGCGCTATCCGTCCCTGTTATTGCAGCAAACTCATCGCAGAGGCGTTTTCTGTTTTGTTCCACATTAGAAACCGATGGTTTGTCCGAGTCGGATAAAGTGTTGGAAGCCATGTTTTATACCAACTACTTTTACTTGCAGAATAACAGAGGAAAAGTAGACTATTGCAAACATTGGTCCATGTTTTTTTCTCTGCAAGTTATCTCAGGTGCACCAGTGAAATGCTTCCGGGCATATTTGGTTATTACGTTCCAACAAATCTCAGCGAAGCCAAATAGAACCGTTACTTTGTATAATTAAACGTGAACAACTCTAGATTACATGTGCAGTTACCAATGAATATCGTCACATATTGGTATTGATGTGGAGCTGTTAAATTACAACCATTGATACAAATACAATTTGGCTAGCGGTTAGCAGACTAGCTGCAAATTTCGCCCGGACGATTTATCGAACCCAACAGTTTCCGGTGTGAGGTCTGCGGTAAACAGAAGTTTTTCCTGAGGCGGTTTGACATTGACAGCCTTTATTTGAACAGCGTTAAATATGGTGTCACTGTCCTTGAACTCGTTAAAACAAATAATGAGAGCGATGGTAGATAATCCAGGCTTCGACCGAGTCCTGAGCAAGGTAAATATAGGATTATAATGTTTATTTCTGTGACTGTCAGTACAGTTGCATGTTGTAATTCACTGTGTTTTGCGGTACGCGTATAAACTAGGTATTACGGTATAAGAACTTCAAAATATAGTGATAGGTCATGTCACATTCATTCATTCAAAAAGTCAGTCAGTGAGCTTGTCAATGATAGATCATTTAATTAAAAAAAATCAAAACATAAATGAAACTAAATGAATACATAACAAAGCTTAAATATATTAATAAAGAGTACATTTCCAAAGACCAGTATGAACTCAAAATGTAAGTACACTACATCAAATTTAGCAACTTCAAGGTTACACTAAATGACTAGTTTCACTTGGGATTGATAGCAGACAACATCAGAGAATATCAGGACATTCTGATGTAGAATTTCAGAATGAAAGCCCTTTAAAATCTCAATCATGAGCTAACGTCCCTGTAATTTCAGATTCGATTTAAAAAGAAATGGTATATGATTACAAACTAATGTCACTTCAGATTAATAGCAAACCACCTCACGGTGTCACTTAGAGAATATCAAAACATTCTCGTGTAGGATTTCAGAATTAAAGCCCTTCAAAATATCCTTCATGGACCAATTTCAGATAAAATTTAAAATGAAATGTTACATAGTTACAAACTAATTTCCCTCTATATTAATATCAGACAACCTACGATTGTCACCCAGAGATTATTAGGACATTTTGATAGGATGTAAAAATGAAAGCCCTATTAAATCACATTTATGAGCTAACTTTTCAATTCAATTCAATTCAGTTTATTTTGTATAGCCCAGAATCACAAATTACAAATTTGCCTCAGAGGGCTTTACAATCTGCGCACATGCGACATCCTCTGTCCTTCCCTCACATCAGCACAGGAAAAACTCCCCTAAAAACCCCTTTAACAGGGAGAAAAAAGGAAGAAACCTATGGGAGAACGACAGAGGAGGGATCCTTCTCCCAGGATGGACAGAATACAATAGATGTCATGTGTACAGAATGAACAGCATAACAGAGATACAACACATTCAATGTATATGACATAAATGATTCATATAATAAGACTACTTATAATAACAGCAGCAATTATTACAGTAGAATTATAATTATGAAAATAGGGATAGTAATGTGATTAATAATAATAATCGAAGTAGCGGTGGGTGTCAGTCGGCTCACAGCAGGAGGCACGACTACGGTCCAGGTACCACAACGATTCATGGAAACCTGCAGAGCGAGAAAGCAAAAGGGGCTTCAGGGTGGAAGTAAAGCTAAAATGCTTAATGGTACAGGTAATAGTAATAGTAATGTGACTAGTAATAATAATGGTGGTAGCAGTCGGTGTCAGCAGGGCCGTAGCAGGATGCACGACCACGGTCCAGGTACAGCCATGATTTATAGAAGCCTGCGAAGCGAGAAAGCACAAAGACTCCAGGGTACAAGCAAGTCAATAAGCGTAATAGTACAGGCAATAATAATAGTAATGTGACTAATAATGATAGTGGTAGTAGTAGTGGGTGTCAGCAGGGCCTCAGTAGGTGACACAATGACAGTCCAAATATAACCCTGATTCCTGGGAACCTGCGAGGCGAGAAAGCACAAGAACTCCGGGGAAGAAGCAAAATCAGTAATGTGCATAAATAGGAGATTAATACATAAAGATGGAGGGAGAGAAGAGGAGAGAGGAGCTCAGCGTATCCTAGGTAGTCCCCGGCTGTCTAGGCATATAGCAGCATATCTAGGGGCTGGACCAAGGCGAACCTGAACCAGCCCTAACTATAAGCGCTATCAAAAAGGAAGGTCTTAAGCCTGCTCTTGAAAGTGGTGAGTGTGTCTGCCTCCCGGACTGAAACTGGAACCTGGTTCCACAGAAGAGGAGCCTGATAACTGAAGGCTCTGGCTCCCGTCCTACTTTTATATACTCTAGGAACCACAAGTAACCCTGCATTGATTGAGCGCAGCTTTCTAGTTGGGTAATATGGAACTATAAATTCCTTAAGATAAGACGGTGCCTGGCCAGTTAGAGCTTTGTAGGTAAGTAAAAGAATTTTAAATTCTATTCTTGATTTAACAGGGAGCCAGTGCAGAGAAGCTAATACTGGAGTAATATGATCTCTTTTCTTAGTTTTTGTTAGAACACGTGCTGCAGCATTCTGGATCAACTGTAAAGATCTAAGAGACCTATTAGAGCAGCCTGATAAGGAGTTACAGTAATCTAGTCTAGAGGTAACAAATGCATGAACTAGTTTTTCTGCATCGCTTTGAGACAGGATTTGCCTGATTTTCGCAATGTTACGTAAATGAAAAAAGGCTGTCCTTGAGACCTGTTTTATATAAGAGTTAAAAGACAGATCCTGATCAAAGATAACTCCAAGGTTCTTAACGGTAGTGCTGGATGCTAGAGCAATGCCATCTAGAGAAACTATATCGTTAGATAATTGAATTTGAAGGTGATCTGGGCCTAGTAGGATAACTTTTGTTTTTTCAGAGTTTAACATTAAGAAGTTACAGGTCATCCAGGTTTTTATGTCCGTAAGACATGCTTGAAGTTTAGAGAACTGGTTAGTTTCGTCTGGCTTAATTGATAGATATAACTGGGTATCATCTGCATAACAATGAAAGTTTACTGAGTGTTTTCTGATAATATTCCCCAAGGGAAGCATATATAAGGTAAATAAAATAGGTCCAAGAACAGACCCCTGTGGAACTCCGTGACTGTAACTTCCCTCTAAACACTTCAGATGATTGTCAGACAGCATCCGAGTGGTAGTCAGGGAATATCAGGGCATTCTGATGTAAAATATCAGAATTAAAGCCCTTTAAAATCGCAATCATGAGCAAACGTCCGTCAAATTTTAGATTTGGTCAATAGTTACAAACTAATTTCACTTCAGAAATAACATTTGAGTTTTATTACATTTTTTTATTTCTTTCTTGCATTTTTTAAAGTTAGGGCTTTGTGTTTTGCGAAGGCACTATTGAATCACACTGAAGCAATTGTTGAGTGCATTTTTAATTCATAAATAGTTTTGATGTAATGAGATTTTAAAGGGCTTTAATTTTGAAATCCTACATCAGAATGTCATGATATGCTTTGGGTGACACCCTGAGGTGGTCTGCTATTAATCTGAAGTGAAATACATTTCTATGGAACATTATGTTTTTAATCTAATCTAAAATTGGAGGGAAATTAGCACATGGATGATATTTAAAGGGCCTAAATCCATTTCGAGATTATCCCTGAGTGACAGCTTGATGTGGCCTATTAATCTAAAGGGAAATTAGTTTGTAACTATTGACCATTTTCTTTTAAATGTTATCTAAAATAAGAAGGAAGTTGGCTTATTAAAGAGTTCTTAAAAAGCTTTAATTTTAGAAATCCCACATCAGAATGTCCCGATATCAGGATAACTTCCTAGGTGGTTGGCTATCAATATCAGGTGAAATAAATTTGTGAGAACGTTATTTACTTTTGATTCTAATCTGAGTATTGATATTTTAAATGGCTTTTATTCGGAATGCTACATGAGAATTTCATGATATTCTCTGAAGTTGTCTGCCATCAATACCGAGTGAAACTAGTCACTTAGTCTAACCTTGGAATTGCTGAATTTGATGTAGTGTACTGTCAATTTTGAAGTCATATTGGTCTATTTAAATTGAATCTTTATTAATATAATTGAGTAAGTATTCACCCACTGAAATAACATTTTTGTGTTAAATTTTAGTTTTTTAAGTTATCATTCATAAAATGAATATTTTTTAATTCATTCCTTTCATTTTATTTATGTATTTATTAATTTGTGTTTTAAAGTATTCAATAACTTATTTATTATTGAAACACTCTTTGATTTATTTAGTGAACGTGAAATGTCTTTCAGGTTCACCGGAATGTTGCTCTTATTTTGAAGTCAGTTTTTTTTTTTACACGCTCTTACCGTAATGCTTACAATATACGCGTACCGCAAAACAATGTGGGGTCTGGCTTGACTGTGATTTTCCAAAGTGGAGGATGGCTTGATTGCATTAAGCCATGTGTGTCTCTCAGGTGGACGTCTTGTCTGCCAGTCCAGGTAAGGTGGTGTGTGAGATGCGGGTGGAAGAGGAGCACACCAACCGGGGAGGGACGCTACACGGCGGGTTGACAGCCACCCTGGTCGATGTCATATCCACCATGGCTATCATGAACACTGAGAGGGGAGCGCCCGGAGTCAGTGTGGACATGAACATAACGTGAGTCCATGAACAGGGTTATTCCCTCATAAACCTTGACATTACCTCTAGATTAACCTGTGAAATAAAGATGAGCTCTCAAATGAACAGATGTAACCACAGATAACACTGTTTTTAGGGTTCACAATTTCATATACAATGCCTTGTATTGCATTAACCTTCACGGATTGCTAAAACATTGACCCGAGACTTAGTTACCATTTAGAGGACTAACTGTGCTCATTTTTATGTCCTCCAAATTACTCATGCATTTTTGATTTCACTTTTAAAAACTTTAGTATCATTAAGATTTAACCATATTTTAAATACATTTTAGAATGACTAATCTCCCCAATAAGAACATTTAAAATGTTAGATTTCTTTGATTTGATTCTTTCTATTAACATATTTGCTCAAACTACTTCAGTCAGAACATAATTTAAAGTTTTTTGGTGGTACAACATAAACCCCATGATTCTAAAAAAAAAGCCCTAAATGCCTCAGAAAAAATTTCAGAGGGCATGATCTCCATGTCTTCAGCTGTATCTAAAGCCCTGATTTCAGGCCTTGACCTTCAGTGTGTTAAACAGGTCAGGTTGAAGATTAACTTCATAAAGTACAAATGTCAATGTCTTACAGATACATGAATGCTGCCAAGATGGGAGAGGACGTTCTCATCACTGCTCACGTTCTGAAGCAAGGACGGACGCTTGCGTTTGCCTCTGTTGACCTCACCAACAAGGCCACGGGGAAGCTTATAGCACAAGGGAGACACACTAAACACCTTGGTAGCAGCTAGACCGTCTCCCCTTTGTGTCACTCAGGAAATCACAGATAATGTGAACTGTCAAAACAGAAACTTAGGGAAATTGTTCTCAAAACCACTGACTGTGTACCAAGAGGAAATTGACAGTGGTGCAGTGCAACAAACCTTGTTGGCTGGTTACTAAATGAATGTTGCTGTCTCTGTTTCATATATGTTCACAGTTTAAAGATAAACTAATAGCTGTATGGTCAGAGTAAATTGTGACAACTATTGTATCAATGGTACCATTTCATGCACATGCAATACAACAAAAAGACAAGAGTTATGCTTTCAGAATTTGCATTGTATTGGGATATGCTCAGCAGTATTGATTTGAGAATCAACAGAAAAAAAACCCAGAAGTTACACGCCTAAAACCCTTTCAACTGAACACACTGAATCAACAAGGAGCAAAATTAAATGTACTATGTACTTCATATTCTTTCAAAAGCAAGCCCAATTTTAATTTGATGAGCATGGCAGCAAATTATTTTCATTTTAGTAGGTCAAATTAAACAAAAATCAGTTAGCTTCAGCAACTTTGTTAGGCAAGTTAAACATTAAGTATGTCACCATTTCAGTTTCTCACCACCCCACATCCCAAATAAAACAAAACATAAAACAGATTTCAGTAGCTTAAATGAATGGTGCTTGAACGGTGACAATGACCTTCAACATCCAACCAACACGTCTCAACTTTGTGTACAATGCCTCTCAAGCCACTCAAGATTTTAGCAAAGGCCTGCCTAGCATGTCTTAGAGGAAAGCAAATGACACCAAAACATTTTTTTTAAGTCCAGCAAAAAAACTAAGGCGGTTTTTAAGAAGCAATACCTACACCATATGATTTGACAAATATTGTTCATCTTGTTTTCTTTGCTTATACAGGTGTTTAAACACCTATTCACACCTGTCCTTGGTCAAAAGATTGTGTAAAGTTGTTCTAGAAACCCCATTGATATTACAAACAAGCTTTAACGATCCTTTTCTTATGACAACAAGGATATTAAACACGTCCATCTGAGAACCACCGTGAAGACCTGTGTATTGTTTGTTCCTGTTTTTGATGCAACATAAAGAGTTCCTTCAATGACCGGTGCTGCTGACAGTGCGGTTCCAAGAGAACAACCAACCACTCAAAATCAATGTTCGTGCAGGTTCAAATGAACAAAAAAAATGTATGAGTGAGTAGGGGGGGAATGAAGAGGGAGTAAAAGAAAAAAAAAAAAAAAAACGGGGAAACCAATCCAGAAATGGCAGAGAGAAGAGGGGAAACATTGGGAGCATGAGTTAAAAAAAAAAAAAAAACAAGGATGGGAACTGAACCAGCTTCAGGTCAGGGAGGGGAAAACGAGTAGGTAACAAAAAAAAAAAAAAAAAGGAGAGATCCAAGCACGAGTTCAAATCTTTTTAAAGGAAATGAGTGGAGATGAGTACATCAATTTGCTTCTGAAGGCTTAGGCAGGAGGGAGGGGAAGGGCTTTTTCCTGTGTGGCTGGGTGATGCAGGAAGCCTCAATCAGGCATGTATGGGCGGAGGTGATCCTCGATGTCTCCCACACCCCAGCAGGTCAGCTGGTCCTGGGGCAAGTATAGGCAGAGGCTGCACAACTTGAACACTGTGGCCTTGGTTTTAGGAGTCTGAGAGAGAGCGAGACAGAGAACACAGTCAAGTGTGTTAGGACGCTGCCTGGGGTTGCAGTTGGTCAAATCAGAAACGTATGATTTCAGTGGACTGACTGACTCACCTGTAAGTGCTGTCTATCCATGAAGAGAAATACAGACTGAGTTGGGTTGTTCATGACCATTCCAGCCTTGTCTTTACGACCCAAAGCATGCAAGCACTGCTTCTCGTAGTCTCCATGATGAAATTCGAACTTGGCCTGTAAATCAGAGGAGAGTCTTGTGAGCCAAGAAGTACATCTGGTTTTATATAGATTAGGGCAGAGGCAAATTAATTAATTATTGAATTCATATTTCTTGGTAGCCCTGTGATAGGCTGGCGACCTGTCCAGGGTGTACCCTGCCTTCGCCCATTGACAGCTGGGATCGGCTCCAGCACCCCCGCGACCCTTAACTGGATAAGCGGTTACGGAAGATGGATGGATGGATATTTCTTGGTAGTGTACGATTAAAACTGTCTCAATGTGAAAATCTGGTTATTTTCATTTAAAACATAACTTGTATAATGGTAGTGACAGTTAAAGCTGAATGTGATACTGTTTTAAAATATACATGATTTTATAAATCTTGCTTGAACATTTATTCATGTACTCCTAAATCTGGTGTTAGTCTGGCTGTATTTTTTCGGGAAAGATAAATCAACAAAATTGTAAAACCGGCCTAAGCTTGTTACAAGTTTTAACTGACTATCTTTTGGTTTTGTTGGCTGATCGAAATAGGACATTTGAAAACGTTACCTTGGACCCTGGGAAACATAATGGGCTATTTTAACTCATCACTAAATAATTTTATTAACTAGACACTCAATTGATTAATCTAGAAAGTAACTTGCATATTTATTGATAATGAAAATAATTTAGTTGCAGCTGCAGTTTGAATCAAAGTAACAGCATTCTTCAAACATTTAGAGCCAAAGTAATCTGACGAGGTGCCACGTTCTGACCTGAACAGGCCTAAAGGGTTCATCATCGGCCCCCTTCCATCTGGAGAACAGTAGACAGACAACCTTCTCAATATCGTTGCGAGGCCAAAGGATGAAGTCCATCTCCTGTGTGCAGCCTATCACATCCTGTGAGAAGAGAAAACAATGTAAAACACAACTGGACTTTGTCTTCAAAACAATCCCCTCCTAAGACGCTGCACTTACTTACCCTTCGCATTGACTGGTATCGGGGGGCGTGCAGTTGCACAACATCTTTTTGCAGGAGTTCTATTGAACTCTCGAGAGAGTAGCTGGAATCTCGCACACCTCGTAGGATGTTTTCTTCATAGTTGTTGGTCATCACGGGCACCACTTCAGCTACCTCAAAAAGTGCAGACTTCTTCTTCTGTAATGGAAAAAATATAGGAACAAACTCATATTCAAAGTCATTGTTTTGCTGTGGGCAAATAAAAAGGAACAGGTCTGAATATGACATTTAATCATGTTATGAGCAAAGAGAAAGGGAAATTATGTCAAAGTTTAAAGAAAGAATATCATTTAATGTAAAGATTACTGTATTGTTCCATTTTACTGACGAACCTTTTCTTTGAAAACGAAGGCTATATAAATCTTGAAGTCAAACTGATCAGCCAGAGATTCCCTTTTCTTCCGAAGTTGAGCTCGTAGTCGATTTCTTGTTTGATTTCTTCGTGAAGTTGGGTCCCCCATGGTTAGATATTGATGGTAGTGTCTACTTCTCTTGTGCAGAATATTTTGGCAAAACTCTGTACTTCTGTATTTATACGTTGGATAACGGATGGAGGTAGCTACCCTTTGCAGAAACAACGCATCAAACGACTCTAGGCTAGATCTATTAAATACCCACTACCAACTGAGAAGTTCAACAAATCCGAAAACAAAACTCAAGTCATTTTAATTTTTTTTGTAAAAGGGCAGTGTTTAGGAAGGGATTGGTCAACAAGCTAAGACTACATCTCCTTATGACTTGTTCAGAAATCCATGTTTTTAAGACATGACTATTAAGCCAATTGAGCGTTTTGTTTTTTTCAACCTGCCGTCGACAAAAGGGATCAACAGAGATTTAAAGAAAAGAGCAACTCAAATTTGTCTTGACTGAGAATTTTACTGAAATCAACAGAAATGGCTGCTACTGTAAAAACCCATACCGGCGATATACATTTTATTTTTTCTTTGAGGACTACAGAGACTGGCAAACGACAAATACTCTATTATTTGGGTCATTTCAAAGTCCCTCATCCATGGCTCTCGTTCTATGTTTGTGTCTCTGTAGATGCAGCGTTATGTGCGTGTTAAAGACGGGTTTGGGACGCAGACGAACATGGCAGGTAAATACAGATGCCAGGAGATGTTGGCACCGGGTAACATCGAAGACTACTGCCAAAGTGCCTTGACATTTCCTTGACTTTTACTGCCACTCACTTGGCCCACGGCCTGCCACTGCTGGTAGTCATGATGTGGGCGTATTTTTAGCACACTAGCTAAGGTGAGCTAGCAAGCTAATCTAGGCATTCACTTCCAACACTAACTAGTAGTGACCCGACGATGAAGCTACATCTTATCTCCTGACTGACTGGCGTAATCGAGGCCCGTGTGTGTCCGGCTAGCTAGCGTACAGTCATCTTTCTACGCGTTTACATCTTCTCGACAGGTCCAATGTGTCTGCCAGTGCTGTGAGAGTCGCAAGACCTGCAGGGGCGACGGACTAGCTGCTTCTGCTCCTGCTCGGCATTCTAGCTCGGTGTGGGTTGGCCCGAGTCAACAAACTTAATCGACGAAAACACAGCAAGGGGCTCGATCAGTCGACGCAGAGTGGCGCAAATAAGCCAAACACAATCTCCCCCCTTTTCCCCAGTCTGAAGTTTGGAGGTGTCTGCTGCGCTTGTTTTCTTTTTCTCTTCTTTTCTTCAGTCGTCACAGCCTCCGACTCGCCCTGCTGCATGCCATGTCAAGATAAATCGACCATCCAGCTGAACTCCTCCGTTCTTTCCGTCGACATGTCTCTTGTTCTGTCTCCCGGCGGGCCCATCTTTAACGGCGTGTCGTCCAACGTTTGTCCGTTTGGTTTCTTTGTGTGGTTTCTTTTAGGCAGCTGGTAATGGTATATATACACACACAACACACACACACCACAACACAACACACACAAGCTCGACGACAGCCTCTCCAAAATGGCTGCGCAGTCAACTACAAAGATGTGACGTGTTTTGACATGTGACCGCAAGACGAGGAAAAGGGGAAAAAAACCCACACAACGGCTCTAAATAAGCTCGCTCCTGATTGGCTCGTTTATCACGTGACGCAGTAGGCGTATTTAAGCCCCTGGCGCGGAATCTTTGGAGGAAAGAATAGTCAGTCCTTTGGTTGTCGTAACAACGGAGTAGTTTTCGCACCAACGGTAAGTCGGTTTAAAGCCGAGCGTCATTACAATTAATTTAATCATCTTCACACCTGCTTCTCATTAATGCCTGCTCACGTTAGTTGGTTCTCTTTAATTTAATTTAATTTATCTACTTTAGTTGGGTTTTCTAACGTTACCAGCTCTCCCCACAGAGATGGCGGCACATTTAACGTCCCCCCCCTTGTGGGTGTGACGTTGACTTCCTGTGACCGTGTCGTGACGTTGTGTTTCCCCAACAGGTCACCTGACAGAAAATGAGTTTCAGCGGAAAGCTAAAGCACAGCAGCCAGAGGTCTAATGAGAACGTGAAGGTGAGTAACTACACGTCTCAGTATGAAGTGTGTGGCTCACATGAATGGCCGTGAATGGGGTCATTACGTTTAGGGTTTATTGTTCAGAGTTAACTGTAACTCAACTTAGACATGAGATGTGTAGGTGGTATATGTAGGCCAGATACCGGAGGGCTTTACCAAAACGTCGTCCCCTTTGGTTCCTGCCTTTTCTCTCAGTAAATGGTGGGGTTTTTTAAATTATAAATACCAATTTTATAGATGGCAGAAATGAGAATGTGACCATGTGGCTAGACTGGAGATTTTGAATGCAAGTACAGCCACATTATATTAGTTATTTAGCAGATGCTTTTATCCAACGTGACTTACAATAAGTGTATTCAACATAGGTATTCAAGAGAACTACTAGTCACCAGAAGTCATAAGTGCATCTCCTTTCTTAAACGAGCATCTAAGAGCATAAACCAGAGCAAAAGTACAGTGCAGAAACAAACTAATACGAATACATTAAGTGCAACAAACTAATACGAATACAATAAGTGCAACAAACTAATACGAATACAATAAGTGCAACAGACTAATACCAATACTATGCTTCCTTAGGCCCTGCATGATTTGAGTTGATTTATAATATTTATTGATGTAGACATTGTCTCCCTCACTGCTCAAAATCACAATGATTATCCTTTATTGGCATGAAACACAAAAGCAGTGTTGTGAAGCTGTGGCTCAAACATTAACAGAGTGAGCATGTTTGCTGCACTGTAATGAGCCTGGAGGAGTAACTTTCCCACGGCACCCTGCCCCTGTTCTGACACCTGTGGGCCTGTTTCTCATGGCAGCAGTGTTGTTGGTGTTGTAAGCCACTTCACATATGCCCTCTCTCCCATGGTGACAGTGTAACTAAAGTAAAGCATGCAAGGTGATGCTAAGCCCCTAATGAATAGAGACTTTGAAAATGAGAACACAGGTCATGTTGATTTCCTGTTCTCAAAAGGCATCTGGTAAGTGTTTAGGATTTTTCCTCTTAACAATTGTCATATCTGCAATTTGTGATCTTCTCGTCTGTAACCTAACACTGAGTTTTTGTCTGCCACTCCCAGAGCTTTTTCTCACCATCTCAGAAGGCAATGGGACGACCCAGGCAAACCCTGCAGGTCCTCCAACCCTCAGCTGGCAACAAAGATTTGGGAAGGTCAGCTGCGGTATGTAGTGACTTGTTGCAGGTGGTCATTTGATTTGGGTGTCTGTTTTGTCCACGTTTGCATTAGATCAGAACTTTGTATAGAATTGTTTCACTAAAAGAACAATGGATATGTTGCCGCATTTAGTGGGTTTTCAACATTTAAAAGGTTCTAACTTGTGTTTTTTTTTTTTTTTTTTTTTTTTTTTTTCTCTTTAGGTGGGAAAGGTCATTCCCAAAAGGAAACAGTGGAGTGCAGAACCAACTAGAGGTCCAAAGAGGGTGAAGGCAGAAGTCAAGTCTACACAAACAGAAGAAACTCAGTGTTTGACAAATGGCATGTCCAATGATGCATATGAACTTATGGTTGTAGGTAGGCATCGTTGATTAATGAATTGCATACTAAACAGTATGGAATCTACCCAAAGATATTTTTGTTATCTTGAGCTAAATTTCTGTCACTGTTGTAGAAACTCCTCCTCCTACCTACTGGAAAGAGATTGCAGAGGAGCGTCGGAAGGCCTTGTACAATGTTTTACAGGAGAATGAGAAGGTGAGTTAATCTCTAAGAGATGGCTAATGTTTAGCTGTCAATTGAATTGTTCCCACGCTCTCACTGTCAACGTTTGCTGGCTTCAGTCCAACTGGCACTGGGTTTCAAAGTAACGCTGCACCCAAATGCACTTATTGAATCAGTCTTTGAGTGTATAAGTTTATTATTACAGAAGTGGTGCCTCAGTAGACTTGCTTTCAATTTGAGATTATTTGGCAATTTAGGCCTTCTCAAATGTTACATCATTCTTTTATCTTTTCAATTCAGTTTATTTTGTATAGCCCAAAATTACAAATTTGCCTCAGAGGGCTTTACAATCTGTACACATGCAAACCAGAACCCTAGCCAGCGATTACAGTCCTATGTTGTCTGTAAAATGCATTATTTTGAAACGGTTAATTTAGTCAAGCTCTATTCAGTTGGCCCATTGTGCCATGTTTCTGCTTTTCAAGCATGTGTTGTGTGTATTTATTTTATTTATTCCCCCCCCCCCCCCAGTTACACAAAGACATTGAAGCCAAAGATGAACAGATGGCAAAGCTAAAATGTGAAAATGCAGAGCTACAGGAGCTGGCACAACACGTACAATACATGGCTGATATGATCGAGGTAGGCACACTAGTATTGGCTGTAATTTCCTGTTTGTGTTGAGACATTTTGTGTACTTGTATATCCTGTAATGTATTATTTTTTTTATTTTTTAAGAGGCTGACTGGGGAGAGCCCAGAAAATCTGGAGGAACTGAGGGATATTGCTCTTGACGTGGAGGAAGATGAGCTAGACAACAGTAAAGTGTCAGGTCAGAGTGAGGAAGAAGACTCTGATTACAGTCAGTCTGATTCAGAGGAAGAAGAGGCCTCGGACGCTGAACAAGCCGGACCCTCAGCAGAGCAGGATTAACTGACACAACTCTTGTGTGTCATGGGACTTTGGCCTTTTTATACAGGTCAGCAGCATTTTTGCTTTGGCAGCAACAAGTGGCCATCCATTTGACTGAATTGGCTTTTCTAAGTAATTCATATACTTCAAAATGCAGTAGTTTTGAAACGCCTGCCATATTTTATTATTTTTAAACCATGAACAGATTGGGGCAGGTTTTATTCCTTTTTTTTTTTTTTTTTTTTTAGTTTGGCTTTTGCTCTACTTTCTGTTCCTGTTCAAGTGAAGGTGTTCAAAACTAAGCCATAGAGGCCCTTCTCACCGCACCAATTTAACAAGTCACAGTAGGAAAAGCACAGATGTAAAAAATGAATGTTCGCTGAATTCCATTTAGTTGCTTTAGTTCTATGACCCTGGTATTTTGCCCAGGCTCACTGTCCTGGCTTACTAGGACAGTTTAATAGACCAGAGCCATTTATGTGTAAATGTGACGGTACAGAGGTATTGTAGTTTTTCCTTGTTTTTTTTTTTTTTTTTTTTTTTTTTAACCACCTGAGCAATTCACAACAAGCCTTGCAGCTCTACTTGATGGTAATTGGTCTAGTCCTGATGACAAAAGGATGCATGTCCTTACCAAACACGGAGGGACCCCTAAGCCCCCTCCCCTTTTCTTAGTGGTTGGAAACTATGGGAAAATGTGAACCATGTCACAGTAACACCTGAGCTTTTACTACTTTGACGAGCCCGAGGAATAAATATTGCTACACACACACTACCAAATGCGGCTGTGTGCTTGTCCCTGTAGTGGTTGGTCAACACTGTAATATTGTGCAATGTCAATAAGTTTTGTACATAAAGCCTAATGTAAAATAAACTTTTTATAGGAAAAGAGTTTGTGTTGTGGATCTTCGCTGAAGAAATGGCACGGGCAAAGTAGTTTGAGTTTACTTTTATTAGACTACTGCAATGTCTCTTATTACTGGACTATAATAACACTCTATAGGAAGACTTCAACTAATTACAAATTCATCCACCAGAGTATACAATATTTTTGTGCCACTTTCAATTAAACTAGTTAACCTTCTAAATCCACCTTGACCAGCTACGACCTTAAAATGTTATTAACGCATTGTTGCATACAATACTCATCTAATATCCATCACAGGAGATGGTTTTCTGAAGAATATGTAGTTCGATACTATTTTGCTGATAGTCATTCTGTAGATTCTTTCAATTTTTTGAATGCAGGACTTTTATTTGTAAATTGTGATTATGACAGTTTAACGCAAAGGATCTAGGTTCTTCCACCATATGATTACATTACAGTCATTTAGCAGATGCTTTTATCCAAAGCGACTTACAGGAAGTGTATTCAAGAGAACTACTAGTCACCAGAAGTCATAAGTGCATCTCCTTTCTTAAACAAGCATCTTAAAGCATAAACCAGAGCAAAAGTATAGTGCAGAGGCAAATTACTACGAAAACAATAATTGCAACAGACTAATACGAATATAATAAGTGCTACAAACTACTACGAATAGGATAAGTGCAGTAAACGAATACGAATTCAATAAGTGCAGCGAACTGATGCGAATACAGTGAATACAATAAGTGCTACGAGTCAGGGTAGTGCTTCTTGAAGAGGTGAGTTTTCAGCCTGCGCCTAAAGATGGGCAGCGACTCTGCTGTCCTGACGTCAGTGGGAGTTCATTCCACCACTGAGGGGCCAGGACAGAAAAAAGCTGTGACCGGGTGGATCGGCCGCAGGGACCTCTGAGCGACGGGGCAACCAATCGCCCCGAGGCAGCAGAGCCAAGTGGTCGGGCGGGGGTGTAGGGCTTGACCAAGGCCTGGAGATAGGAGTTGAGGATATGAAGTTAAAAAATACATACTGAATACATCAAATTAAGTCAAGTGTAACAATAACCATGCTTTTCCTTAAACCTACAGTCACTTGGTTCGGAAAGGCAAAACTCTTTATAATTTTTTTCCTTCAACACAAATCCATAGATAAGATGTATTTAAATGTTGTAATGGCTGTTAAAATGAGTATTTACAGCCTTCATGAAAGCCTTGAGAGGTTTTAATCAGTCAAATACTGTTTAAACATTCAATCACGGAATCAAAGTTGAAATTGAATAAGATGTGCTATCTTGGCTATAGATTAGTCAAATACATGATTGTTGAAACACTGAGACTTTCATTGACAAGCTGGACTACTGTGAGGTCTAAACTTTGATCAATGGAAGACAGACTGTCTCTGCTATATGAAATATGTCCAGTTCAGTAACACCTTTAGACTCCAGAATATTGTTAAAATGAAGTATCGTCTTATGTTTACAGCTCATCAATATATGAAACCTTTGCCGGAGGGAAATGGTGTGACAGCATTACAGCTGTATTTTTTTTTTTATATCTATATAGATAAATGGTAAGATATCATTTTGTAATTTTGATTTTTTTTTTTTATTTAATTTTTAATTTTTAATTTTAATTTGGGAAAAACCGGAGCTCCCGGAGTAAACCCGATGTCGACACGTGGAGAACATGCGAACTCCAAGTGTCTTTAGCACTGCAACCTCACAGAAAGAAGAAAAATGGCTGCAGTGCGATCACTCAGTGACCCTGTCCCCATGAAAGAGGGGGAGAGGGGATGGATGAGTGATAAGGGGGTGGGTGGGGGGTTAAGTTGGAGGGTGTGTGTGCTGTGTCTGTTTATTTCGGTGGGGGGGGGGGGGCTGTGGTGAAATGGTCTTTAGCTCAGGAACGTTCTTAAAAATTCCAAGAAAGTGGCAGCCATGATAAGAGCCGGTCAAATGATTTAAATGCTAAGGAAAGGTGCTTCAAGCTTCCTCTTTTAAAAATCAACTTTAGCGTTCAGGCCGTCCCACGATTCCGCGGGGCAGAAACATTTACAAGCTATGCTCGTTCAAGTCCTGACTTCTCCGTCACCTCTTTCCTTGACCTCATGATGCTTTACTTCGAGGTCGAGGAAAAGTGGTTAGGAAAAGACAGGACGTCATTTTTTTTGGGACCATTTCATCACAGCCTGAGGGTGGAGGGTTAGTGTTTGGTGATGGAGGGGAAGAGTGGCTAGATGGCTGATTGAAGGGGGGAAGTCTGGGGGAAGTCTGGGGTTGAGGGTGAGAGAATAGAAGGGAGGGTAGTGGGGGTAAAGGGGAGGAAGGGTGTTTGGTAGGAAGGGTGATAGGCATAGGGGAGAAGTGGGGAAGGGTGGAGAGGAGAGAATGGATGTTACTGCTCTCTCTCCTCTATTTTACTTTCTCTCCTTCCCCTCTTCTGTCTTTTCAATTCCTCCCTTTCACTTGTCTCCTTTTCCTTTTTTTGTCTTTTCAATTGTTCCTTTTCTCTCTTCTCCTTCTCCTTCTTCTCTTGGTTCTGTCTTTTCAGTTCTTCCTTTTCTCTCTTCTCCTTCTCCTTCTTCTCTTGGTTCTGTCTTTTCAGTTCTTCCTTTTCTCTCTTCTCCTTCTTCTTCTTCTCTTGGTTCTGTCTTTTCAGTTCTTCCTTTTCTTTCTTCTCCTTCTCATTCTTTTCTGACTTCTCTCTTTTCTCTACCTCCTCCCTCCTCATCTTGAGAATCTTTTCTGCCTCCTTCTTTGCCTTCTCTTCGTCCTTTTTCATCTTTGCCTTCTCCTTGTCTGTTTTTTGTGCGAGCTCCTGAAGGCTGAGGTTACATACCTGGAGGTTGCTGTTTTGCTGTGTGAGGAGCTTGATCTCTTCCTCAATTTGGCTCAAATTGTTGCGCCAATCCTCATTCATCACACTGCTTTGTCTTTGCAGTTCCTGCACTCTCTCGTAGCTCTCCTCCTTTGCAGCCAGCTCGCACTTCATCTGATCTTCCAGAGCCGTGAGTTTTATTTTCCACTCTGCCTCACTCTGGATGATTTCGTTTTGTTTGTCTTTCAGCTTGGCCTCGCTCTCCAAGTTCTGATCTTCCAGAGCCGCGAGTTTTATTTTCCACTCTGCCTCACTCTGCATGATTTCGTTTTGTCTGTCTTTCAGCTTGGCCTCGCTCTCCAAATTCTGACCTTCAAGAGCCGTCTTTTCAGCTGTTATTTTGTTGATCAGATCGTCCTTTTCCAGGACGATCTGGCTCACCTTCCTGTCAAAGTTCTCTTGCTGCGTTTTGATCATGGCTTCCATCAACTCATTTTCATCCAAGGAAAATTTGATATATCTAGCCTGCTCCTCCCAGGCCTCTCTGATCCTGCTGTTCTCCTCTTTCCAGAACGCAGCGACCCGGTTGAACTCTGCACTCCAGTGGCTTTTGACCGACAGGGTCTCCTTCTGCTCCTCAAGCAGACTTTGCTTAAGAGCGCTGATCACTTCCTCCTTCTCCTTCTCTGTGTTTTTCTTGTCAGCCTGCGCTTGTTTCCTAATGGTTCTCTCTGACTGTAGAGCCTTCATTATTTTGGTTTTGTCCTGCTCCCAACTGAGCTCCTTGGTGGCCATCTGCTCCTTCAAGGCAGCCTTTTCTGACGCAAGCTCATCGATTTGTTTTTGACAGTCCAGTTGGGCCTTTATCAGGTCCTGCAGCTGTCTGCTGGGAGTTTGCTTGCTCTCCTGGTCCTGCACCTCTTCAGCTGGGCTGTCCTGGTTTGAATTTTGGATAAGAGGGCTGATCACTTCCTCCTTCTCTTTCTCTGTGTTTTTCTTGTCAGCCTGAGCTTGCTTCCTAATGGTTCTCTCTGACTTCAAAGCATTTAATATTCTTGCTTTCTCCTGCTCCCAACTGAGCTCTTTGGTGGCCATCTGCTCCTTCAAGGCAGCCTTTTCTGTGGCAAGCTCATCGATTTGTTTCTGACAGTCCACTTGGGCCTTGCTCAGGTCCTGCTGCTGTCCTCCGGAAGATTGCTGGTTATTCTGGTCCTGCATTTCTTCAGCTGGGCTGTCCAGGTTTGAATTTTGGCTCAGAGCTGTGATCACTTCCTCCTTCTCTTTCTCTTTGATTTTCTTGTCAGCCTGAGCTTGCTTCCTAATGATTCTCTCTGACTTTAAAGCATTTAATATTCTTGCTTTCTCCTGCTCCCAACTGAGCTCTTTGGTGGCCATTTGCTCCTTCAAGGCAGCATTTTCTGTGGCCAGCTCGTTGTTTTGTTTTTGACAGTCCAGTTGGGCCTTGCTCAGGTCCTGCTGCTGTCCTCCGGAAGATTGCTGGTTATTCTGGTCCTGCATTTCTTCAGCTGTGCTGTCCTGGTTTGAATCTACTTGAGCAGTGGCTTCAACCAGCTGAGAGAGCCCTTAAAAGGGCACTGTAAAGCTGAAAAAAGTTACCTTGTTTCTTCAATGGACGATTGTCACCAAGAAGGCTGAACAAAGATATTTGTTGCCTGTCTTGTTGGTTTAGTACTTAAGTTTTTGTACTAGTTGTGTTGTTGTTGAGTAGTTGTCGCTCTGCTCGCACAAAGATGTGTCTCTGATGAAGGTCAGATTGTAACTAACTGCAGCTTTCCCAGAGGGTTTACTTATAACCGAACATTCTATTCATTAAAGCGGTAGAATGTCATGACATCATCGTTCAGAATGTGATGTCACACTGCAGGGAGTTCCCGGAATCACATCACAGCACTTGGTCACATGACACCACAAGTGAAAAACTGCATAATAGAAGTGCAAATGGGGAACTGCATATAGCCCAACATGGCCTACAATAAAGGCCATGATTCATTAATTTCCAATGCACATGTCTCTATGCCTGTATATCTAAGCTTAGATGTATGTCTTTGTGAAGCACTTAATGATGCAAAACCTGTTTGATTTTTAATGTGCTTTATAAATTAAATGAGCTCATACTTAAACTTACTTCAATTATGCCTTTTTATGAATTACTGGACCATGACTTTTCCTGACAAACCATACTATGACTTATTTATGACCCTATGCTATTACTTTTTAAAAGATAACCGCTGACTTTTTTTAAATTACTTTTTGTTGCCATACTATACTATTTTTTTTTTTACTGATTTTTCAAACAAGCTATACGGTAACTTTTTTATTACTTCTTTTCAGCATAGTATACTATGAATTTTTTTAAGACGTTTTTTTGAAAAACGATGCCATGACTTTTTATAATTTTACAACATAATACTCTGACTTTTTTCTACATATTTATACTATTCCTTTTTTTTCGACATGCTGTACTATGACTTTTTTTGACATGCTTTACGATGACTTTCTTATGACTTTTTTTTACATCCTATACTATGACTATTTTCAACATGCTATACTAGGACTTTTATATGAAGCTTAGCAGATGTTCAGTCAGTAAGACTTTACACTCCTTTTCATTCATAATATCAGTCACTCTCCCTGTGATTATCAGCTGATTGTTGGTTTCACTTAAAACTAACCAACCAGAGTCTGCCATGGTGTCCTTAAGCCAATCACATCGTTGCTGTCAAAACTTTAAAAATGTTATCCTCCCTGCTGCTGTCAGCAGTCATTTCAACACGATCAGATGCGACCCACCTCCACCCCAGTCACCTCCAGTCGGCATCACAGTCATGCTTCTCAGTCATCATCGGATGCAGCGACTCCCTACATCACCACCACCACCACCAGTGTCTGGACTCGAGGGGGGGGATTGTGCCTGTCTGACCTCAGCATCACTGCCCCTCTGTTAGATGGCTTCACTATGGAGTCCAAATCACCAAAGACTTTGCATTATTCATTTCATGTGTAATCAATTATTGTTAGTTTTATTGAAGTCTCTCCTGATTTAAATGTCATTTCTTGTCATGCTGTACTGACTTTTTTTCACATACAATACTATGACTTCTTAATGATTTTTTTCACATGCCATACTATGACTTTTAATGACTTTATTGGACATGCTATACTATGACTTTTTTTGACATGCTATACTTTGACCATTTCTGACATGCTATACTTAGACTTTTTTCGAACTGATAGATTGACTTTTCTATGACCCTTTTCGCCATGCTATACTATGACTTTTTCATGACTTTTATCGGCACTCCATTCTATGACTTTTTTAGTATAGCATGGCGAAAATTAAAATTTTCGATAACTTTTTCTGACATGATATACTATAACTTTTTTCGACATGCTATAGTTTGACTTTTTCTGACATACAATGCTATTACTTTTTTTTTTTTACTTTTCCGCAAATTAAAAAAAACATTAAACTTTATTCAATGCTCATTGTACATACATCTATACATGAAAATGTGCCTCTGCATTTATCCCATCCTAAAGTGCAGTGAAGCGCCGGGTAGCAACTTGGGGTACAGTGGGTCCATCCTGTCTCTTAATTGCATCCCAGCTTCCCTCATAAGCGGAAACCATGCGAGAAGAGGGAGGAAACAAGGAAATATGTTTTTAGAAAAATGATACGTCCTTTCCGTGAAGTGACGTCCATTTCTGATGATGGCGGACGCTGATCACAGCTGGATCAACTGTCTATCGGCTTTAACGGCTGGAGAGACTTTTTATGTGTCTGCACACATGTGAACTGTACTAATAATAATAAAGACACAGTTTTTATCACTGCCAGAGTAGAGATGTTTTTTCTCTGTAGCCTGTTACCTGCTTCACAAGACTGAATGGAAATGGTGATAAATTATGTAAAAAGTGCTTCTGCTGACAGACAGACTCTCCAGCTCTCTCTCTCTCTCTCTCTCTCTCTCTCTCTCTCTCTCTCTCTCTCTCTCTCTGACTTTATTTGTATCCATAATACAAGTTGTTGGGGGAAATAAGAGATCATGAAAAGGCAATCCTTTCAAATACAAAACAAAACATGGTTTAATCTGTGGTCCGTCTTCACTCTGGTATGAAACTCCAAATATAATGAGAACGAATCAGATCAGAACAGCTGCAGGGTCCAATCAAATAACTCAATAAGGAGGCGTGTCGGCTGTTAAAATACTTCCTGGAAGGCTGCTCTTGTGCATCCTCGCTCATGGCTCCTCAGAGATCCCTCCTCGCTCCTTGATCCTCAATCTTCGATCCTCAAAGCGATATGGGGGTGCGGTACAACTTCCGGTTCAAGCGTGTATAAGCAAATATAAAGGAGAAAAATAATAAGAGACTTGGGATGTACCCAGTTGTCTTGCTTTGGGACTCTTTGACATATGAACGGTAGTGGCCAGGGATTGAACCTGCAACCATATGGTTATGGGATAAAAACTCTACACCATGAGCATAAGCCATCCACACTGACTATATGACTTACTTACATATAAAGTACTATGACTTTTCTATGGCTTAAGGTGCACAACTATACATTTTGGAACATGCTGTCGTTTTACATTTTTGATTTTTATGTCCTTTTTCGACGCTATACTATGAGTTTTTAATTGCTTTTTTCAACACGCTATACTATTACTTTTTTTCTACATGCTATACTATGATTATTTATGACTTTTTCGACATGCTATACTATAACTGTTCTATGACTTTTTCGACATGCTATACTATCACTTTTTTCGACATCCTATACTACGATTTTTCTGTTTTTTTCAAATACTATACTATGACTTTTTAAAAACTTTTTTCGACATGCTATACTACGACTTTTCTGTGAGTTTTTTTGATATGCTATACTATGACTTTTTATGACTTTTTCCAACATGCTATACTATGACTTTTTTCGACATGCTATACTATGACTTTTTAATTACTTTTTTCGACATGCTATACTATGACTTTTTAATTACTTTTTTCGACACACTATACTATGACTTTTTATATCTTTTTCGACATGCTTTACTATGACTTTTTTTCAAATGCTATACTATGACTTTTTAAAAACTTTTTACAAGGTGCACAACTATACATTTTTGAACATGCTGTCGTTTGTCATTTTTTGAACGTGCTCTACTATGACTTTTTTTAAATGTGACACTGTTACTTTTTGAAACATGTAATACTACATTTTTGACTTTTTATGTCCTTTTTCGACATGCTATACTTTCACTTTTTTCGACATCCTATACATCGACTTTTCTATGAGGTTTTTTCGACATGCTATACTATGACTTTTTATGACTTTTTTTGACACACTTTAATATGACTTTTTTATGACCTTTATTGACATGCTATACCATGACTTTTTTAAAATGGTATACTATGGCTTTTTAGGACATGTAATACTATGACATATTTTGTCATACTATACTATGACATTTGTAAGATTTTTTTGGATACTATACTATACTTTTTATGACTTTTTCAACGCACTATACCTATGACTTCTTTCCGGCGTATTATACTATGACTTTTCATGACTTTCTTTACATAGTACGAAATTGCTTTGTATTCCTTTTTTAATGTAAAGTACTCTTTTTTTGTACTATAGTATCAATTTTTGGTCGTAAACTTTTACTTTTTTCACAGCTTTTTTGACATACTACACTACTAATACTTCTCTGGTCCGTTACTTGGTAGCTAGCCATAAAGTTACCTGGTTCACTAACTCTACTTTTATTTGACTGACATGTCATAAATAAATCTCTCTTTTACACTATACTGAGGTGTGTAAAGTGATGCCAGCTTCCCTGGTTTCTCTGTTCTTTTTGGTGAAGCAATTAAGTGCTTCAGGGTGCCTTTTTAGACTATCAGAATATTATTGGCTTGCCTTGTTGTACGGTGCTATTCAAATAAACTTGTAATTTTGATTACAGTTATCATTACTTGTATTATGACCGAGGGTTGAGGAACCTTGATATGATGTATTTATTCATGGTAGTGGCGAAACCAGCAATTCATTCTGGTTATTTTATAACATAGTATAGATATCACAGGTACAGTCAGGTCCATAAATATTTGGACATTGACACAATTTTCCTAATTTTGGCTCTGTACACAACCACAATGGATTTGAAATGATACAATCAAGATGTGCTTTGAGTGCAGACGTTCAGCTTTAATTTGAGGGTATTTACATCAGGTGAACGGTGTAGGAATTACAACTAAGTATATACATGGTCCCCCCTTTTGAAGGGACCAAAAGTAATTGGACAAAGTAACATAATCATAAATCAAATTGCCACTTTTAATATTTGGTTGCAAATCCTTTGCAGTCAATGACAGCCTGAAGTCTGGAACCCATAGACATCACCAGACGCTGGGTTTCATCCCTGGTGATGCTCTGCCAGGCCTCTACTGCAACGGTCTTCAGTTCCTGCTTGTTCCTTGGGCAGTTTCCCTTCAGCTTTGTCTTCAGCAAGTGAAATGCATGCTCAATTGGATTCAGGTCAGGTAATTGATTTGGCCATTGCAGAACATTCCACTTATTTGCCTTGATAAACTCTTTGGTTGGGTTTGCAGATGCTTCGGGTCATTGTCCATCTGCACTGTGAAGATGTTTTTTGGCAAACTCTAATCTGGTCTTCCTGTTTTAGAGGCTCACCAATGGTTTACATCTTATGGTGAACCCTTTGTATTTACTCTGGTGAAGTCTTCACTTGATTGTTGACTTTGACACAGATACGCCTACCTCCTGGAGAGTGTTCTTGATCTGGCCAACTCTTGTGAAGGGGTTTTTCTTCACCTGGTAAAGAATTCTTCGGTCATCAACCACAGTTGTTTTCCTTGGTCTTCCGGGTCTTTTGGTGTTGCTGAGCTCACCAGTGCTTTCTTTCTTTTTAAGAACCAAACAGTTGATTTGGCCATGTTTTTGCCATCTCTCTGATGGGTTTGTTTTGATTCTTCAGCCTAAGGATGGCTTGCTTCACTGATAGCGACAGCTCTTTGGACTTCATATTGAGAATTGACAGCAACAGATTCCAAATGCAAATCCCACACTTGAAATTAACTCTAGACCTTTTATCTGCTCCTTGTTAATGAAATAATGAGGGACACACCCACACACACACACACACACACACACACACACACACACACACACACACACACACACACACACACACACACACACACACACACACACACACACACACACACACACACACACACACACACACACACACACACACACACACACACACACACACACACACACACACACACAACTGATCAGCCAGTTGTCCAATTACTTTTGGTCCCTTCAAAAGGGAGGGACCACGTAAAAAATGTCTTGTAATTGCTACACCATTCACCTGATTTGGATGTAAATACCCTCAAATTGAAGCTGAAAGTCTGCACTCAAAGCACATCTTGATTGTTTCATTTCAAATCCATTGTGGTTGTGTACAGAGCCAAAATTATGAAAATTGTGTTAATGTCCAAATATTTATGGACCTGACTATATATTGCATGTATTCCACTTATGACTCCTGAACAAATAAATGTAATTGTAAAACACAAATTCAAAGCTAACAAAAATGACAAACATTGTGACCAATATTTTCCACTTTCAGTTATTTTAAAAATCCATAATTTTGTGGTTTTAATTATGCAAAAATAAACTTTATTGCATCTTTTGATGAGCAAAGGAAATGCTGCCAACCACAATGAAGAAGTGTAGTATGCAACTAAATAGACCAATACAGAAGCTATTGACCACAAAGATGGATACAGATCAATTTCAATGAAGTGTACCAAGTTATTCTTAAAAATACTCCCTAAATATGAGATAAGATGTGCACAATTTGACAACTTGTACTTTGTGGTGATTAGGAATTGAACAGCCAATGAATAAACTTGACTTAACACTGCTAAACTGCAAGTTTGTTAAACAAAAGTAGCTCACTCAAAGAAAAAAATACACTAAATGAGTGGATGAATTAGATACTTTACCAAAATACTATAATACTATTCACATCATGGAAGAAATACAAGTAACTGTTACTTAAAATTTGGACCATGTTTTGTAAAAGGTTGTTTAGAAAAAACCAAAACTGAACTATCTTCAGCTTTTAGTAAGAACTTCACACATTTAAAGATATTACAAAAGAAAATTTGAATTTCATAAAAATATTACCACTTTAATCAATATGGCTTTTAGACTGTGCAGTTAGAACCAAATAACAAGATTCATATATTATGGGTTTGTCCTATTGTGTGCTTTGAAATATACGTCTCAGTATTCTGGCCAAAATGCAAATGTTGTTTTGAAAATACATTCTCCATTATGGATTATTAGCTCTTATTAAAATTTAAAAATGAATTCAGCCTTTGGTTACAGTAAATCTTCTAAGTAATAAAGTAACATTTCTAATATATAATGTCCCATTATGTTCAATACCTTTTAGGAAAAACAAATCTAAGATTCCTAATAATCTGATGATATTGTAATCTTCCCCAAAATAATAGTTAATCTAATATAATTCCTTCAAAATAAACTCCAATTAAAATTAAGCATGAGATCATTTGCATTATAATATCATGAACGTCTTTTTAAACGATAAACAATATTTCAAATAGTAGACCTGATCCAAAATAGAACATAAATATACATTTCATTTACATGTCACCTGCACTATTACATTATAACTCCAAAAAATATTAGAATTACACGTAAATAATAAATAAGATGTGTGAACAAATGTGAGTTTTGTCATTGTGCACTGGCACAAGACTCAGTAGTACAGTAACAATAACAAAAGTTGGAGTTAGGCGCATATGTTGGGTCCGTTTTCCCACATTGCAGTTAGGATGGAGGGAAAAAAAAAACAGACCCAAAACAGAAAAAACTCATTCTGCAGCTTATCATACGAAAACCTAAATTTCTAATTCTGCCATTAGCTCACATACTGTATTAATGTGCAGTTAGCCAAAATGAGGCTTTTACTCAGTCTAAAGTATTCTTTGCTATGTAAAGTTATTGGATCACGAACCTTAACCACATCTATTACCCTGGGCTTGCTCTGTACCTGTTAGAAAAAATATATTAACAAGACTGTATTTGTGGAAACCTGCCTGCGTGACCATTTCAAATGTCATCTAGGTGCAAAAGGGTCAGGTATGTACAGAAAAATTGCACTTGTTCAACTGCAAGTAAGAGAAAAATCTGATATAAACTGCCGAGTGAAAAGTGTGCACCGTGCTGACCTGTTTCAGCTCTACCCTTCAGGTTTTCCTTTTCCTCCAAATGATAGACAGCTGAGGCCAAAATCTGCTCAAGACTGTACAACTGCTGTTAAAGCAGGGCTTTTAAAATAAAACATCACTTCCTCTTAGAAAGACATTCTCAACATAATATTGGTCCTCCCTGCCACACATCTTTCAGTTGAACAAGAATCCCTGAAACTCAAAATGGAACGTACTAGAAAACAACTTAAAAATATATTTTGAATACAAGCACATATATTACACCAGCTGTGTAAAATATGCCATATTTACATGCCTCACAACAGTGCAAATCTTTCAAAAGCGCCAGAAAACATTTCTAATGATAGACAGTGATTATACAAAGATCATAGATAGTATATTGCCTGACACATCTGACTTTGTAACAATCAAGGTGATGATTAATAATGAGTAAATGATATAAGTGTTGGGTGCGGTGGCTTGTTGAATGAGGTTATGTGAAAGGTGAAGAAGCATTCTAGTTTCCACAGTCTTTGGAGCAGCTTTCAGCGGCTTTGTGTCCATAAAAATGTATGCTCTCCAGTTAAAAAGTGTCCGGTCTGCCTGGCTCAGAAAGCAGGGAGAGGAAGGGGGGGAAGTGTAGGGATATCTGAAAGTGAGAGTGATCGAAAAGCGAGGAGTTTAAATGTGTGTGTACAGGAGGGGTAAAGGTTGTGTGTCCTCTGTGGTTGATACAGTTTGTTTTTTTGTTAGTTCCTATGTGGAGGCAGTGTCAGTAAGAACAGTGATCGTATGTGGCGGTGCAGAGATCCATAAGTCTGTGCAGAAAAGCAGATCAATAAAGTTATCAGTCATTAACAGCCCTGTGAGGTGTAGCTGAGGGAGGGGGCAGTTCTGTCCTCGTAGGTGGGGTTTAAATGTAATTTGTGATGTTTTGGATGGCGATGGCTCAGAAGGCAGTTGTGACAGCGTTTCCCCGCCGTGTGCCAAGGCGGACGATTTCCCCGGGTACCATGTCCAGCTGCTCGTACACCAGTCGCCCCTCCTCACCTGCCACAAAGGAAAGGGTTATCTATAAGCACTGTACCCCCAAAGCAGTTTTCAATGATAGCAAATGTTACTGAATGTCAGTTTGCATCGTATCCCTTCAGTCAAAATAGTTCAGCTTTAGGTCAAAATACAAGACAAGTGAAGTATGTTACAAATCACTGAAAAAAAAGGCAGCATCCGCTCTCTAGACTTTAAACATAAAAACTTAAATGGGCTGAGAAAAGGCAACACTTATATACATATATTGTGTACAACCTGCTGATGTTAAAGTCAGGTCACTATGATGCCTTGTTGACCATTTGCCTGATGAAGACTCTTTTTTAGGTCAAGTAACGTTTTAAAGAGGTTTAATCCAACAGAAGGCAGACAAAATGAGATAATATACTATGACTTTTGTTTATCGCTTTTGTTTAGTATGACAATTTATGACTTACTATGCTATTCCTAGGGGTGTCACAATATACTTGTATATATATTATACAATATATCATTACTAAATACTGGTATCACATTAATAATACACAAAAAATAATATTGGGTATATAATCCAGCACCTCTTAAATAGTTACAGACTCTCTCTAAAACTCCCAACAATCATATTTTGAGTGTAATTCATTTGCAAAAAGAGACAAAATACAAAATGGACTAAGTTAAAGATAAATATGATACAATTCAGGAATAATGAAGTAATTTGTAAGAGTGTAGCAAAGACCAAGCTGAGCGACATTTGATTTTCCATAAATTTGCTTCTTACCAAATGTGAGCAGGGTTTCTATGGCAACATGGCGAAGCTCTTCATCAGCTGAATCACACAGTGCTACCACAGCCTTGATGCTCTCTACTGCCTACAGAAGGACAGAAAAGCTCTGTGAAGGGGGCACTTGTCAAAGTATGCTGATGTAAAACAGTCTCATCAGCCATAATCAAGTTGTTATCTTTGTCCTGGCAGTTGGGTGTAGATTTTGTTGCTGGTGTTGTGTCCCAGCTACAGACCTAAATGCAACTACCAGGAAGTATCCCTCCACTGTGGCTCAGCATCCAACACACCGGGAGTTTTGTTCCAAAAGAAGACTGTACTTTTGGAAGACATGACTTGACACAGACAGCTTAAGCTTCATATTAGCTTTCTCTGAACTAAAGAATCTTTGAAATAGAATCTCTGCTATATAAAGATAGCCTCAATTGACACAGATGGAGACCTAAACTAGCTCAAAATCTTCATGATATCACAGCTGCAGATGATGTAATAAGCCACTGACCTGCAGACAGCTGAGAGCTGAACAGGCCGCCCTCTGGCTCTGAACTCCAGCCTCTGACAGTGCGTGGGTGTAGCACTCCAGTGCCTGTAGAAACCCACATAAACATTCAAACATGGCTTATGGCATCTGTCAACACTATTTGAAATGCTGTTTGCCTCCAAACGCTCGCATCTCTCAAACATAGTCCCTCTCTGTAGCGCTACTCACTCTGATCCTGAAGTGGCTTTGCGATGCAGAAGAGAGGTAGTCGGCTGCTGCCTTGTTGACCTGAGGGTCTTCTGCAGTGAGCAGGGAGGCCAGGGCCCTCAGGGTGCTGTTTCTAGGCCACAAGGATGACACAGGCACCTCCTCCAGCTCTGCTAGACACCGAGAATAATCCTGACTGCACAGTGCCTCTGCAAACATCTCTGAGGATGACACAGACACATGTCAGAGGTTTAATCATTATATATAATGTATAGCATAAAATCATAGGGGACTCCTCTGTACACCTGACATGACCTTTGATTCTGATTGATGTCTTTGCAGTTTGTCTTTAAAAAGAATCCAGGAATTTAACAGTGTTTAACTCCTTTTTAAAAACCAAGTTAAAGTCATATATAAAAAACACGTGATAGTTTTCTTCCTTACTCACGATCAAACCCATATCATGTGTCCTCTGATCTACTTTCTATTATGTAAAGCGAAAATCTATTAAATTGATCTGCTCTTTAATAAAAATGTATAAATATATGAAATAAATGGTGTTTTGAATGATGTACATGACTGAATGGCAGAAAGGTTTAGGTCAGTGTTGTGAATGTCACTCCTTTTCCTCACCTTCTCTGGCCAGATGCAGGAGGTGTGTCTCCATGTCCAACACTTCATGTTGTAAGATGTAGCTGTGGAACTGAAACACTGTCAGGACGTCCTGGGAGAGCTCAGTGGCAGTAGGACTGTGTGCCGCCTGCAGATCGCTCCTGTCCACCATCTCGCTCACTACGACGCCAATCACTGGAGAGAAGAGAAAGAAATCTGAAGTCAGAGAACGTTGTTTTGAGTCAACTGGAATTACATTTGCATTGTATGGATCTACTAAATACTATCTCTGTGTTAAAAGACTATTTCTTTTAGTTGCTTTTCTTTTAGGATGTTATATTCTTAGCAGCTACAATAAACAAATTTTCCCTCAGCTGAAACCCAACAGTTATTAAAACAAAATAACAAGATTTTGTTGCAAATAAAAAAAAACCCATTTAATTCTAAGTGAACCTTTGGCCTGTTTGCAGAAAGATACTAGGGATGATCCAACCTGTGTCAGCGCTGTGTGGGTGTCTCTCCTGCAGTACTGCTGTGTAGCGCTGGTTCATGTGTTTGAACACTCTGTCCAGTGTGGTGTGGAAAAGTCCTGACGAACCGCTGCACTCTGACCACAAAGTCATCAGCTGTGGGCGCTCTGCGAGGCCCGGGAGGACTGAGAAAGAAAAAGGACAAAACAGAAGGTCAGATGCTGCAAACCCTCAAACTACTTAAATAATAAAACATAAATTGGTGCAAGACTACTACTCTTGAGATACAATGTAAAACAGAAATCAAGCAAACTGGTTTTCCTTTGTTGGTACCTACCATCTGCAGCAGATGTAATTGCTCCCAGTTTGTCAACACTGAGCTCTGCTAACTCTTCTAACAGCTGAGTCTGTCCGGAGAGTTTGAGGAGAAGACTGCGTCGCTGCCACACACCTATCCCGCTGGTCAACAACTGTCATTACAGGAAGAAACAAAAGGCATGTTGCAGATAAACTATTAATGTCAACTATGACTATTAATTTATCATTCATACGGCAAAAAATGATCTCAGATGTCATTTGGAGCCCTCTACCTGTATGAGGTGATTACAGTACTGCAGGTGGATGACGATAGCAACGTCCAGGTTCTCGTTTCCAGTGGTGAGCGGCACAGGGCTTCCTGCCACACTGTTGCCCACGCCGGTGTCCTCTGTCAGGGCTTCACTCAGGTGTCCTCTGGCTTCTGGGTGCTGTCTACTGAGAGGCACATTTTCCAGAGTCAGGAACATTGATTTACTCTACTTATGATTAATGCTTTTCATTCAGTTGTTGCTTTGCAAGACAATTCAGATTTTCTGTCCAATGCTTTCATGAATGAACAGCTGAGCATTAATTGACTTAAAACCAAGCACCAAGAACTTGCAAGAAGAACCCTACTTCATCTCTAACTGTGTTTTTTGGTATGCGATACCTCAACAACAGCCTTTTATTTTAATTTTCAGTGCAGACACTTCTACACTGCATTTAAACTTCATGAAACAATAACAACATTTACTTTGTGTCAATGTCAGCAAACACAGAATGCCTCCGTACGAACGCCTCCCACTCACCCGATCCTTTCTCCGTCTGTATCGAAAAGTGGAGACCTCTGTGGGGGGGTACTGAGGACGGCGTTATCGTCTCCAGTATCCTCGTCATCAAAGTCAGAGGTGTTGAGGAAGTCAAAACTCTCCAGGGCACTCTCTACTGTCAGACTGAGGCTGGATGACCGGCTCCTGTGACCAGGGAGACGGCACTGTGAAGAAGGAGGGAGGAGATAGCGGTTCAATAAATACTTAACGTGACACAGTCCATTCTAGTATCTCAAGTGCTCAAATTAATTTTTTGAAGTAATAAGTGACTAAACTTGTTACTTTCAATTTATTTAATCGTCAATCATATTTTTTTTCTGTCTAACAAACATTCTGATCTATTTTTAATGTCATAAGGGAGTAGATATTTTCTAAATATACTGACGTGGGTCAGATGCACTACAGAAGACAGCCTCTTCAAAATAAAAGTACAGTGGAAGGTTTGTTGTTCCCATATTTAGTTTTCCAAATAGTTTTATACTTTTATATGTTCTGATATTCATTCCTCACTCTTTTTGAATGCCATTTTCTTCTTGTTTGATTAATGAGGAGGTCTAAGATTTTAGGATTATGTAATGGAATTAGGTGCTATTGTGACCAAGATCAAAGTTAAAATAAATAAATATAAAACATTTAGTGGAATGTAACATTTCCTGAAAGTACTTTTTCTGGCTATCTTCTTTCCCATATAAGATCTTGTATAAATATGAATTAGACAAGGAGACAGAGAAGGGTTCAGTCACCTTGAGCAGGTCCTCCAGACGCATCACTTCCTGCTCCAGGTCCTGCAATTCTCGACAGCGGTGGTTCAGAGACTCAAGCCTCATCAGCAGGCTGTGGATGGCCTCCTCCAGGCTGCTCTCAAGGAAAGCCCTGCTCCCCTCTCCCGCCCAGCTCAGACTTCCTCCTCCATCCGTTGAGCTCCCACTTGTCGCCGCAATATCCGAAGAAGTCAGCCTCTTCACGAGCTGCCTGGTCAGGCTGCCCGCTTCCTCTGTGTCCAGCTCCACAGGTTTCAGTTCGTCAGTGTGGTCTAGGAAAACATCCTCTGGAGCCACCGTAGACAGGTGGCCGTCAGAGCAGAGGGACGTGGCAACTGAACCACAGTTGGAGCCAGAATTTCGCTGTGACTCTGTGCGCTCCCACTCAGAGTCCTCTGCCACTTCGGCCTCATCACTAGCGAGGCTGGCATTGGTGCCCCTACTTCCTCTACTACCCGTTTCCAGGTCTTCTTCGTACTCCTCCTCCTCCTCTTCTTCTTCTTCCTCCACTATATGCTCCTCAGCAATGGAGTCCTCCCTTGTAGGGAGGATTTGTGTAGGTGACAGGTCCATTTCTGGAGGGGTGACTGTGATCTCAGGGTTGGACTGGCCTGGGGAGTGGGAGCTTGGTGCAGGGCTGGGCGTGGAACCAGAGGTGTCCGAAAAGGTGAAGGAGAGACGCTTACACTCGGCCACACCGCAGCCCCCGTTCTCAAAGACATCATCTGGTAAAGTTGACTGAAAGAGGAGACAGATCAGTAAATACGTGTAACAAAAACAATGGAAAAAAATCAAGGCTACAGTTGGTAAGTTCAATGCTCCAGTCGGTGGGCGGTGTTGGTTTTGGCTCAACTGCTTTCAACCTGGCGGCTGGGTCACCAGCTTTCTCGTCTTACAGCTAAACAGTACAACAAAATATATATCTAAAACCATTTGAGGCGAGAAATAGGAAATGTATTAACAGAATCTTGATCCATATTTGATCAACGCTGCCTAGTTTGACAGCTTGCTTCAGAGATTTCTCAGCTCTGATTAATTGTTTTTCTTCGGGCACGTGGAATCTTGAAAATGCCACCAGGAGCACCTGATCATTTAACAGAATATCTGTCTCATGTACTACTGTCAGGATATAGTGACAATTTGAGCAAATATGATAAAAAAATAAATAAATCAAAGATACCAACTGTAGCTTTAGTACTGAGAGAAACCTTGAAACCAGTGCATGTACGATGAAGTACAAGAGAAAGCTCTCAAGTGAAAAAAGAGATAGCAAACATTATTAAACCAGCCATTCTAACTGTACTCTTCTTTCTAAATTCTTATGACCGGATCTGTTCAACCAAGATAGAATCACAGTAAGCTAAATCTGAATAGAAAAACAACACAAGATCACGTGCAAATAAACATGCAAAAAGCCACACATTGCATTCTGCAGCCCACAGAAAAGGGAATGGACAAGCCCAAGTGTGTCCACACCAGCAGAGGAACACCGTGCATCCCCATCATGTCAATGAGGTAGGGGGCACACAAAAGTCAGGTTAGGGTCGAGGGGCCACAACACACTCACATAGACCTCCAGACTGGATTTGGGCCTTGGCCGCAGTGAGGCCAGGTCACCAAACGAGCGACTGCGCCTTAACTTCTCTAGCAGGGTGTCTCGGAGCATGTGCAGGAAGGAGAGGCGCTGGCGCTCCACGGGATATGGCCGCCACTTCTTCACACAATGCGCGCAGGCAAATAGGACAAGGTGTTGGGTATTTGAGTGAGGGCAGGGGAGTGAGATGCAAGAGGGATGGATAAACGTGTAGTGGGTCAGAGTGTGGGTGAGGGGTTTTGATGTGGAAATGCAAAGGAGAGGAGGATAGCAGGGAAAGGGGTGAGGGTTAGTTCAGGGGTAGCACTGGCGTTCTCACATGAGCATGATGCATCAACAGAAAAAAATGTGTGCAATATCATTGAGCCATGATACGATATGCACAGGGTGTAGACAGGTTAGTGTGCAGGGACCACGGAGGTGTAAAGGACAAAAGCATATCTTTCCCCACAATTGTTATAAGCTTAAAACACACAAAGTTCTCAGGGTTTTCTAGTCTGTTCTCAGCTCTAATAGCTAATCCCACCATACTAATGAAGCTAGATAAAGTTTTGTGTTGGACTCACAAAGAAGGAGGTGTCCTGGAAAGTGGGGGTCTCCGGCGTGCCCTGGCTGTAAACGGATACTCGTCTCTGGAGTGCTGTGGCCTTACTCACGTTACTAGACGACAAAGTCAGGTCCTCGACATCGAAGGGGCTTAAGAGGGGATCAAAACATGACTCTTATTATGATTTCTCTATTTGATTTATCTATGCCTACCTACATGTACTGAATACATGTTCTGATTCATTTTGTTTTGTCACAGAGGAGAATTATTTTACCTAAACTTCCGTAACTTGTAACAACCATGTTTCTCCACAAGATGGCAGAAAACCACAATTAATGTAGACTGAATTTAAAGCAACCAAACTAATAACAGTTACTGTATGTGTTTACAGTGTTAACTTAACATAAGCTAGTGATTAACATAATGATGGTACCACGGTTGAGTTGCACGCTTGTGAGATAAAATCATTGTGTTGAGAGGCTCTGTAGAAATACCTGGCTGAAAGACTATAAACTAAAGTTTATCCAGTCATAAACTGAAAACAAAATATACTCATCCTAATGAAATTTCATTAAAACTTTAGTCGACTGAGCAGTAAGTTAAATCAAATGAATACCATGAAATAATAACATAATCATCAGGTAATCTTAGACCCTATCTATTTCATTATCTATTATGTACTCTCTCATTATGCACTGCACTTTTATACACACTATATCTAACCTTGAATATATTTGTTGGCTCAAGTTGAACTATCCTGCTGAAGTTTTCCCTTAAGTAACAAACTTATCTTTAGTGAATAACATAAAAGAAGCAACTTCTCGCTGTACGTATGAGAGTCAACTTACTACCACGTGACCTCCAGGTTGAGTTTGATGGTCCCCAGGTCGTTTATGTCCACAGCCACCACCTGAGGCATGGCAGTAAACAGCTCCTTGGTCTCACAGATCACGCTGCCCACCAGCATGTGAGAGGCGAGGCCCTTCAGCTCCGTCACCTGATTGAGGCCAAAGACAACATTTATTTACAACTCAGGTCAAGAACAGGATAACGCTGGTTCTTCTGACATCTAGACATAAGTCAGCTGATTGTTGATTAATTTTTTTATTTAATATGGTCATGACCTATCAGAATTATCCTCAATCTGTCCTGGATATTGTTATTGAAAACAAACTTGCACATGAGCTGAACGTCTGATTTCTGCACCGTGTTGATTTACCGAGGTACAACGTTAGCCTATCTGGATTTCTTCAGTACCTTGATGTTGATGAGGTCAGTGATGAGAGGCATGAAGAGCATATCGTCTCCATCCCAACTCTGTCTGGAGTTCACTTCTATTCTTCCCTTCAACTTCCAGCGCTGGCGACCGTACCGCATGAAGATCTAAAGGAAGGAAAGAATGGGAAAAGAGTGTAAATAAAGAAAGAAGTGATCCTGAAGCCAGAGAAAGGACAGCCTTTTGATAAACTGATAGCATATATTCTATAGCAGCATTTTTCAATAACACAAGATATTATAGAATTTCATTCTGCTGGAAAAATACCAAACTTAGTTCTTTACTTGACCTTAAAGTATTAACTAACTCATTGCAAGTATTAACTAACATCCCTGTGTTTCATAAAAAAGAAGAACTTGCCTCATACTGGTCTCCAGGACAGAGCCTCGCAAAGCCTGCCAAACCTGTAAGAGAGAGGGCATTGATTTAAAAAAAAGAGAATTTGTACAGGATATGGGGGGAAAAAAGCCAAGCCAAGTAACCCACCCATTTGTTATTAGGTGAGTTCAGTATTTAGCAGGGTGAGGTACAATGTAGCCGTTTAGTGTCTTCATTACAGTACACATGGCTTCAATGGACATAAATATCAGGAAGCTGTGGCCTTTTCTGTTACAGCATAAGACTTTTCCCACATGGTCAATGATGGTGCTCGATACCGTATGTAGGTGGTGTAGTGAATATTGTATACCCGTCAGTTCATCACCCAATTTTTTTTTTGTGAACATCAGTGGATTAATGCCTCTTATTTCAAAAATCAACATCCGTATGTAAGTGGGTTTACTTATCATTTTCCTCACCTTTCATTTTGATATGAAACTCCCCGAGCAGGTTCTCCAGTTCGCTCTCAAACGTGCTCATGTTCTGGAGAAGAGAGAGATAGTACTGATCATATAAAGAGCCCTTTCTTACACAAGACAAGAGCAACAATAGTAATCAAGTTATCTCGACAGGCTTTGACAAAGACAGTCAACACTCAACTGCAGAGGAGTCAGGACGGCTCGTGTAAGCCCTCTGGACAGGTGATGACAGGTGTGTGTGTGTGTGTGTGTGTGTGTGTGTGTGTGTGTGTGTGTGTGTGTGTGTGTGTGTGTGTGTGTGTGTGTGTGTGTGTGTGTGTGTTAGGGTTTAAAGGTTATTTTGTAAGTTTGTGACATTACATGTGAATGTTTACACATAACAGTGTAAGCAATAAACTGTAATAGATGTTAAAGTATATTGTTGGTGTTGTCAGCTTGGAGCAAATGTTTAATGTATATTTCAGTTTAAAATTATAATTTTACGTTCATTATGATAATTTCACATTCATAATGATAATTTTACATTTATTACGATAAGTTTGGGGGAGTGGCTTTGGAGGGGGGCATGAAGGGACGGGCTGTCATTGTTGCAAAGGAAAGTAGTTGGCAACACCGGCCTGATTTCTCTTAGCTTCAATAAGCGTTTTCATGCAAAACTCCTCAGAAGAATTTGCCGCTTCTTGCTTCCTCAAACACTGAAGAACATGCTCCATGCCAGTACCTCAGTGTACTCCTTATAGCGGCGGTTGACCTCTGCGATGCTCTCCTTGGTGCCTTTAGTGGAGGGGGAGGCGGAGAAGGCCTGCTTCATCCGGCTGGCTCCGTCCCTCAGACGGCTCTGAATGCAGAAGGCCTCGTACAGCTCATCCACCTGAAAGCATACAGAGTTCCTCCAATTTTAATAAATGTTCCACGGGGACAAGCATGTATTCGTACACATGCAAACTGTCACGTTCATTAGTTTGCACCCACACACACACACACACACACACGAAAGGGAGAAACTTCTGCACTAATGAAAGGATGTGAGTCTTTGAAGTTTGAAACCCTCCATACGTTATACATCAAAACATCCCTGGGCAGAAGGCAAACTCCCCAAAAAAATTCCAACTGCCATCTAAATTATTCTGGATGTGTTCACATCTTGCTGGGAATCATTCGCGGATGCCCAACACAGCTTTAGGGTTGAGCAGTAGTGTGTAACATTTATCAACGAGTCTTCAACAACTGCAAAAACAGGAATTATGGAGAATTCAAGTATGGTCTAAATAACAGGTTACAATGTGACTGAGAAGATTCTTTTACAATTTTCCTATTCTAGAAAAGAGTAAGAAACTGCAGAAGTAGAAAAAATGAAAGGTTTGATAGGGGGAAAAAATGAATCAGATATAGACAAGACAGTCATCAAGGGAGACAAGACAGAGACAGCCAGATAGACTGAGTAGAAGAGAGTCATCAACTGAGCAGATACAGCTGGTATGCATCAGTGTAACTGTATTTTGCGACCCCAGTGGGACACTCCCAATGCGGGGGAACAACAGACGGCGTTTAGAGCTCATTTGGAGACGTCCGCCCGACTTCAGTTTGCAGCACCAGCCTGATCAAACCCAAACCCACAGGGAGAGGGAACAGCTCCATCAACATCCTGCTGCCTTTACTGTGAGCTGAAATGTTGGAGTTTTAACTGGAATTAAATCATCAAAATAAGATGATGTTGTAACCACAGCAGTAGTAGATGTTTGGAGCCAAATGGTGAATATGAACTTTTCTGGAAAAACAAAGGTAATGGAGCTTGTGTGTTCAATAATCTGTAGTCTACATTCCTTGTTTTAACAGGGTACTTTTACATGTAATTAAAGAAAGTATATATAAAAGTATTTATTTTTAATGATTTAGTGTTTAAAAAATATTTCAATCATGTATTTCTTGTCTTCTCTTCATGAAGCACATTTCATGATTTTCCCCAAAAAATTGTATCAAGGTGGAAGGCCAGATATGTCATTCAGAACCAGATGTTAACCTCATGGTTGTGCTAGTGGAAAAGTCAGGGGATCAACAAAATCTGCAGGGTTCATCCTCAGGGTATCATGAGATCAATCTCTATTTAATATTATTTTTTTATTTGCTGAGTCACTCAAAGTTATTTCTCCCTGAAAACACAATTTACAGTCCAGATTGTCAGCACCCTGTCTGTCTGCCCGAGTTCACATATGATCGGCGTGGCAGCCGGGCAAAACAAAACACCTCTGGTGAGCCTCATCAAAGGGAAATATTTCAGCCTGCCTGACTAGAGTGCTGAAATATTGATGCCTTGCGCTCTTTATGGCACTCATTAGGGAGAAGCGGTAGAAAATGGGCCATTCTGGCTCCTGCCATCCCAACAGCTTCTCTGAGTGTTTGTTTGTGTATCTTTGTGTCTCAACCATGCACCGCCAGCATGTTTGTGTGAGCGGATTCATGACTCTGTATGTGGACATGTTTACATGTGTACAGAGAGCATGTTGTTGTTGTTTGGCACATGAGGGTTTGTGGTAGGAAGTGAAAGTGGGATGCTTGTGTTCTTTAGGATGGGTCATGTGGCCTGATGGCGTCATACTTACATATCTGGGCACAAATGCATACAGACAGTACCCACCCCGATCCCACCAACCCCACCTCAAACCAACCAGCCCCCTCAGCATCCCCCACCCACGACTGGGACCCAGCCCCGTCTGTCTGTCTGTGGTATGTGGTGTATGTGGCAGGGCTGCAGCAGCTGAGCTGCACCAGCTATTAAATAACCTCCAACCACAACTGTTATTCTCAGCTCTCAGATTTGAGCAGAGATGATTCAAAGTCATCAATCGACATCTTCAAAACTTGTTTGTTGACAACAAAACAAGGAAAACATAAGTAGCGAAGTCTATTTTTGAAGCTGCGCTGAAGTCAAAAGAGACACGATTCATACATCCAGAACTTTTGCACTGATTAAGTCAAGAAATACTACATAATTGTACTCACACAAATGAGTAGACATCTACAAAGAGGTTATTCATTTGGGGTAAATTATGTGTCACAAACTGGGGCTGATGAATAGCCATAATTGTTGTCTGGCAATCAGTAATCATATCATTATGAGCTAAATAAGCTCACTTTTTGTCACCAATTACAATAGCCCCTTGCTGCCTTCAAGGAAGTGTCCTTGTGAAGGTCAGCCAGGCTCCACTCCAGAGGACGGCCATCAGCATATTGCTACTCCTCAGGCGCATTTCACCCCAGAAAAAAATAATAAAAAATACATAAAAAGAGAAACACAAACAAAGAAGAGACCGAAACCAGACCACAGGCGGACGGATAAAACACATAATTACAAAAACATATAATATTTCTTATAACATATAATACATGTCTGGCGTATTCTTCTGTGTTAGTGAACAAATTGTTCCGATTGATCTAAAAAGTCAAGCAGTAACATCATCAAACAAAATAATAATATTAATTAGAAAATTAATTTAAATAATAAATTAATGGTTTCAGTCACCTTATTAGGTAAAAAGACAGAAAAAAATTATATTTTCTATTTCCATCTCATATTTTTTATTTTGGGACTCTTATTTGGACAGACCAGCAGTATAAACAGGTCACCTTACACTCCTGGGACTTGTGATCAATATTTGTTACAATATTTGACATTTTAAAGACTTAAACATTAAACAGGGAATCATAAATATGTACAATCTATGTAGAACTTTATATTTATAACATTCTTAATATAAATAATGGATTTTTTTTTTGGTCAAATTCGTAAACAATAGCAATCATTTTACAAACAAGCATTAAAATTCATCCCATAAAAAGATCATCAGAACATGCTTAATTAACTCTTACCAGATGTGTACGGATATTAAATGTAAATGTATTCTACATTGAGTCCCCTATTGGACACAGAGTCTCTGTATTAATTACAGCCATGATAAAACCTGAATGGCTCAGAGACCCAGTGAAGGATTATGGAAAAATCTTTAATGGGGAATCAATTATGCCCGGGTTAGGCTAATATTGTGTTCACATTTATGAAGGGTGAAGTATCCATTTTGGCTTCTTATTTTAAGTCCCTCCCAAGCTAATCCTTCTAAAATCACTATATAATAACACTTATTATAGAGGTAAATGTGGTGGGATTTTATGAAGCATCATTTGAAGTTTAAGGGATCGTCTCTGTATTGAATGTATATCTGACTTTAAACTGCTGGATTTTAAACATGAGCAGTGAATCTTTAGGATATAGTAGGAATCCTCTTAAGATATGGCCATTATCCCGGATTTTGTGACACACACACACACACACACACACACACACACACACACACACACACACACACACACACACACACACACACACACACACACACACACACACACACACACACACACACACACACACACACACACACACACACACACACACACACACACACACACACACACACACACACACACACACTTTCTGCCAGAGGGCGAGTGATTATAAGCAGATTAAAACAGGCGGGCCGCATCAAACAGCATCAAACACACAAGGCCGTCTCTGGGGAACTCTGTGTGTGTGTGTGTGTGTGTGTGTGTGTGTGTGTGTGTGTGTGTGTGTGTGTGTGTGTGTGTGTGTGTGTGTGTGTGTGTGTGTGCTGGCTAGATAAGCATTCAAGGGAAGTGGAGAAAGCAAAAAGGCCTAATATTAAAAATAATCACATGCAAAGTATTTACACTCATTTTGGATTGAATTTGGCACGAATCACACAAAGACACTTTCTCTGTCTCTCTCTCTTTCTCTCTCCTGGGGGAAGAGGAGGTGCCTGGCAGCTGCCCTTCTCACCTTCAATCTCTGTCACTCATCTCCTTAATGATGCCCTGCTGAAACTAGCAACCAACACACACACATACACACACACACACACACACACACACACACAATAGGCCCCGTCCCATGCAGGACATCATAGGGGTTGTATTGGGCCACCTGCTTCTTCAATGTGTGCCAATTACTGCTCGGACATCTGCAGGCAGCCAGCAGCACGAGCAAAACAAAAGACCGGGCTGATGTGAGTCGCAAACACACACACATACACACTTAACAACTTGCTGATGGACAATTGTTAAGTCATCGCTCACAGCAGCTGTCCTGCACAAAGAGAGACACCTGAGCACAAACCCTGACGAACACGTACACATATACTGTAGCTCACAGCTGCTGAATATATTACTTTGAAGACATTTTTATTGTCCTATTCTGAGATGAGGTAAAGTACACGTGCTGCTTTATTCTGGATGCAGTTTTTAGTTCACTTACACACAATCATTTCCTTATTAGTATATTGATCTACTGAAGGAGCAATTTCCATCTCTGAGGTACTCAATGCTCCGATGGTAAAAATATAAGAAAACTTCATATTTACTATTCACTTCAAATTAATATTAATAGTTATAGAAACAAGCTTTATTAAAACATTTTTACAATTCCTATGAATCTGATGTTGCACAAGGACATTTCAGATTGACATTAAAAAGTTTCCTCTTTTTCTTCAGAGCATCACACTTCTGCAGAACATCTGCTACACTGAAGAACTCAAATAATAGTAAATCATACTGTCTTTTGTACAGAAACACCAGGGGGAGAAACTAGAAGAAACTAGAAACTGACAAAGATAATGAAAATAATGACAAAGAATTTGCTAAAATGTGTTACATTTACACTATTTCATTTCCAGCCAATAACTTGCACAAATTCAGAGAGTTGATAAAAAAAACAAGGGTTTGGAAAAGGAGCGCTGGTACATATTTAGAATGAAAGAGCACAGGGCGTGCTAGATTTAACTTCTTAGTTACGCTTTGGCTTTTGAGGCTTTTTATTTGCCTGACAAGATAAATCACTCACTTCAAATATTTACAAATGCATTCAAATCTATTTTTGCACAGAGCCTGAAAGAACAGAAGAGCTTCAGAGTAATGCTGGATGCTAAGTAGAAGGGCTTTGAGTGTGCATTTGTTTCAACTGCATCCTGTGACAACCTCGCAAGACAGAACAAGCATTGTATCTGCTAGTGTGTTTTCTCTTTGTTATCAAGGGCAAGTGGAGCACGCAGGCAGATACATTTCCTTAATTTCTAAGACAACGAGACCTATTTTCAAATTACTCTCATCAGACCCTTTTTCTATATTCCCTCCATTTCTCTCCTCTCATTTTTCTTCTTTAAAAAGGACCCTGACAATCACTTATCACTGTAGCCTACCAACTGCCCTGACCCAGATTCACTGTTGTCTTCAACTTTTCCGAAACATCTCATCAAATCTGTCTCTTTGTCTTCTGTCGTATTGTTCTGGACACGTGCTTGCTTTTGGACATCAGAAGGTGAGTATTTATAGTCCGTCAGCATGTATGTGAAGATAAGTGTTACGGTCGCCCGATAGCTGGTTCCTCAGGGCTACAAAGGCTTCGTCTTAAAGTAACCATGGTTACCTCCTGAGCTGCTCTGTTGTTTGGGTGTGTGTAGTCTGATTGCCTGCTGTCATGTCTGATTTGACGCACAGCAAGGGAGACTATTACAGGACTACAAAACAGGAATGGGGATGTGCAGCGCAACCTTGCAGGGGATTAATGTCCCAAATAGGCCAACCAGGGAGGAGACTACAAAGGAGGATACTGGGGGAAAACAAAGTTTCCCTACCTGGAGACCTCAACCATCAAACAGCTGGAGATGTCCTTAATGCATCAACACATAAACCAGAGAAGTGCAGGAGTACCACCCTAACCTGGCAGCAAAAACCCTTCCTGAAGCCAACTTGACCAAGTCAATGAAGCGTGGAGCAAAAACTCGAAATAAACCAGCAGGAGGCGAAGAAATAATTAGTTTGTCAGAATGATAAAGTCTTAATTTAGTTTCTTGCAGCGAGTTAGATAAGGAAGACTGACACCGGCAGCTGCTTATCTTAGCTTAGTATAAAGACTGCAAACAGGAGGAAAGAGCTAAGTCATGTTTAGCTAAATTAACCAGCTGCTGACTGTAGCTTCTTGCATAACTGAAAGATATGAGAGTGGTATTGATAATCTGATCAAACTATCAAGAAAGCAAATAAGCACATTTCTCAAAAAGAGAAATAGAAACTATTGAACAGAAACTAGTATTGTGGTTTTCTGAGTGACCATGTTGGTGTTATGTGGAGAGGCTTAAGGTGAAAGGTGGTATTGAGATGTGAAATCTTAAACAGCACTTGATGGATGCTTCCAAGTATAGCACATGAATGAAAAAAACATATCAGACTTAAAACTCAACCCACAACAACATGTGATGGACATATATTTAAACATTAGCTGATATCAATCCCTCACATCAGTTCTTACCTTGCTCATGTGAAACTCCAGGCGTCTCATGTACCTTTCGATGGTTTTGATTTGCTGCAGAAAGACAGACACAGCACAATCATTTACTAGTGCCCACATCTGGTTTAAAGTTGTAAACATTATGATTTATTTGTCCACACTACATGACATAAGACATAGTTTTCACAAATCTGTCAAAAAAAGTGACATTTGTGATCATTGGTAAAGATGAAATGTTTGTCACACGTTGGCAGAGTGTTTATCTAAATGGTATCTTTTGTTTTTACCAGGAAATATCTCACAGTTAATCCCCCTAAAGCCGTTTCTCCTGTCCCATCACACACTTTCTCTCTCTTTCATCATTTTTCCTGCATTATTCCTCAACCCCTTGAGCTCCTCACTTCTCCATTCTGTCCTTCCTCCCTAATTTTTTATGCCTTGAGCAGGTTTTTCTCCTTCCTTCGTTTCTTTTTTTTTTTTCCACATCAAAGATTTCCCCCAGCACACGCCAAACTTGGAGCAGTTGTTACAGCAGACCCTCCCCTCCATCAACTCACCTTGTCAAGATCGTAGAGCACTCCCTGGAGAGAAAAAACACACACAGAGAGACACGAAAACACACACACAATCACAGTTAGTACAGAAGGCAGAGCTGAAGCTGCTTAAATTCAAAGCAGACTATAGTTGTCAGCATCAAAAAAGATCCTGTTCAACACCCTTTCAACTGGCAGTCTTGAATCTGTAGGTGTACAATATTTGCGTGTGTGTGTGTTACTGTACCAAATCAAAATGCGTTCATTATGTGTGAATATGTGATGTTTAAGGCAACAGATTATTATAGTATGTGATGCATTATCATTAAAAGGAAAACATAAAACAGAGCGGAGATCTGAAGTGATCCCAGCTGCCAAAACTTTTGTTCTCACTGCGTTTTTGTTAGATAAAAAGCAACAGTAGGTTTACATGATGGAAAAACTGTGGTTTTGGCCTTTGAAGAAATAGTTTGACATTTTGGGAAATACACTTATTTGTTTTCTAAGATGCAACCTCATGCATAAGTAAATATTAACTACAGTCAGCAGATGATTAACATGTTGATCATAATAGCATCTCCGCAAACAGGGGGAAACAACTTAGCTCTGTTCAAAAGTAAAAAATAAAATAAAAAAATCTGCCTACCAGCACGTCTAAAGCTTCATTTTTTATTTTTACAATAAAATGTCTGTATGGCTTAAATATGCGAGAGAAAAGTTGTTACTTGGTGAGCTTTAGAAGTGCCTTTAGACAGAGCCAGGCTAGCGTTTTCACTGTATTTGGTCTTTATGCTAAGCTATGCTAAATACCTCTTGGCTTTAACTTAATATTCACATTACAGCCATGAGAGTCTTGTTGACGTTCTCTTCGAACTCTTGAAAAGAAAATGAAAAAGCTTATTTCCTGAAATGTCCTTTAAGATGAAGGTAAGGCAGGACTAAACTATTGCTTGTGTGTAATTTAATGTACGGTAACTAACTCACCAGGCGAGAGTTCCTCTTCATGTCCTTCATCAAACACATGAGTTTGTCCAGCTCTGTTTGATGAACTTCAAGATACTCACTACGGGACAACAAAGGAAAACACTTAAGGCTCAATACAAATTAAAATAGATGGAACTTTCTCAATCTCTGCAATGAAAATCAGTGTATGTATATAATGATGGCAATCCAAACACATTGGTATATAAAACAGAAAAAACAGGCTGTAAATTTTACTAAAGAAACAGATTATGTACTGAGACTCTTCACTCACAAGACATCTCACTAATGTAACAAGAAATTATTTCTCTGGAGTATTTGAAAAATTAATGTACTGAAAGGGAGATTTCCATTGCTTGACTGAGCATTATATGTGTGATTACACAGTATAAGTGTACTCACTCCAGGCCTTGTTTGAGTGCGTTGTAAACTTCCTCCAGTCTTTTGGGCTGCGGCTCCCTGGAGCTGCTGCCTCCCTTGTGTCCTGACAGGTGGGTCTTCTTTGGCTTGGACTGAGGCTTCTTCTGCACTGCCGAGTTCCCCATGAAAGAGTTACACCTACAAACACACACACATTAGCAAGTGCAAAAGAGGGTCCCCTGTGTGCAGGAATTTTCTTAATCTTGTGTGAAATGATGGAAAAAGAGCAGAGGTGTTGAATTACAATGTATTAGAGTTTGGGAGGTGGGGCTAACTAACTGCGTTGCCACATTATAAATAAATATATATACACACAACCTATAGCATGATTACGACCCAAATCAAAACAAAACACAACATTATGCACCTCATTTTAAATATTTAGCATGGGATTTCCACAGTATTTCAGATAACCAGACCTGCAGCTGCCTATAATAATGTAGTGTAAAATGAGATTTCTGTATTATTACAGCATCCTCATTTTTTAAGCCTGAATTCGTCTCATGTGTCTGATGGGAAGGGCTTGTCAAGTCTCCTCACACCAAGATTACACACAGGACTGACGCATTAAGCCTAGATATCATATCAAAAAATGTTCAAACATAACAGCATAACCTCAGAGGTTAACGTCTTCATCACGGGCGTGTGCTGAATCACGAGTGTGCGCACATATCTGGGAACACATGCAAACATGTGCTTCCCACCCCCCACCTCTCTCTGAGTTTGACCTGTGTAAGGCTGCTATTCATCTTCTGCTGGAGTGAATTTACAAACACACTGAGGCACAATCACACTCCCGGCAATCAATGACATTTAGAGCTCTTCACTCTCTTCCCCACAGACAATGTGACCTAGTCAAAGGGGGGGAAGTCAACAAATGTGGATAGAGATAAACAGAGTGCATTATTTGATATAATAAGACGCAGGCTCCTTTAATCAGTATCATATGTGTACAACAGATTTCATTTTTTATTTTATTTTAATTCTTAAAAATCTGAATTGGCAGGTCAGACAAGAAAATTGCAATCGGTGCATCCCTAATTATTTTCAAAACAAATATATTGTATGATATATCACTAAAATTAATTAGGTTTTTGATTGAGAGCTCCATTAATTATTTCAGAACCATTAGCCTAGTTTTTATGCTTAAATGAAGAAGAAATTGCCCATTTGTCTCCACAGAATAGCCACCTCACAAGTCTTTCTCTCCTCACATCAACTCATTTTAGGTCACACTCATATTACCTGCTCATGCACATTTCAGCTTTGAAAACCATTACAGATTTTGGCTGACAAATGACAATTACCCTGGACTTAATGAAACGATCCCAGAGTTATCTCAGGGACACCGCGACAACTAATTCCAGCGCTCGACAAGTTGGAACGTGCCACGTCTTGACTCGTGCCAGGAAACACAGCACAAGTTAAGCTAAGCTGCCACGAATGTAGGGCATGACTGAATGAGAGCACTGTGTAGCCTTGGGGTCATGCAAGCTCTACTGTATAAGGGTCTCTTGGCAGGGACACACACAGAAACACACATATGCATAGATGCAAACACAATTCCATACTGACTGATAATTGTGACACAAACTGCAAAGTCACTCCAGTGGTCTCAGAAGCAACATCTCTGCAGCTTTCTACCTCGCTCATTATCAGAATAGTGACTTGTCAGTCGCCGTCAGTCGCCCACACACCCGAGTCATTCCAACCAATTACCCCATTCACTGTCTGAGCAGAGAGAAAAGAGGGAGAACAGCGTCTTCAAATAGGTTCTCTCAGCAGGACCAGGGGCCGCTGAAGAAGACCAGGCGTCCACAGCCGAAAGATAAGAGATATATCTGAGTGTGAGCAGGCTTTGTCATGTGATGACTGAGTGAGAGCTGTCAGAGATAAGTCAAAGAGGAAGGAGCGCAGATAAAATCTCTCAAGAAATTTACCGATCTCCAACCAGCTTCTGGCTATGAATGAAACAATCATCAGGAAACTGAGTTAGCTGTGTGGTTATGCAACAGAGTGCTGATCATTCCTTTAGAATTTTGTTACTTTACAGGATCTTGAGACTTGCTGTGGCTCGCTGAACTTAACAGAACTTGGCAACAGTTTATTGAGTTATGAAATTCCTTCTTTGTTACAGTGATGAATTTCTGAAAGAAACATTTTGTAAACCTAAGTGGCAAGCAAATAAAGGTTTTGTACGACTTTCTAAAATTGTTGTTGACGCCAACATTGCCATTCTGCAGGGTTTTGTAGGGCAGAGACTCAACAGATCCATATTTTTATTACAAAGGCAAAATATTGAGCAAAAAGAAAAGTTTCAAAGAAGTGAGTTGCTGCCATTTTTTTTTAAATTGTGCTTGAACATCATCCTTTTTCATGTTTTGTCTTTTCCATCAACATCTCTCCAACATAACCATCACAGAGTTCACATTGATTTACCAGAGGTTAAGTATGTAGTATGTACAGTATCTTATGTAAGTGAATGAATGCCAGTGAAATTACTATGGTTTACTGGTTGAAATCAGAAGATTTCACATGTCATGCAAATTTATGCAAAAATAATGTAAGATCTAACTGAATAAGGAGGACTTTGTCTTACTGCCCTTAACCCTACAGGTCGAGAACAGCTGATGCTGAATTCCACATTTAACAGAATCTATACAAAACAGCAAATAATCAATTGGAGAACAACTCTATCCGTAAAAAAGAAGAAAAATGAAGAGAAAATAACCCTAATGATGTCATCAGGGTTATCTAGATTTGGGGTTGATCGTTTTTATTGCCTGTTCTATTGTTATCTATTCTAAAGACTTACCGAGAGCGTCGTTCCTGTAGCGTGCTAAACCCGGCGAAGGACTGACTCCGGATTATACCATTGGGCCCTCCAGGGGAGTGGGTGCCGGCCGCCATGATCTCTGGGACGTGGGACGACACTCCTTGAGAAAAGACAGACCAACAAATCCATTACACACAAATACACTTACTATATTTGGACGCCAGGTGAAGGATTCAAGATCAGTAATACAACATGGTTACGACAAAAGCATGGCATGAACTCAATTAACACACAAACCTTGTCAACAGAAAGGTTATTTAGAGTGCAGGGGAGCGTTGTGCAGGGGAGCATTGTGCAATGCACGACAAAGTAGTCGCTATTGGTGAAGCTTGCCATGTGTGATGTAGACGAGCAGCATTCAGAGCCTGCACTAACATGTCTCAGCTACTTGGATCCATCAGTCACTACTCAACTGCTAAAATATTTCAACTACTGTAATTATTCCTTAAGCAGGTGTCACAAAACACAACTCTTGTCACGTTCCGTATGTGCATATTTTCTACCTAAACTAAGAGGTTGACCTCTATAAAAGGTATTTCTTTAGACTGACAGATGTTTACAAGCAATAGATCTGACACAAGCAGAAGTCACTGAGGATTGCACCACAGATTTGCTTTAAAGCCACTTTGCCTTCTAGAAAATCGAATTTACGTGTTTCCAGGAAAAAAACAATCCAGACTGTCCTATGGCTGAGTTACCTAATCAGCTTTTCCTTTAGTTAAGACATCTTTTAACACTGTGTCTATATTTAGCAGCAGCAGCCTTTCAGATTTCATCCTTTTGTTTAAGATGATGTGGAATGCAACATGGTTCACGTCGGAACGAGCTGAAAATAGACAGAGAAACGGCGTATAGCTGTCAGATAATAGAGTAGCAGAGATGAAGTGCCCAAAGAGAGGACTGAATCAAGTTTTAGCCAGCATGTTGAGATTCTGTCCAGAGTATGGTGCTGATGGCAGCAGGTTGGCATTTCATCTTAAAAGGGTAAGTCAGTGAATAACTGTTTCATATCATAACAAATCATGGAAGCACCATTCTGCTGCAGTTTCGGGGCCAATACTGCTAATATCAACATTAAATACAGTTTATTTGATAATTACATTATGAAATTCAGTGTATCCACTATCAGTTACATTCATTGAGCCACGGCAAGCTGCCATCAGTGTCACTGCAACCTCATGTTACCTTCAATAAAATACTTTAATAGAGTTTCATGCAGTCAAATTCAGAGGTGGAAATCCTCAATGAAGAGCAACTTTAGCTCAACTGACCAACATGCTGATCTCAATGTTAATAGTGTGATGACTGTAGCGAGGACTTGTCCTTTCGGTTAATCAGTATCACTACACAACTGAGCTAAAGGAAAAGCATGGTGAACACACAAATGCCGGGAGGAGAGAGACAGATTTGTCAAATCAAATTAAACTCCACTGACAAGCGGAGGAATAAGCCTGTGAAGTCTCAGTGTTCAGCTCTCCTGTGAGCCTGCTTCTCTTCCTCACACAAACAAGATAAACCGTCCCGCAGCGTTACCAGTTAAACAACTCGGAAAAACAGAGTGACTTCATTTTTAGTTGGTTTGTGTGACTCTGTTTGTGTGGCCTTGTGTTTGTACATGCCTTGTCTTTTTTTTTTTAATCCACTGAACCATCTGTCTTTCTTTCTTCAGAGGACAGACGTTCTCTGTGTGGGGCTCATTTGATCATTCAAATGAAAGCATGTTCACACTCACAAACCACACACCCCACACACACACACACACACACACACACAACCTTAGTCCACGTACACCCCAACACCACAAGCGATTGAGCAACCCGATATCCCCTCCTTTGGTCTGTGAGACAGACAGAGAGCCACACAAAGACCCAGCACGAGGCCCAAGGAAAGACTAGAGCCTTGTTTTGCAGCTGGGGGACAATAGAACGATGAGTCCGATACCGTGGACGCTATTAATAGAAGCTGGCTCACTTTAACACGAAGGACCCTGATGACTGTGACTCAGAAAGTTAACCATCAGGACCAATGGCTGGATCCATGTTTTGGCTTAGAACAGCCAGGTCTGTTTTCATTGATTAGATGCAGCCAAAAATATATCTTCTACAGACATGTTTATCGATGAAAAAATATGTAGTATTCTTTGGATTTTATTTCAAAATGTAGGCTAATCACAACTAGTGCAATGCAATATGGTTAAAATAAATATCACAATAATATTAAAGCTGCAGAAATCAATATTCTTTATACTATTCTTGTCGGATTTTAGTCGTAAGTTGCTCTGAATCGTTTGTTTGTAGATAGATAGAATTTGCCAGATAATAATTTGTATGATGATATGACTTTGATATGATTCTAGTGAAATACAATTATTGGTAATATTTACATCATGGTTTTGCCCTAAACACAGGTGGCAGCAGGTGAAAGACCGCAAAGGAGAGCAGAATTTGTCCGAATGTTCTGAAACATTTTTAGCCCGTTTTGTTCTCTGGATGCTCCACAGCACAGTTTTCTGCCTCGCCGTGTTTGTATCTCTGTTTTTCTGACTCACTCTCCTAAAAGAAGAGCAGTGGGAGGCAAATGGTACACGGTACATTTTGTTACCTAATGCTCTCTGTGTAATCACAGAATGGGCTGGACCCTGCACTTCAGCCGTTTTTCAAAGATTTTGCTTAGATTTAGACAAAGGACTAGAGAATGTGGACACTTGAAAACTAAAACACTGTACATAATGATACCAGATGGTATAAACTGTTTAGTTTCAAGCACTGTCAGTACCCTGATAATCCCAAATACTACAAATAGGTAGTACTGCCAATGATGAGGACTCAAGAGAATAAGAGTATGACTTCCTGTCAGCAGAGAATAGATAGAAATATCAGAACTCACACAATTCAAACAGTGGGAAAAGCTTCATATTCAGAGTTACTCAGTGGGATCACTAAAATCAAATTCTGACCGTGAAGCGAAGACTGCATGAACTGAAGTCAGTGTTTGTCCAACATTCATTTATCGAGGACGCCCATCCACAGCTGGATAAATGTGACACTTTATAAATAGATAAACATGTTCTCTTCCTCAGTAACAAAGCCAATACCTGAGTATTAACATTAACATTTTTCTTTTTGAGTGATATTTCAAGCAAAAATGTCAAACATTCTGTTTACAGTCATGTTGGATACCGGGAATTAGTCTATTATTGGTATTAAAGTCACATATTTGCCATTCACTCAAAGTTATAGAAAATATAGCCTTTTTACTCTCTTGATGTGTTTTGTAGACGACATTTTTAAATGAGTGGTATACTAAACGTTCACACCCACGTCCAGGATTTTCCCAAATCCTTTCCCAGCCTCAGCAAGCTCCTTCAAAACAAACTCAACATTTAAATAAATGGTCCCCACGTATAAAGACCCAGACACACACACACATTCACACACAAAGAGAGTTGAGTTCCGTCACTGAATCATAAAACCCTTTCCTCTGCACCTCTTAGTGTCACCGCTCATCTCGTCTAAAGAGCCTTTCAGAATGGGTACAACAATGCCAACTCTCGCAGTGTGTTCTGGTTTGGTGCCAGCCGTTACCCCGTGTTGAATAAAGTCCATTCACGGGTGCTTCTACTCTGGCGTTCACACACCAACAGCCTTAAATGCCCTCGACGAGGTGTGAGAGTTTCTTTGTGGGATATGTGAACATTAGATTGATCAGTATGCTGAGCCTCAGTTTGGCGAGAGTGGACAAATGATACACATCGGGGGGGACTGATGGGACTAATGTCCACATGGACCACAGAGAGCTAAAAGCAAATAAAGATTACATCAGGTGTCCTGCTATCTCATGCCAGTATCCCCCTTTATTAACCTGCGTTGGTGCAGTTTCACTAAACAGAAGTGAAAGAAGAAACAAACACAAGAAGTTGATTAACAAGCTTATCTGCAACTCTCCCTATAGATTTTTACTAACTGTCTGATTAATCAGATATGTTATGCACTTCTTCATGGTTTACTTTCTAAAACTGCAAGTAGACATGCTAGCAATGCCTCCTGAAAATTAGCCTCCTGACGCCTCTATGTCACGTGACCCGCATCTTGCAGGTCGACGCGTTCTCCTGGGAAAACAATGGAAACAGAGCCGCACCATCACACAACTTCACCCTGTCTTTCCTCAGCACTCAAATATCTGTCAAAGAAACACAAAAAATACTTATTTTACTCTTTCGTATCTTACATTTGTGTTCGGGGAGTTGTATTCTGGTGACTCAGACATTACAATTGATTTTTTCAAATAGTTTCTCCCACCGAGGTCCCCTCCTGTTTTCTCCCCAATGACAGTATGATTCACCTTCTTCTTTCTTTGTTCCCTGTTGTTTCTTCTGTTCGACCCATCCTCTCTCACTCTCATTGCCACTCTTTTATAAAATGTTAATTGTTTAACATGTGAGAGACATTTCCTGTTTCCGTGAAGCATAATAATGAGGTAAGATCTTATTTCTTTTATCAGTAACAACTTTTGTTCTTTTATGAAGTTTACAGCAACCACAAAGAGGATATGGAGATGAGGTGAGTTAGAGAAGATTTTTAGGTTGTCAAGACAATGAAAACACGAAAAATAGGCTGCAATACAATATTTAGAATATGCTTAATATTTTGTATATTTAGTGTATGTAAAAACTAATTAAAAATCTTCACACTTATAATCACATTAATCATTCTGAGCGTCTCGTCTTCTCCTCAGGTGTGGCTCCACAAAACACACACTCAAACGTTGCTCATTGTGCCCACATCACTCATCTTTGATACAAAACTTATAAACAGCTGTACGCACACACACAAACACACACAGTTAACTCTTGAATAATCCTCTGAGAGTGTGTATGTGCTCATTCTATGAGTGTGTATTTATGTTTAAAAGAAACATCAGCCCGCAGTGCATATTAAGAACAGGAGCCTAATTCTTAATGTCTGTATAAATTAGCCTCACCATGGCAACAGCAGACAAAATGGGATGAAGTGTGTTACGTAAAACAACGCTTATGAGAGCCAACTGCCAAGAAGTAGGACACACGCCCTCGTGTTACAGGGCCGAGGCTTTTAAAGCACCAATACTTAATTTGGAAAAGACGTTTTTTTATATTCGGAACGTTTACAGATGTTTTAAATGGCGTCAAAAGCGTCCTTAAACTCCCTTTCATTCTTTTCTAATTGTGTTTCTTTGTATTTAATGAGGCAGGAAATGCAGATAAAAATAGGAAGAAATTAAAAGAATAAAGCAGCCAGGAGATGAGGAGAGATTTGACGGGAGAAAAGTGTATAAATAGACGCAGCAGTCCGGTTACAAGATACACACAATGATGACAAAAGAACAAATGCAATAGTTATGCTGCTCAGTCATCACTTGATGAGCCCATGTTTGTGTGAACTGGTTCAGTGAGGAGGGTAACTGCTGGTGTGGCTCCAAACTGGGCTAAAAGTGGCTGCAGGCTTCCAGCCCTAAGCCAACACATACTACATTGCTTCTTTCTGTCTTATTCCTGTAATCCTGTTCAAAACTGAAAACAAGAGTCTGGAAACTTGACAAGGCTTGGTTTTGTTTCTGCATGAGCACATCGCCTTGTAATCAACCTCTCAAGTGTCTCAAACACGGTCAAAAAGAAACTAAGGTAGCTTCACTTTGGTCTGTTTATATTATCACGTATTAAACTACAAAACTAGTCCATATAAATCAAAAGTTTCTTCAAGTATTCCCCAGAAAAAACAAGTTAAGATTTAAGACTTGCAGCAAGACATCCTGACATTTCAACTCTTTACAGATTACAAACTGTCTACATAATTCCATGCATGCCTAAAGTGCATAAGATTAATTTTGAGATGAAAGGCAGCATGTTTTAATCCCACCTTCATCATGTGTCCCATTAACCTGTTGACCGTTTTGAAAAGAAGATTTTCTAAATCCAAAAGTTCCCTGCAGGTAAAGTGTGTGACACTGACAAATCTGCCTGCAGAACACACACCAACGCATAATCACTGCACGGTTATGTTTATGAAAGGTGAAACCAGAGTGGCGCACATGCAAATGTGATTCTACAGTCCTATACAGCAGAAAGATCATAATATTGCTTCTTGACTGACTCCAGGTTTATAGCTATTTATAGTTACTTTAAAGGCAAAATGACTCCAGGAAAAGCCAGCCTCATTGTCAGTTCTGAGGAAAAGTTTCACCGGAGGAAGGAGCGTTTATTCATCTTCACTACAAGTCTCCTCAAAAGAAAAAGGGAGGAAACTGTTTTTAGATGACAGTGCTGAAGAAACATGCCAAGGTCACCTCGTGAGGTGGCAATGAAATACCTTAAATGATAAGGATGGTTCACAGAATAGTTAGCCGAGTTTAATTCCAGCAAAACACTTTGATTGAGAAGGGATCAGACCTGGAGAAAGTTTGACGTACAGTAGTTTATTCATCATGTGAAATGTAGGAAATGAAAGCTGCTATTGTCAATATTTTTATATAACCAATGGATTAAATTACAATGTGTATTTAAAAAAGGTGCTGCTTGTGGTGACAAACCCAGAGATAATTATCCCCCAACTCTGCAGTTCACCTTAGGTCTACTGAGCTTTTAAGCAAATTTCAGCTCAGTGTTCGGTTTTCAGACCCACAACTTTACCGTTTTAGTTCACTCCCATATGTGTCGTTTTCAGCGGCAGCAGCAGCCAGCTGCTCTCTGACAAAGCTCTACAAACCCACGGTACACGGTACCTGCTCATCATCACAATGCAAACAGACACAGTTGGTGACTTAGCTAGTGGGCATAGTGGAGCATTTAGCAGCTAAAGGGCCAAACATTTCCCTCAACAGTTAGAGGAGGACAAAGCAGAGCTACAAGGAGAGTGAATATTGGCTGTTCATTCATCAGTTAGACACTAAAATGATCAACAAATGAAGGATTATGTTGCTTCGCATCTGCTGGATGTCTAAATAGAACACAGTTTCCTAACATGTTAGCCTGATAAGCTTAAAAGGGGACAGCTTATTTTCTTCGCACAACGTGGGCAAAGAAATATGTTAATGCAGCTTTAAGGGTTTGTGATCACTATTGCTCCAAAACAAGAAAAGTGTATAGTTATAGGTGAAGTTCATACATGTGGGCAAGTAAAATGAAACGCTGAAAACAATCTCCTCAAGTCACCCGACTTCACACGTGTAAACTCCCTCTGGTTACCAGTATACAAAATATGCATTTCCACACAGTCACACGCGGACAGGAAGATGTTGTAAATAACTTGACCTGTTGACAGTCAGGAATTCACCAAAAGCTTTGAACCTGAGAGTACAGACCATGTTATGGCTGCAGTCACCTGTATGGTGATAATTAACATTTTTACACTCTGACTAAAGACTAAGAGTCACCAGCTTTTGGTTCCAGCAATCCCATCTCAGACAAAACACACAAAAGAAACAATAGGCAGTACAAGTATGTCAACACCTCCTGTGTGATGCAGGTATGCAGCAATGATACCTCAGGTACAAAAAGAATCAATAGCTTGGTCAATAGTCACCTCTACAGATGTGAACAACAACAACGCCTCTTTGTTACATGTTGAATGGCCACAATGGTGGAAAATTCCTGAAGAAGCGCAAACATTTGACAAAAACCATGAACTGACAAGTGGCAAAGACAAAGTAACTGTGAACCCATTTCACACGAAAGCTTGCGTGACCCCCCCAAAAAATGTATAACTAGGAGGGAGGTCCGAGGGCACGGACCTCTGACAAGGCCGTTTACATACGTGTGAAATAATGAGTGTATTCACTTAGTAATTCGGATCCGCTCCAAAATATAACAGGTTCTCTTCCACAAAGTTGAATGAAAATTGTGCCAGTAGTTCTTCCATAATCCTGCTGAGAAACAGACAAACAAACAAACTGAACTGAAAACATAACCTCCTTGATGGGGGTAATTTTTTGAACCATTAAGCAAATTTGGCAAGTGATTTGATTTCTGTTTATAAAAAAACTGGAGCTATTTACTGATGAAGAAGATTGCAATGACGGTTTCATGTCTGTCTGGTTGGCTTAGCTTAGCACAAAGACTGGAAACAGAGGGAAACCGCTAGCCTGACCCGGTTAAAAATATCACGAAATCACCCTACCAGCACCTCTAAAACTCGCTCACCTTTTTTAATTTTTTTATCTCATTTGTTTAACCCTGTTGCCATTACTCATACTAAGCTACTGCTAGCAGTGGCTTCATATTCATCAAGAGTGGTATTATTCTTCTCATCCAACTCCTAGCCAGAAAGGAAATAAGCATTTCTCTCCAAATGAAACATTTGTTTTTGTTAATTTATGCGTCACCCCGTGTATCAGGACCTTATCTAGACCAAACTAATCAAGCAGCCTGAAACCCTGACCCAAATATCCAAATCTTCTGATCTCAGACATCCTCCCATGGCGAGTGATTTAACAAAAAAACAACCAAAGCTTTTTCAGGTCAACATTCAAATAATGTTAACTAGAATCAGCTGATGGTCGATTCAGTCATCTGATGTGGTTTATTACCAGACAGATTGGGAAACTGGACCTGATGCAGAGGGGACGTGACTGTTGTGTGACTGCTTAAGTATGTGAATCGAACAGAGTGCGGTGTGTGTGTGTGTGTGTGTGTGTGTGTGTGTGTGTGTGTGTGTGTGTGTGTGTGTGTGTGTGTGTGTGTGTGTGTGTGTGTGTGTGTGTGTGTGTGTGTAAGGAAGGGGCCAGTGCCAGGTCCATCACATGAAAGTCGAGACAGGTCAGAAATGTTGCCAACAAGCTGCAGAAATAAACACACGCAATATGGGTTTTAGAGGCCAGTGTTGGACTTATGTGTCACCTCAATCTGTACATGTAATTAGTGTCTTTATATCCTTCTTTTAAGCCATCATGTTTAACAAGAACCAAAGCTTGTTTCTGTCCACCTCTGTGACATTTCCCCAGCGTTCAAAAGGCCCCTTCTGCTCTTTAACCCCAGTGTGTGTTTGTGTATTAAGTACATTCACGTCATAAGTGTCCTTGTGGAGCAGTGCATGCAGGAAAAAATTAAGGCCAGGGTATGAGGTGGCATTTAAATGTACAGATGACCAGATTAACTGAGTCGTGTCTGGACTGAAGCTACATCCAGGCAGCTGATGCTGACATTTCAGCAGGGGATCGCAGTGTGTAATCACTTGTGAGAACTGTAAACCAAGCCATTAAATGTACAATCCAGATTAATGGACTCAGAGATTACTTTTATGACATTCAATACAATATTAGACAGCATGGTAGAAAGCAACAGCAGTTGAGAGACAGGAGCTTAAGACACAAGCACATGGTGTGTCTGTTGCTGTGTCGACACCCAAAGTCATTAAGTGATGCAGTCAAATGTCACCAGCAACTCTGATAACGCTGCACATCCACATCCACCATGTCACCAGCCTGATCCTCTCAGTATCAATGCTGCTTTGCAGGGATTATGAACAAACAATCAAGCAATAATAAAACACATCAAATAGATGTATCAGATATAGCCTGTCAATCAAAGGCACTGATGCCCAGGTATCAGTTTATATTTGAAAGCCTGTAGTCTAGTTTGCTGCCATGTAGATCCATTTAACTGTTTCCAGACAGAGACACCGTAACACAGCATGCAGCTTCTGAATACAGCATTTTTGGCTGCAGGGATTTCAAGATTATGTGCATCACACAAGTAGAAAAGGCTTTGCTGCTGAGCTCGTGAGACCCTGAAGGGCTGGAGGTGGAGCCCATCTAAACTTATTGAAAGTCTTACTGACTATGTGTCATATTTGTTAAGTGTTAGTTCATCAAGCTGTCTTGTCTGCTTCTTGATAATATAAAGAACTTTGTGGCTCCAGAGGGATCAGTGAAGTCAGACAAATGTCCTCAAGTGATGTCACTTGAGTCAGTGTTGGTGTGGCCTGAAAGATAGAAAATGAAATAAAGCCGGGAGTGTGGTCTGAAAGAAGTGATCTTATCAAACCTCTACAGCTGGCTCCTCACGCTTGAGAATCAATTAGCTGAGCATAACACATCATAATCTCCAACTCAGCCGTCTCCCATTGAGTTGCATTCTGGGTAATGTAGGCATCAGGTTGACTATAAAGGAGAATACATGTAATAAAAAAAGACCCTGCTCGTGGTTCTGCTTCACTGAATATGATTATTTCTTTTTGTTTAAACAGTCCATCGTGAGTCCGACAATGACATCAACTGTTTTATAGCTGCTTGGGAATATTTATGTCACATTGTCTGTGTAGCTAAATTTAACCAACAAATTAGTAAATTAGGTCTGATAAACGTCTGCAGCCTCCCTGTGAATTTGGGCCGGCATGAGAACCAGCTGCCCACCTGCTCTTCTTCTTTGATTTGTCCATTATGTTCGAGTCTGATTGAAAGTGACCACCTATGCTGCAGCGCTGGAATGCAGTAACCATAACAGGATTTCGCCAGTTATTTCAGCTCCATTTGTTATTTTTTGCATGAAAAGAAATACAACATTCTTTTCACTGCTTAGCTGTTACTGTGATAATACGAGCTCACAGTGCTGTACAGCCCTGTGTGAATTAGCCAACCATGGGAAAACTGCCAGCTTTGTCACAATTCATAGTGGGAAGGTGGCAGGACTGTGAGGTTAGGTGAGCTCCTTGTCTTCAGGAAACAGCTGTACTTACATAGATGACACAAAATGTGTGAAAAACTGCAATACTTGCATTCTTTGAATTCAGGAAACAGACATTTTTTGCTACAACTGTAATATTAGTCTATGACAGCAACCAAACAAACACACTAAGGTCTACATCCATGATCCTTCATGTCTTTTGTTTCTAATGCTTACTGGTTATACTTCACAGTCCAGCCTAAAATGTACACTCTCCCTTACCAGCAATGCATTAAACACCGTAGATGTGATTTTCAAACAGAAGTCATGGTGGATTTCTGTCCCACTCATTCCTCTTGCAGCCTTGACTTAGCCATTACCATAATGCTAACGATAACAATTTACCGACCGGCTGGGCAAAAAGAAAAACACACGGCTGAAGCAAGACAGAGAAGATGACAGAAAAAGACACTCCCACATATTCCTTAAATTAGCTCTTACTGGCAGAAAAATACACCGGGGAGAATTATTTTTCCTCTACTCCCTAAACTGTGGTTTCACAGTTAAATATTTCAACTGACTGTGGAGATTATCACGCTGTCTGGGTTAAATGCAGCAGGGAGCCGGGCACTGATGTGCATTTTGCTCTGCTATCATGGCCACTTGAAGAGCATTAGACTGGAAATTAAATCATATTGGACATTGAAGTGGCAAACAGACAGTAAAGAGCACAGCAACTGCTTAAAAGTTCAAATAACTAGAGTTTATCATTTTGATTATGAAAGTAAGCGCAGTTCTAAAGAGAGTCGGGATATAAAGATAGAGAATGAAACAGCAAAAACAAATAACACAGAGAGCGACAGTAGAGACAGAGTTGTAGGAAGACAACAACAGAAAACTGGATGATTCAGTCACCAACGGAGAGATCAAGCGAGTCTGTACATCTGTGGACGATGCTGCAGATAAGCATTAATACAGGCATGTCATCAACTGCACCATTTAAAAAGCCGATAATCATGTGAACTCATTCACCTGCCCACTCACTGACCCCTGCCTCCACACACAGCTGTTCACATACCTCACATACACTGGTAAGACACATCTGGTCACACTGAGTTCTCCTGTATGTATTACTGCCTTTCTTTATTCAGTTTTTTCATGGCGTGTCAGCTTTTATCTGCAGTGTAAGACCGAGGCCGAGCAGGGAAGATGAGAGGGAGAGAGGGGAGGACATGCAGAAAAGGTCAAGAGACACTCAAAAACACACTGTGTTCTCAGTGTGCTGTAGCTAAGTAAGCATAAGTGCTTACAGGGAACATGCAGCTGAATCACTTAAAGCGTGATTGATCATTTTAGATCATATTTATCACAGAAAAATACAAACCGCTTAGCTTCAATATAATAAGGGCTCAAGTGAATCATGTCCAACATAATCCAAGTATTTGGTAGCCAAACAACATACTCTCATATCTACAGGGATATCCCCTGTAATTTTTCAGTGCAAGCCTCAGTATTTGTAAAAGTCTCGAAGGAAATCAACAGTCCTTGGCCTCACATGCTCTCTGTTTAATCACCCTACAAAGTTTAAATGCTGTTTTTATGAGCACAACTGAATTTATTTTTGACCTTTTCCTTTACAACACAGCTAAAGAAAGACAAAAAAATTCAATCTTCCAGTTTGATGTGACATTTAGTGATCACAAGCCATCCAGTGGTACCACGTCGCAGGCTGCAACTAATTATTATTTTAATTATTGATTAGAAAGTTGATTATTTTTGGCAATGCCAAATGCCCATTGCATGTTTACCAGACAATTGTAGATATCCACCAAACAAAAGTCTGGTGATTTATAATGCTAATAAAGTTGTTGCTGAAAAGTCGTCTAGGACGCGTGTGGCTCCGGCGGAGAAAGCAGGGAAGATTCTGGAGGAATAAAACCTGCTACCACCAGTCACATTTTGGAGCGGTTTATTAGAGGGAGGAGAGTTCAGAGATTATATTTCACTATGTTCAGTGCCTCTCTAAAACAAGAAAACATTAATTTACTCTTAGATAGAGACATTTTCTGACGATCAACTCATCAATTGAGAACTGACCATATCGACTGCATTTCCGGCTACAACAGTGACATTTAATGATGGTACCCAAATTACACTCCTCACCCCAGGTAGCTGTGACCTTTAAGGACATTGTTGCAGGAGAAGAAGCACAGTTTAAAGAGTAAACGTCATCCTGGCAACGACTGGAGAACAACCAAATAAGCAGAGGCAGAGGAGACAGGAGCCCGAGAAGAAAAGTGCAGCACTGATTGTTGCTGAGAGATCAATCATGATGTTGACAGCACATGTACAACTTATTACAAGTAACTATGAAGAAAACTGTCAGGCCTGCTGGCACTAGATGTGTCGCACAACAAAATTGTATCTGCATGTTGTTCTCATGCTGGCAAACAAAGAAACAGACATGAAACCATCATGACACACAGACGTGAACCAATAGCGTCTCTTCCAGCTGCTGGACGCTGCAGAGGGAGCTCACAAAATACCAAAACAGACAGATTATCAGCTTAAGACCCTAAAACGCTTATGGCAATCATAACACTACTACAGCTCCCAGCTGCTCCACCCAGAGGTGTGTGTGTGTGTGTGTGTGTGACGTCAATTGTAGATGTGACATGTGGTGCATATGTGTTCCCTCATAGCATGGTAACACATTTGGTGGAGAGGATTAATGGGGAACTACTACCACACACACACACACACACACACACACACACACACACACACACACACACACACACACACACAAACAAAGAATGACGTGCTGATCTTCTAAGAGACAACAAGGGAGTGGGGGTGAGGACGGGTTCAAACCATAAATTCTCCGTCTGTATCCAGGAGGAGAGAAGAAGGGAGGGGTGGACAGATGGGAAGGGACTGTAAGAAACAGAGGAGGGTGGAGGAAGGGAGGGATGGAAAGTGATTGAAATAATCAAGTACTAAAAGATGGAAAACCCAAGGGTGAATCGGCAACCATTTCCATCGATGCACCCCCCCCATCCCCACACTCTCACACAAAAACATCCATTAGCAGCACATAATTGTTCCGGTTATCATTTTTCATAGATCGCTTACCTCTTACTCATGCTGTCAGCAGAGGAGGAAAAAAAACACACAAACACAAGCACTCACTTACACAAACATGCACTTATGTGCATGTGAGTGTTTCAGGATACACTGACGTTCATATGATACACATATACTAGCTTCCGGTGGGCCATACATACTCTCTCCTCACTCTCATTCACAGCTGTCTGAGCCACAGCTTGTGGTTAAGCAGCATTGCCCTCAGTAACTATTCTATAGATTCATGCTCACTGATGTACAGCTGAGAATACTGGTTGAAGAAGAGGAAGGCCTGTGGGGATAGCTTCATTTTATTTCACACTTTAAAAGCAAGATAAGAGTCTAAAGCCACACTAGCTCCATGAGGCTTTAGGCTAGGGAGGCGGAATGCTAAGGTCAGCATGTCAACATAATAACAATGACAAAGCTAACATGTTGATGTTAAGCAGGTGTAATGTTTACCTCTTTGGTGATTTTTAGTTAACTTCAGTGTGAGCCTGCTAACATTAGCTAATTAGCACTTAGTTCAAACTACAGCGGAGGCTGATGGGAATGTCATTAGTGTGCAGGTGTTGGCGCTTGATGAACAGTCGAGGGGGTTCACTGACTCGAGGATTCTCTCTCCGGGGACCCTGAACGTCTGTAAAAACAATGGAATTCTTCATCTTGTTTCTCTTCTTCCTCCATTCCCGTCTCGCCTCTCACTTCCACTCCTCATTCCAGCCAGCTAGTCGTCTCCACTGTCCCAGTCAACCCTCCACTCCCTGCCTCTGCCCCTCCCTCCACATACCATTTAACCCCAGTGTAACAACCACAACCCACCTATTTGACACTAGGAATTCCCAACGCACATAAAATACCTCCCACCCCCACAGAGGAGGCCGTAATCGTAGAGTAGGACATGTCGGGACAGGGGAGAAAGCCCAGACCCCCATCTTGAGACCAGATAACCTCTGACTCGGAGCAGACGGGAGAGCCTCTTTATCAGACCCTGGTGTCACTAAACCACAATATAAATGGAGGTTTCTCACATTTAACTCTGCATGTGATGAATCACTTTGCCCAAACAGACTTGCAAGAGAGGAGGGAAAAGTTGAGAAGTAACTCTGTTTCAAAAATAATACCAGTTTGTATGCACTGTGAAAACAACTGTCTTCCATATCAATGAACAAAATGACCCAGTTTCCCCAAAGGTAACATTAAAGTTTCATCAGAGAACAAAATCAACTTCTTGCCTGCAGCTTACCAAAGCAGCTTCTCAGGCGCAGACTAGGGGTCGAGTTAAATTTGGATGTCTCAGCAGGATAAACTCAGCTGGAGAGTTGACTTCATTATTTAAAATAAGTTTTTATCATTTAACTCTCACATTAAAATATTTAACAAAACATTCAGCAGCCTACACGCCTCATGAAATAACTATCAGCTGTGAAAACTTAAAGGAGGCACTCCTCCTGTAAGAATGTAAGGCCTACGTTTCCCCCCAAAACCACACATGTAATCACAGATGGAAAGACATATGTATGCGCGAGCAACACATGCTGCACACACGCACACGCACACACACACACGCAATATTCCCAAGAAATACAAGTGGGTGTTCTTGCAGAAAGGAAAAGGTCAAGTGCTCCGTGTGTGAGACCTCAATAGACTTTAAAGCACTAAAGTCTTCATCATGGCCGCCAGCACAAAGCACCTCCCGGTCATATTTCTTCTCCTTTTTTTGGATGGCTGTTTAAATAGCCTTCATAATCTGCCTCTATTGAATTAACTGTGTGAGACGGCCAATAAGGTAGCTGTTAAGCGATGGCACTACAGGAAAAGTCATAGGATCACCGAAGTCATTTTGATTTTTCATCCAGAAATCATGAATATCTGTACACAATTCAACTCAATCCATCCAATTGTTGTTGAAATCTTTCAGTATCGATCTGCTATGTAATGTTTTTATTTCAGTTGGTGGATCACATGCTCCACATTGGAAACGTTGAACTAAAAGGAACTTAGATGATTTGTCAACTAACCGTGTAGGTGTAGGTTCAATACAAACATGTGAAGATTATTTGCTTTAGTTTCTCTTCTATGTTAAAAATCAGATCTTTGGGGTTTGGACTAAACAAGATATTTGAAGAGGTCACCTTGGACTCTCATTTTTCATAATGTTCTGCCATTTTATAGACAATTAATCCAGAAAGTAATTGGCAGATTTATCCATAACAAAACTAATCCTAGGTAACTCATTCAGGTGTTGCTGACTTTCTTTAAAATCCCATTCAATCCCCATCAACATTTGCAGTGTTGGGTTTTAGCAGTTTAGGGAAAAACAACCAACAAATCGAGGAGCCTCTGAATTTCTTCCAAACCACACAGTCATAATTCCTTTAATGAGACTTTGGAGAGAAAGCGGAGGAAATGAGTGCATGGGTGTGTGTGTGTGTGTGTGCTTGTCCCCGCATGAGTGGAGACAGAAAAAAGTAGGAGAGTGAAAAGAAGGAGGGAGAATAAAGAAGGCTGAGACTGAGGGAGCAGATGCAGGGAATGAAAAGCCGGCTGGGGTAAAGTAGAGGGAAGGTGAGCGGAGTCTGGGAACAGACGCTGCTCTCGCATCCCTGCAGCCCGTCTCGGCTTGGCACAGGCACACTACCCCCTCGTCTCCAGCCCCTTTCAAACAGCTTAGCCATGGCCCAAACAGGCTGGCAGGGAAGCAAAGCACTTCCACTTAACCATATCAAAGTCAGCCTGGCGCTGCTCTGAAAGAGAATTTAGCCCTAAAAAAAAAAATGCCTTTTTTCTCAGAAACAGCAGGAGCAGCCGGGGAAAATCCTCGCTGCAAGCTGCATGCTTATTTGGGTGGAAGATTTTCTTGTTGTTTTTTGTTTTTATTTCCCAGTGTATTGGAACTGGCTGAGAATCGTGAACTTGTGATAGCTTGACAAATTGTTGCTTTTGATCAACTTGGAGGACATGCAGCTGAGAAGATAACGTCAGCTCAGTTGGCATACTTTTTAAAAGGAGGGGATTTTTAAATATCAAGGAATTCACACTTGTCCCTCAGTAGGTTGGCTGTTTTTACAGCTCAGAAAGCACAGAAAAAAATGAGTTATTTGCAGACCATCTGGCAGGTAGAAATCTTCTAACAACTGGATACATCTCCTGACAGAACAGTCAAGGCTGCTCACTTTGCAAACAGCCAGACTTTCTTCAGTGCTGCTGCTCTGGTTCAGCTGGCAGATCCACTGTGGGTGGTATCAGCGTACAATACATGACAAAAGACTGATGCCCTTTGACCTCCATCCTCAACAAACCTGGAAGGTTAAAATCACTGACCTAATTCTTTCATGTTTCACATGCGCATCCCAAGGGTGTGAGTGTGTGTGCAGGAAAGTACACACCTCCAAGGACAGATACATACATGAACAAGCTGCATAACATTACCCCCAACTGAAACTTGTTTATTGTGTCTCCAGGAGACACAATAAGCAAGTTCAGAGCCTGACACTACTCTTTAAACACGTCATCTGTCAATTCACAGATTTGCTATTTTGGAGTCTGATTTCTTCAATTAGATGCGACAAACATGGACCAGTAAACAATTTCAACTAGGGCTTTGGAAAATATCAATATTATAGTGATATTGTGATATGAGACCAGATATTGTCTCAGATTTTGGATATCAAAATATCACATAAGTGGGGTTTTTTCTGGTTTAAAAGGCTGTCATACAGTCTTAACCAAACAGGCTGTTCTTGCTGTTCTATTATTGGTCTTTCCCACTGAGCCATTTTATCCACTTTACTTTATCAAACACATCATTGTGTTAATATTCTGTGAAAACACCATTGGTCAACACTACAATATTGATATCGAGATATTTAGTCAATAATATCATGAATGATTGACTTTCATTTTTCTCCATGTTTTCAGAAAAGCATCGCCAAAACAAGAACATTATGAATACTGTCTGATCCTTTGCCCTATCCAGATATGTATGTCACGAAAACTGGACTTATAAATCGGTGTTTTATGTTTATGTTTATAGGTTTATCCTCCAATAAGTTGCATCTATGGTGAACTGTGATCCACTAACCTACTGCCCCGGAGAACAAGACGCGTTTCCCCCACATCTGAGAGAAAGCGGCTGATTTCTGAATGAGCACCACACAAGCTATGTGTTATTGTCCGTTTTCAGTCTCGTTGAAGTTGCACTGGTCGATTAATCAACTTACCTCTGCAAAACTCTCAGTGGCGTCTCTGGCCGTCTACCTGCGCCTCTCCATCCATGCGTCAATAAAAAAAAAGAGAAAGTGCTCGGTCGCTTTAAACGCAGATGTTTTCGCGATGTGGATTAAAGGTTAAAGCAAATCTCCCACAAGAATGAACCGGCCGCCCGGATGAGCGACGTCTGTTCCCCCGGCTAGACTCGGTGCAGCCGCCGTCCAAACACTGAACCCCCTCTCACACATTCCACTTAGTGTTTGCGGCGCTCCGCCTGAATAACGGCGAGCCAATCAGAAGCGGAGGATGTCACAGGGGGCGGGGCCAGGCTGTTGTGAACCCCAATGTGTGTGTGTGTGTGTGTGTGTGTGTGTGTGTGTGTGTGTGTGTGTGTGTGTGTGTGTGTGTGTGTGTGTGTGTGTGGTGTGGGGGGGGGGATAAATCAAAACTGGAGTATGGTCTGTTTCTCTTTGTCTGTCTGTCTGTCTGTCTGTCTGTCTGTCTAATCAAATCAGAGGAGCTTCATTAGGATACATTTTGGCGTAGAAATACTACCAAATATAGATTAGGCTATTAGAAAATCAACAGTAAATAAAATCAAACAAAAAATTAAGAGCTTACACTGACAAGCTTCCACGCTGCAGTGTATAGTGTATTTCACTTAAAACCTTTTTCTTAAATACATTATATATATATATATTTTTTGTTTAATCTTATTTTTGAAAGTTGTATAAAGCATTTGCCAATCACTGTGATTGGTGTGAACAGCTAATACAAAACCTGCGTGCCTTTGAGGACCTTTAAACCACTATCAACGAATGAGTATAAACTGCACGACAGAGAAGTCAAATCCCTATATTTTGAGTCAAAATATGAAGGACATGATCTCTCTACTGCTCTGCACAAGCATACGGTACATTGTTTGTGTTGTATTGCTACAGGCATTAGCTGGTCCTTCTCTCTTGCTCTCTCTCTCTCTCTCTCTTTGCACAGCAGTCCAGCCTGCGGAGTGAATCCACGCCTGAGCACCAGATTTAACCAGTTGTCACCTTATGAACTGTCTCAAACATATCTCTTTGCCCTTGTACTCTGGACAGCAGCAGGTCCATTTTGGGAGAGAGAGAGAGAGAGAGCAGATACCATTTCAGCCTTGTGGGTTTAAATTTAGACCTTTCATGTCCACTTGGATGTTAAGGCAGACTTTTGCAGAGGTACAGTGAGACCTGCCTCTTTCTGCAGCGTTTTGCCAGTGCATGAAATAAGTTTAATTTGTCTGAGTAAATGTATTGACAGGTTGTGAAAATGATGGTGTGATTACCTGTGGTTAGAAAGCTTAACAACAGGGGCTTTTCCAAAATTACCTTTCCAATCTGTTCGCCTAGAGTGGGTTTACAGTGATTGCTTTTGCCTGGACAAATTGAATTACATGGAAGGGAACCATAAGAAACACAAACATCTCCATCTTTAGGAGCTTCAAACAGCTTGAAACTCACAGGTGCTGCTATTTGAAGGGCTGAGGGGAAAACATTTCTGTGGGGCAACTTGGTTTTATGTAGAGTGACTCGTCTTGAGGTGCTCCTGCCAGCATAATTGCCCTCCATAAGTGGATATGCTGTTCCGCTGAGTCCATACAAATCCAATTCAGCTCACCCTTCCAAGAAGCAGAGGAAGCAGAAAATGGCTTGTCCCTTTTAATCCATCAGGTATTAGTAAAGGAAGGATTTCATAATGACTCGTTGGTATGATTAATCTTAAAGGGAAGGTTCACAGATGTTTTCACCTCTGGTCCGTCTTTTTAATGTGAGTACAGATTTGGCAAGAAAAGTAGCTTTGTAGTTTCAATTTTGAGTGAACTTATATTTGTTGGCAAAGTGCCAAAAAGAGGATACTGATAACCTTTAAAAAAAATAGCAACAAGAAAGCTTTCCTCAGAGGTTTGTTAGTTTGGATCAATAAGAAAAGCTGACTTGAAAGGGGACATATTATGCTCATTTCCAGGTTCATACTTTTACATTATTTAATATAAAAAAAACTCTAAATTTTTTCTCATAGTGTCTGTCTGAATAAACCTTTATTCATCCTCTGTCTAAAACACTGTTGAAGCCTGTTTCAATGGAACTGCATTGCTGGGCAACAGCTTGGGTCTATGTTTTCTTCCTGTCAGCTGATGTCATTCACATAAACTGCAATGGGAAATAAACTGGGGCACATTTAGAATGTATTTAAAAATGTATTTAAAACTGTGAAACGATCTATATATTGTACTATTGTAACGTAACAACTGTACAAAAATCATTGAGGCTGGTTTAAAGGGTTCAAGGCAATGTGAATAATTTCACAGTTTTTACACACCACATGAAAATCTCACTTTTTTTTTACAATAGGGTACCTTTAAAACACGCTTATTTGACTTCTTGCTGAGAGTTAAATGAGAATCTTGAGACTAGAGACTAGGGACAATCATTCCCTTAAATCTCCTCTGGTTGCCTGGTAACTTCATGTGGATGACAAGACTGCAGGAAGTCACAAATCAAACAATCCTGCACATAACCACCCATAAAACCACAATATGTCATATTTACACTTCAATTTTGTATGGACAAACGAGAACATTTATTTATCTTTTATTTAACCTGAAAGGTCCCACTGAGATACAATATCTCTTCTGTCAAGATTGGCAGCAAGTAATATATAAGAGCCAAGCTATCTTATTCCCCCTGTTTCCAGTTAGCTAACTGGCTGCTGGTTGAGCCTTATACCAGAAATAGGTGAAAGTGGTATCGATCTCCAACTCTCAGTATGAATACAAATAAGCTTGTTTACCAAAATGTCTATTAACCTATTCGTTCCTCATAGTCTCTTAAACCTAAAGAAGGATGCAGCATTTCCACTTGTTCTGCTGTCAGTAAGCTTTCCCACCCCAATGCCAAATTAATACAGTCGCTCAACCAAATCATCTCCACCAAACTGACCTCATATAGTCCTTTTCTGTCCCAGTTTCTCTCTAACTGTGACTCGGATTGGTCCACTGTCAAATGGTTTTTGGGGACTCATACTTTGTAATGTTAAACATTGCTCTGTAAAACATGTAAAACCACACTCAGCCTACATCTTACATTCCTCTGTAGATTTTACTCTGAAATGCTGGGTAGAACACATTCAAGGAACTCTGTATGGTTTCCATAAGCCCCTCAGCTAGCGCTAACACACATACACTTGCACACACACCCAGACACACCCCTCTCTCTTCCTCCTAGACTCTCAGCTGCTGAACAGCTCAGCCTGTAATTATGCCTGTCATCAACAGCCCCTGACTAGTGGCTATATATACTGAAGAACCAGCACACACACACACATGCACAAAGAGAAGACCATACACACTCACACTTACATCCACACATGCACTCACACATGCACACAGATACAGAACCAGATATTTATAGCAGTTGCCAATCAAAATCACAGCAACAGGTAATTTAGCATCGGGCTAATCGGCTGTAATCTTCTCAAGAATTTTCTCAGCAAGCAGAAATTTCACTTTGGCTCACATTTAGTGTCAGGAACAAAGTAACAACGGCTTTTTTAATAACTCAAGATTATAAATTCAATGTCAGCAACTTTAATTGTCCAGCTTTCCTTTAGATGTACGTTCCAAAGGTATTGTTGAAGTCACACAAAATGTTAATATATATATTGTAATATTCAGCTTTATAACAACAATTTGTGTTAGATGTTCTGTGTTCTTATTGATACAGAAACTTTTCTCTAAAACACTGGAAAAAACAATTAACAATACGCTTTAAACATACTTTTTAAAGCTAAAATACATTTATTTTGGTCTCAAAACTATATCGAAATGCTCTCTCACTATATAAACCATAACTACAGATCATTGGGTTCATATATAATAAGTATGTACCCAAATGTGTGTTTATTTACAAACCCATTCATACACACAAAGTATGAATGAAGCCAACCCTGACTGACCTCCCAGCAGAGAAGTTCCTTTCCTTCCGTACCAGTTACATCTGCTGTTGGTCACCACCATCGATCTCCTGCTCCGCATGTAGCGCGGCATTGAAACAACCGCACTGGCTCTGCAACCAATTCTCCGCTGTGTTATTCAGTTAAGCATTAATGTTCTTCACATATAATATTTATCTTACCGCTTTTTCTCTAAACCTTCGTCTCTGCCTGACAATGTCCAACCACTAAACCAGGATGAGTCAGAGAGGCCACATGACTGGAGGGCACGAAGGTTAAGGCAAAGGGATGTACAGGCACAGCTGACGGTGTGTGTGTGTGTGTGTGTGTGTGTGTGTGTGTGTGTGTGTGTGTGTGTGTGTGTGTGTGTGTCAGAGTGAGAGTGTGTGGCACTAAAATGTCAGAGGAAAATGCTGCCTCTTATCCTGTTACTAGCCCTGTTTGGGTTGAGTCATTGTTGGACTTCCCTGGTTGAGAATGCCGAACTTGAAGACATAGAAACGCACAGTATACTGTGTGTGTGCGGCTCTGAATACACAGGTGTGTCTACTGCAATGCTTCTTAAATTATAAACCTAAAGCTTCCATTTGTCTGTACAAAGTTGCATATTATACTGTGTGTCTCTTCAGAGGTGAACCTTTGGTCTGTAATGATAGGTTGCTTGTTGTAGGTAGAGCTTCTGCCCCGAGGAACTTGGGTTGGCCTGCAGACTGCAGGTGGCTGCCAACAACATCATCTCACCAGTGACCTCACAAAGCAAATGCATGCAATATAGGATGCAATATTATAAATTATTTCATTCTTAACGTTTTTTCTCTCTGACTACTATTATATTTTGGAGCTGAATTACTAATGTTTTATTATCAGCAATGGATCAAACATATAGGTAAAAGAGGTGAAACGGGTTGCTCAAGGGGAAAAACCCATAGAGAATAATTTGACAACTCTGCAGTCCTCTATTAGCTCTATGGAGCTTTTTAGCTGCCATAAACAATTTTTTCTGTTTTTCAGGTGGGCAAACTTCTCTGATCAGCCCAGTTTTCAGCCAGAAACCGATTTCAGCAGTTAAAGCTTCGATAAACACCTTGCTACTTGCCTAACAGTAGACATGACAGACTAAGTTAGTAACTTGCAGTTGAAGAAAGAGCATGATTTTTTTCTCGGGAGTTGGTGGAGACCAAAACAGAGATAAAATTAGTATATCATCATAAAATGAATTCATTGAGTGGTCAGTAACAACAATATATGAAGACTAAAGTTGCGCCCTACACTCGATGTGTGTCTAACCCTTTTTTTTTAAATAAAAATCTTAACGTTAGGTGTATTTCAACTCAACGAAAGTGACACTGGCAGAGAGCACAAGTCTTACACAAGCAACCATTGATTAAGAAAGTTCATAATTTACAAAAAATAACAAAACACTTGTGACCAGCTGCCCAATAAGGAGCAAAACTTGATCTCCTCCCATCCACCAGGTGAAGAGTAATGGGTGGTCTTTTACTTTTCATGTTTTTAACAGGATTACCTCATTGTGAGAGAGGTTCCAAACCACTAAGTGTAAACCCTGCATGCCCAGTGCTGCCCACAGCGCAGATTGTCATAGTAACCACATGGGAACTGCAAAGGAAAGGTTAGCAGTACAGTCAAAATGCCATCTTAGATTTAGGCCACATCTAAACATCTGTGACCAAGAAACTGAGACGAGGTTACACTTATGGCTGAGACAAAAAAAAAAAGGATTCTTCTCTTGCATCATCAGGCTTACTGAATGTTGCACCATTAAAATTTACCTTCAGTCCCAAAATGCAAATAATGATTTCCAGTCTTTTAGCCTTTCCTTTTTATTATTTCCCTCCTCTGTCAGTGAAAACTGCAGAAAATAAAAATAATTTGTGTCTTTTGGCGAAAGTAGGTCAGTGGAGCCAACTGTCAGAGACAGGGAGAGGGAGATGCAGAGTGGTAATGTTCCAGCTACAGTAGGTCCCCTCAGGTCAGAGCTATTCCCAACGCTAAGCGGACACTGACGCACAAACTACAGGACTGTCGTGTTCTTCAGTGTGTTGTACTGCTGTGTACAGAGACGACATCTATGGTCAGACAGTGGAGGTTTATGTGTGGGTGGACAGTCAGGTTGTGCATGTTGAGGATGGAAGATAATGATTGTGTGCATGCGTGGCTGCAGAGGAGCGGTTCAGTTAACGCGTGTGTTCATGTGTGTTTTATAGCAGGGTAAGTGGTAGATCAAGTCAGTTTTAGATCATTCTCCAACCCCCAGCAGTGACCCCTTTGGCTCTAATGCAGCCTCTCCTGTCCTTTATGTCTTCTGCAGATCAGATATGCACTTACACCAAATCAAATTATTTTGGTTTGATTATTTCCTTGTCGGACTGTGAACCTGCAAGACTGAAACCACTGCTCAGTTGCCTTGACAGTGCATTAATAATACTATGATCATGGCATTTAAATTGTAGCTTATATAGTCCTGTTCAGGAATATAAGGGTTTGCACCTGAAAAACTACGCTTGGATAGAAAGGTATTTTATTACTAAATCCAAACAATTCCAGATTTTATGTTGTAGTCTTAAAGAGAGTGTAGAACAAACAAAATACAAAATTAAACTCTCTAAAATCAAGAAAGTAAGTCGATCACTTTACCAAATAGTTGTATTACTAGGAGATATCTCTATATTGTAATGACATAATATTACACTATCTCCCCAGAAATATTTTATGTGTTTTAAAGTTGGCATACCTTGACAAGAAAAGCTTCACCATCTATGTATAAATCTAACACTAACACTGTTTTCCTACAAGTTCTTAGCAACTACCAGCTAGTTTCAAACTAGTGATTTGACTACCTTCCAAAAAACAGCCGTTTTAGGAGGCCAAACAATAACTTAGCTGTAACTCCTTTGTAAATGTAGGCATGACTTTGTTTTATTCATGTTAAATGACAAATATATGTGCGTGTTTCAGAGTAAACAGTATGTAGAAATGCAGATAATCTAACCTAAACTGCATAATTTGGTAAATTAGTCTATTATTAATGGCATAGCATGTTATTTGGAGTTCATTGTGTATTCTTTGTGAAATGTAATTTAAAATCTTCCCTTTTTACATTATTAAAAAGGATTATCACATTTTTTCAAGATGCAACCAAAACAGTGAAGTGCAGATTGGATGTTTCTAATAACTATAGTTACAGCTTTTTCATTGTTTTATTGTATCTCTCTATAAATACTAAACTGTCAGATCGGAATGTTCTCAGATAAATCTCCTTCTGTCTCACTGTGATCCTGAGCCTCGGAGGGCACCATGTGGACTCAGAAAAGGATACAGTTTCCTGGTGTTTGCCTCACAAGGCAAGTACGGACAAGACACAGGGAGAAATGGGTCTGTGAAATCTGACCTGGCTTCTCGTCTTGCAGCCTTCTCCATGCGCTCTGTATATCATGCTAATGTCTTGTGAGAGTGTGTGTGTTGGGGGTGTGTTATCTGTTTCACCCTCTGGGCAAGAGTTGAAAGCCTGCACTGTAGAAGTGAGATTGATTCCATGTCATCAGCATGATAACATAATGAGATCTCCTCAAAAAGCATATTATAATAATATACTCATGCCTCAATAAAAATCAATACAGATGTGATTATGCGGCTGTAATGTACAAACCACTGGCTTTAATGCACAATCAATTTAATCATATTTGTATCTTTAGCATGAGCATTTTATCATAAGATACATATATATATAAAACTCTTAGCTCATGTTAATGCTCAACTGAAAGTTTCAAGTTCCCTGGCTGTGATGAAAAGCAGTTTCAATAAAACAGGTTGGTCACCAAGCAGCATGTGTTACGAGTAGAAATGTAGTAATAGCTCCACAAGTTTCTCAAATTTTTCATGTAAGACATTTTAATAATTGGGGGATCATCTGAGACGTAATAGGAGCTACTTTTTGCGTAAATGAAAGTTCCTGCCATTTTTATATCAACTTTTATTATCTTGAATAGGTAAACCAACTATTTAAAGAGATACATAGAAATATGTTAAATAAAAGACAATGAAAGAAATTCTGCTAATTCATTTGGCGACCCAAATAAAATCTACTGTGACCCACCTGTGGGTCCCGACCCAGTCTTTGGGAATTATTGGGCTAATGTAGGTGGCTCAATTTAAGCCTTTAGATCTTCTTAGTATTGTCTCTTTTTCTTGGATTACCAGAGGAATGCAGCCCTACCACTCGTTCCAGGAAAAGCCCCTGAAACCTTCTGAGGAAATGTGAAATTTAGTGTTTTTGACATTCCTCCTTTAAATACACCTGCATGTTGTGTCATGCCTTTCCTGCTTTATTTGTTCCTTCTTTAAATCGCAGGTGTTGTTTAGTTGTTTGAGAACATTTAAGAGAAGCCCATTGGCAAAGTATGAGCAAGGGCTTATAGAGCACAGGTTAAAACACTACATCAAAGCTTTAACCCCCTTCAGGTTACTGACACACCCCTCCCCTTGGGATTTATTTAATTGATTATCTAAACTACATCATTGTAGTTAGTTTTTCTCAAAATCTGTGGAGGGACAATGGCTAAATGGAAAACTCTGAGTAAGTCTGAGTGATTGACATGTATTTGTGCCAGAAAAGGTTTCAAAAACCAGACTAAAAAAAACAAACAAACAATAGCTGTTAAACCCAGCAATTAGTGGTTTTGCCATGTAATTGGTAGGTAGTCAGAGGAGGAGTGGAGACGCATCCTATTGCACAAGAACCAGGAACAATACTAAACATTCCTGCATTGGAGCGGATAAACTCCTCACTAAGTCACAACTGTATTAAATGACAGGGATTGGAAGTTTAACACATAAAAATGTAAAGTAGCTACATACTACACATTTAAAGTCAAGTCTGACATGTCAAAGGAAGAGTTATTTCTTATGGGGTTTTTGAGCGTAAATGTAATTTAAAGTGCTTTCCAGGACTTTATCACTTCCAGGAGTTTCTCACTTGTGACTGAGGACAGCTTTGTCATGCGTACTGACCTGACCTAGTTAGTCAAACACAAGTTTATTTAGACAGCAAACACCCTTCCACCCATCAATCTCATACCCAACTTTATTTTTACTGCCATTAAAGCCCTGCTACTGTGGCTTTCCTTTTCCTTTGGGACACACTACTCTTATGTACTTTGCTTGCACTGTTTCGCACTCCACTGCCAACCACATGAGTAGAGGAGCAGAGCAAAATCGGGCCCTTTGAATTACTCATAAGGAGGAAGAAGGAGTTAAAAAGGGCCATTGTGTTTATTTTGGTCTCAATGAAGCTGCTGTGCTCTTTTACTGATACCTTTTATTCATTTTGTGCAGCCGTTTTTTTCCCGGAGAAATGGGTGCTGTGCATGTGTTTGGTAAAGTGTGATAAGAGGGGACGAAAGCAGAGTTGTGTTTGTGTTTACATGAGTTTTAAAACCACTTAATGGGGGGGCAATCATCAGGGGCGAGCTGAGACTTTGTTTGTACCATCCCATGATCATACAGCGTGAGACCATTCGGGTTGCATATTAGCTGCATTTCCAAAAGAAAATCTTTGTTTTATTTTGTACTCTGGGTGAACAGCCCTTTTGCTCCAGACGCAAATCACCCTACCTACTATTTATTGACCACCTCAGTGTACTCAGACACCTGTGGTATCGAATGTGTACAACTTTTTAGAGGGTACTATCCAGTCAACATGTCTTGAACAACCTGTCGACTGTGAGTCCCTTTTATTGTTTCTGCACAGCTTTTTGTAGGACTAAGGAGGGAGTACAGACGAAGGTGGGGGTGAAGCTAAAACACACTGGACCTGTGCAAATGACCAGCGTAAACATGATAAATAACACATGTGCGTGAATGAGTGCACACTCATGAGAATTGTAACTTAGCTTAGTAAATGCTTAGGCTACGTGTCCTGCTCTATTTGTTTTGTATTGAAGAGAAAATTTGCAAAGTTTACTGTCTTTCTGCTAATTCATAAGACCTGAACTCACTGTGTGTGAGGAGGAGAGGCAGGGAAAGGGAAGGAGGAAGTACATTGTGGCAGTAGCAGTTCTGTTCAGGCACGCTGACATCTCTGTTGCCGGGCTAAAAGTAGTGCTCCATAATTCACTTTGCAGCACAGTAGCAAAAGAACGACAAGCTAGAGTAGCAAGAGTAACCATGACATATACAACCTATTGTCTCCGGGAGGGCAGAGACGACAGCAAAGACATCTTATACACTCCCTCTTTATTACAGTAAGTCTGAGGTCAGTGCCATATTTAGGTAACACTTGTAGTGATACAGAGTGTGATGTCTGTTACTCGCTTCATGGCCTCTGACATAAGGTCAGTAGTTCTCAAACCTTTCAGCCACCTGTGTGGTTCTATAGGATTGGCAAAGTTGGTCGGTCCTCCACTTTTGTCCAAAAAATAAATATCTCATTAATAATCGATGGATAGCCATGTTCACACATTGATAGTCATTGGTGAGACGCTCACTTTTCATCTTGCACCGCAAACAAGATTTCATTTATCGAGTGAAATATCTCAACTATTATATTAATTGGCACAAAATGTTGCATTCATTGTAACAAATGAATTTGACTCTTGCCATTTTGTAGAGCTATACATGTTCCAATCAGGATGAATTGTAATGCTCTGATGATCCCTTAACTTTTCTTCCATACTCGGGTCAACATCTCAATTTGTCCAGTACTTTGATTTAAAACTAAATACCTGCAAACTAAATATGATATTCCTTTCAGCCTCAGTTGCACTTTATAACATGCTAACACGCTAACTATTAATAAGATTGTGATGATGGTAAACATTATACCAGCTAAACCAACATGTTAGCATTGTCATTGTGAGCATATGGGCAAGCAGAGCTGTGTCTAAGTTGCATTCTGTAGATCCTTAACGGCAACACATTTAGGCTGCAGAAATAAGCGACAATAAGAGAAAAGCCAAAAATAATTGTACATTTATGTATTTCCTGCCTGTGTTTCCCAGTTCAGAACAGGTTTAGAACATTACACAAGACTGTTGCACAATCACACATCCCACTCTTCAAGTGGAGTTCATTTAACACTGAATTCTATTTTTGTGGGTAGAAAATCTTAAACATTTGCAAACCCACTGCTAATAATAAAGCTAATGATTTACAAGGAAAATAGGCCAGTGGTAACAAATTTGCATTCAGCACCAATGAGAATGAAACTTGATTACTCAACACAAAACACATGGCATAATTTCCATCTCTAACCCAAAGAGCTAATTAGAACAGAAAATATAAGCGATCCATATTCTGCAACCTTCAGCTGAGTCTGTGAATAAACACACTGATGCCTGCTGGCCAGCCTATACATGAATCTGTGCGCTGTGATTGGATGGTTGGTTGAGTGAATCAGCTGGCAGTGTACCTCCTGGCTGTGTTGTTCAAAGGGAACGTCACATTACCATCGGTGTATCTCAGTCAGAAGTGGGTCAGCGGAGGCATTAACATACTTAACACACCAAATGATGCAATAAATGGGAATATCCTCCTGCTCACTGTCCGCTCATCGTCAGTGGAGCTGCAGCAGAGCACTACGAGCTGGTATAGAGCTTAGATATGTTTTAAAATCTATAAATATACTAGTGTGTCCAATGCAAGCAGTTGGTGTGCAATTAAGCACCTGAGTTGAGTTGGTGTGAGCATGTTTGCGTGTTGAGAAATTGGCTTAAAATGAGTTAAATCGGCCATTTGTTTCAGTGTTGAGGAAGGTTGATGCTTAATTGGTGAGGTCCTCTCTTAAACACAAAAAGCATTTTATGAGACACAGAGTGACATTATAAGTGCTGAGTGCTGAACTATGAAGCATCATTATCCATAATGCTTTAGCCAAAGCCCTGGTCAGAGATTATTTTTCTAATTGTAATCCTGACAGAATTTTTCCCTTTGTCATCACTTAGGTCCTGCAGTAACTCTACCGCTCAACACTCTCCCAGGATACAGCTGAACGTAGGTTATGATTACAGCTGGTTTTGACATAAAAAAAAAACCCACGGTGGTGCATAATGCTTGCTTAAAAACATCTGCCTGTTACACAAGAACACCCACACTGCGGAGGGCATGGCTGCTCTCGGCTTTCTAAAAAGGGTAAAAGTTGAAAAATCAATAAACAAACTGTCCACAGAGCCCCTTCAAAAATGGAAAGCAAGAAGCTCTCATGAGTCAAGGATTCATTACATTGACTAATTGTAACAATTATGCAACTACTGGTCGGCACACTGAGGCTTTTCTTCTACTTAATAAATACATTTTTGGTGGTAAGCTTTTAGCATCAGTGCATATCAGAGCGTACTCAACCATGCAGAAAACGACCCCACCTACACAGCTGAAGAGGTCCCTCTGGGCCACACTTCAACCATCACTTTTGCCCTCTTCTTAACCCTGTTCACAACCACAAGACACAAACCAACCAGTCTGACCTCACCATGATCCTCGAGCTGCCGCTTCAGCCCTGCAGCCCACCTGTACACCCACGCCTGCTTTCACACTTTACAGCTGATCCTTGGCAAGCCTTACCGTCCTGCAAGAAGACATCCTCCGCTTCATCGCGCATCACCTCATCCAGGTCATCCTCCGCAATGTCGGCCATAGCCATCACTATTCCTCTTCTTCTTCAGCTCCTCTGCCCCTCGTCTCCCACGGCTGACTAATCGGAGCTTCAGAAGGAGTGACTGGGCTGTAAAATTGAATCAACGCCGGCCTGGCCTCCTTCGCTTCAGGCGACAGTCCGATCACCAGCAGACTCCTCGCTCAAGCAGCAGAGGACTGGGACTGAGCTGAGTTTCAGCTCTCCGCACGAGGATGTGTGTGTGTGTGTGTGTGTGTGTGAGTGTTTAAATGCCAGGTGAAGTGTGTGTTTGTGTGTGTGTGTGTGTGTGTGTGTGTGTGTGTGTGTGTGTGTGTGTGTGTGGGGGTGTGTGTGTGTGTGTGTGAGTGTGTGTGTGTGTGGGCGAGAGAGAGGACTCCCAGCGACCTTCACTAAGTTTCAGCAACAGTGCTGATTTCATAATATCCTGTGTAAAGCTGAAGTGAGAGTGTGCTGTTTGGAGAGCACTTGTATGAGTAAGTGTGCGCATGTCCGTGTGTGGGGGGGGAGGGTTTGTGGTGTGTGCATGTGTGTGTCCATATGCACAGTATGGCGATCTACAATGAGTCAGTTTGAGAGGCTGGTGATGAACAGGAATAATTAGATTCTGTATTTTGAGCCAGCAAGGACATGCAAAAATGGTGTGAAAGTGTGTGTGTTTGTGTGTACGTGACATGGCGTGTGAGATGTGACTCCACTTGTAATTCCTTCCCAGCTCACTAGGAATCATGGGACCACGTTGATTGCTCTCTCTATTTTCTCACTTGGCCCACATTTAGGGGGCCTCAGCAGAGCTGATAACGTCTGCTGTCGCCGAAAGTCTGCATGGTGGCGAATAAACACACACCTGCTCTGAAGACAGAGTCAGACACTGTGGGAGGCTTTGTCTATACCTCTCTTATAATCACAGTTTTTACATTTCGGTCCTTAGCATTGACAACGACATTAGAGTCACAGAGATACAGTAAGCATCTGTTTTTTTCCAAACATAAATATAAGCCAAACTCTGCAGGTTGTTTGACGCCACGTGCTGCTGTTTTGAAGATATTTCCAGAATCAAAGACTATCCAGCTGCTGGAATGACAAATATTCCACCTGCTGCCCAATAGAGTTGCTTTTTAACAGGATATATCATTCTTGACCTGGAAAACAGTTAACAAGAACAACAAGCTAAGTCTTTTAGGAATCTTGAATTTTTTTATTTATTTTGTGATAAATCTTGTTAAATGTCCTGCAAGGCTTTTAGCAATTGGCTTATTTATTATTCTGAAAAAGCAAAATTTGCAAAGTAATCATCAATGCAACAGTCTCAAAATGTAAAAACAATGAATACTAGCTATGTTTTTCCATGAGCTTAGAAACAAGACAAGTGGTGCTTCGAGCCAAATGCTAACTCACAATGACAATGCTAACACATCGATGTTAAGCAGGTATCTTACTATTTCCACTGTCTTTGTTGAATGTGTTAGCATGCTAACATTTGCTAATGTGCAAAGTACAATTGAGGCTGATCGGAAAGTCCTCAGTTTTACATATCAAAGACCAAAGTATTGGGCAAATCCAAACTTTTACCAGAGGAATGCATTTTCATGACAATCTATCCAAGACATCTTTCAGTCTGGATCAAAGTGATGGGCCGACTAAAATTCACTTGAGCCACTCCGCCAGCTTGGCTAAAAATGCTGTTGTGACAATGCTGCATTTATATTGAACATATAATGACCTCAGCTTCATCCATTGTAGCTAAATCACTGAGACATGTTTGGTACATTTGGTTCACACAAAGCAAACTGGGTACCACTTGTGAATAAAGTCAGAATTCAGCCAGTCATGGGCAGGGTGGAATGGTTTTCATCCAGCTTTTTTTTTTTGAGTTTTGCACCATCCCCAGGAGACCCCTTAACAGTGCCCCCCAAGCATTTCATGTTCCTTCACAAATTAGTGGTAGCACACATTTTTAGCTCTTCTTGACCTTTAATTTATTCTAAGATGAAAAAGTAAAAAAAGCAGCCATACACAGAATGTCTTCCTCTGTCTCACACCGGGCCTCCATCTGTCTCCACTGTGCAGTTTCTCTGACTCACATCCCATTTTCACAAACCAATTCCCAACCAAAATAGAAACTAGGCCTTAAGTCAATTCATTATCACTTTTCCTTCAGACTTCCTCTCCCTTGTCACTGCCTCCTTTTAAGACCAAAGCTCGAGGGAAACGAACCTGGAGACAAACTCATTTTCACTGAGGCTAGTCCAGACAATTCAGCTACATCACTTCTATCAGGAGGTGGGATGTAGGATACATATAAATAACTTGTGACTAAAAGTTGTTTTGTGTAACTTGTTGGATTTTTTTTTTTACTTTTTTAAGGTCATGCGGAGGATGATGTGAAATATAAACTTTTATTAGGTGTGTTAAAGAGAAAATGTGAGCACATTTTTTGAATGTTATTCTGTAGTTTCACAGTCTTTTAATAAGCTTTTAATGAGGAAGTTACGCCAACTATCACTACTGAGCTGACAACGGTCCTTTCAGTCACCACTGAGAAGCTCCACTGTTAGAAGATACTGATTCGGTCAGTGACAATAGTGATTCAGGTAAAGTCAGTTCAGTTTAAAGACTCTGAGGTGAAGATTTGTTCATACCACATGTACAGAACAGCTCTAGCCTATAAGTGTTTGCAAGAACCTCTAGGTATAACAGAAGGAGACTCATGCCAACTTGTAAAACATCCTATAATTAATTCATCCTTAAAGTGAGGTAACAATTTTTTGTAATTGATAACTTTGGGTTGTAAACAATACCTTAAAATTGTGATGGGATTTCTTCAGTATTTTCTGACTTTTAATCAATTAAATGGTTAAAAAAAGCTGATGATTGCAGCCCAAATGCAAACACACACTCACACAAACAAGGCAAGGATGTTTGGACTGGGTGAGACACACGGTTTAAAATTACCCTGCTGACAGTATCGCGAGAAACAATGTTTACAGATTTGACTAATCCCAAATGAGAAATGGCCGAGAAAAGTATTATGCATCTTAAAATCATTGAAGGGCCAATTTAAAGAGTGCAGAAGCTATTGAGGCAATCTTCAAAATGAAGGTGCAACTTTCCCTGCAGCAACAGGAAATTACAGAAAGTTGTGAAATAAATTGCATAACAGAAGATAAACATGAACTACTTGCAAACACTGAATTAAAATGTAAATGTCCACTTACCAATATTGTGGATCACATCAGAAAGCAAGAATATTTTGACTTAGTGCTCTGATGCTAGAAACATGATGCAGGAAATGGAGAATCACTGGTCATGCAGGCAAGTAAACAGAAAACACACACATACAAAACCCTGACAAATGCAAAACAAAGCCCACTGTCTTATGCAGATACGTCCCACTCCCATCTGTTCACTGCTTTAATCATCACATGTTGATGACTGGTTACTGTATCATGATGTATGTGCAGAACTTTTCTGAGATTAAACCCAGAGTTATTCACAGCAAAAAAAAAAGAAAGGACGCATGCAAATCCGAGCATTCACAGACATTTCAACAACTTTTTTCTTTTATTCTCTCAGCAGAAGCTTGCAGGAAAACGGGGTCACCTTAGGGCTGAATTTTCCCTGCTGCATTTAAATGACTGGGTACATTGTTGTAACCAGCAGAGAAAACTCCCTGCTTCGGGAAATGCAAACGCATGCTGCTGGGACGCAAACACACAATGACACACACACACACACACACACACACACACACACACACACACACACACACACACACACACACACACACACACACACACACACACACACACACACACACACACACACACACACACACACACACACACACACGTCTGTATAATAATTCTCAACAATGCCACCAAAACACTGCACAGACAAACAGACAAGAACACACACACAGTTGTTACTCCGGCATGGCAAAGAGTAGCACAATCAGACCCGCTTGGTACAATGGTGTTGTTTGAATGGGTCAAACAAAAGAGCTCTTTGGCATCTGAATCGAGCCAGATGATGAGTATCCCAGGAGGCTGAATAGGCAGCTTCAGCCTCCTACACACTCGCTCCTGTGGCCCTGATGCATCAGTGCGCCGCCTGTTACTGTGGACTAAAATATCCGTTATTAGCATGGAAGCCACAGCTCATTAGCATCCAGGCTAATTCTATGGTGCTAGCTAATTTGCAAGTATGCAGCCTTTTGCACAGATGCTACAATAGCCATAAAAAAACTTGCAAATAGGGAAAGTAATTAGCACCAGATGACAGAATTTGCACATTTAATATTTAGATGTTGTCAACTTTTCTGGAGAGGCTGGAAGACCATAAAGATCATAAAGCAAAGCACACAGATCATTCAATCAAGAAACATTTGGTAGAGTTATATAGAAAATGGCAATTTAGCTTAAAAATACTTCGTTTCACGACTCAGATGCTTTTTAAATAATCCCTCCCCTCCTCATGCATGGAAATGTTCAATGTTTACAGCAGGATATTTATGCTTTCTGTTGCACTCCAGGGCTGTAGCTATTATTGAGGTCACTGAGTTCATGTCCTGCATTTTTCTCTGGACATTTCAGAGTTTTAGCAACATGGGGCGCATTTAAACATTACAAATAAAATATAGCACTTGTTATCCATTTTGATCCATTGAGTAGTAAAGCCAGTAATTTTTTTTTCATTTAACTTGATCTGGCCATGATACAATAATAAATTCAATCTATTTGTGAAGCACATTTCTTTACAGGACTGCAGAGTATTTAAATATAAAGAAACAATGAAACAGGCAAAATTACAAGTGTGAATGAAGAGTGGAAAATTCCCCCGACACACAACAGGATATTGTTGCAACACAAAAAGCCAATTCATAAATCCTGTGGAAACTGTATTACGGAGTGCAGGGAACTTGAGTAAAAGCATGTTGTAACAGCATGTCACCCCGGACTGCCCACAGATATCGAATACAAGGAGAGGTGAGCAGGTGGGAAGGTTTAAGGAGGAGACAGATGGGAAAACAACCAGAAAAAGTTTATTGATGTCAGCATGATATCCCAAACCATGACAGGTATGGGTCTCATGTGACGGAAAAGAAGATGGTGCAGTTCAACTGTACTTCATTTTTCCCTCAGACTAATGTGAGTGTGAATCACAGAGGATGATGGTTGGAAGACATAAGAAAAAGAGAGACAGAAAGGTAAAAAGAGAGAGACCTCTCTGGACATCTTCTCTCTCCTATCGCTCCCTTCACCCAGGCCTCTGCCTCTTTTCCCCCTCTCTAAGAGGGATGACAAAATGGGATGATTGTGAAGGGGCGCCTGGTTACCCTGGTTACAATAATGAGGGCATTGCGTGGTAAATCCAATTTGCCATGGCACTCTCTGACTCATTTGAGTTGCATGTGTGTGTTAGTGTTTTTCGTGTGACGCGTTGTGGATTCGTGTGTCTGATGGAGGACGACCATAATGTACCGTACTGCAGCCGATCTTGCACATACTCATGCATGTAGACACACAAACACTTAAAGGCAGATACATCGTTTCTAGGTCTCTGCAAACTGTTCCGACTGGAAGAAGCAACAACCACAAACTGGAGATCACAGAGTGAATCTTACTTTCCACAAAGTCACAAGCTGGTAAAACCCAAACTATCCAAATCTTAGATCCAAGAATGATTATATTATATAAAGACAACTTTTGCCTGAAACTTAGAGGTCAGAAAATGTATAAACTTGCAAATGAGTCCTGAATTTAAATCCGCTCTAGTTCAAACTTCACAGTTTCTTAGCAGCATCAACTCTAAAATTATTCACACAAACACCAGCTGGACAAACCGCTGCCTGTAATTGTTTGAATATACTGCCTGGTTTAGTGTGCAGCAGGAAGCGTGGTGAGATGAAAGAAAACAGCCAAAGTTATGTTAATACAAAGCAGGAACAAATGGCAGATATACCTACTGTAAGCATATTGATATCTTTTCATCTTTATATGGTTGTATGTCCTGACTCTGCGGTACATTATGTTAAAGAATAATCCCAGCAGACCTTGATAGTGAGAAGTCTACAACTCCTGTTGTGCTGTCACCAATTTCTATATCTGTGCCCTCTCCCTGTCTCTCCCTGCCGCTATTGTACTTTGTCTTTCTCTGTTCCACAATCAGATCCTTTTCTCTCTCGCTAATTTGCTCTTTGCCTTTCTGTCTCTGTCCCAGAGTGCACAGAGGGCATCAGACAATGGCAGCATTACAGCCGCTGCACACCAGCTGTGCAGACTGGCACCACAGAGATGTCACTGCCCATGTTGTGGCCTGCTGCTTGGGGCTTCACCTGAAGGCTAAAGATAACAGGCAGCTGAAGCACTCAACCAAATGAACCAGCAGACCACTGCCTTACATCTGTCCATTTGTCTCTGACGCTCAATAATAAGTTAACACGGATGTACTCAACACAACCTGGGGGATGCTAAAAAAAAAAAATGTTGTAGCAGCAAAGCGCTTTTTAATGTGTAGATCAGGTATTGATAGGATGGATTTGTTTAAGGAGGTATAATTGACTGTTCACTAAACCCCAATCAATCCAATGCTAAAGCTGCGTACACTACTAAAAGTGATATTCGGCATCTAGATGTTGGTTATCCTAACCTTTGCAAAATCACATAACTGCAAAAGTGTAAGGAACTGATTTCACTATGCTTTTATCTGCTCTTAAGGTAACTGTAACCATTAGCATGGCAGGCTGACTGGCTTACTACGGTACAGTTGTAAACAAGTGTCTCTTTCAGGGCCAAGGAGCACATCATTCACTTACATTAGATTGTTAAAGGTTATGTTAATAAAAGCAATGTGCAGGACAAGCACATCCACAGTATGGAAGACGGTTCGATGCTATACAGCTAACGTTAATGACTCTGTCCTGCTTTTTGTTAGATTTGGGGAGGTTTACACTGTAGCAACCCTACTTTTGGTTAACCATCAGGGATAGTGTTATGTTTGCAACACATATTGTTTGTCATCATCCTTTTCTCTTCACGGTCAAAGAATAAACGTAAGTTTATATTCGAACAGGTAAGCTAAGATGCTTAGCAAAGTTACGTTATAACGAAGATCAGATTTTTCTTTATTATGCTTTTAAAACTTGGACTGACTAGATCAAACTGCAATATAAAAAACAATCCTGTTAAAGCTGTTTTTCTATGATTTGACTGTCAATGAATGGATGCTGATCCAAAGATAAACATCCCCCTTTAGTTTTTTTAGCACAATATCAAGTATTTAGCATCAAGTTCATATTTACTACCCCTTTTACAATATTCTCATTTTAGGATAAGACAGCTGTAAACTATTTTTAGAAAGGTCAGCTGGAAACGGCTAATTTCAACTAATTTCACACAGCAAAACTGACCTTTTGCGGCTACAAATGAGAAGCTACTTCAGAGTACCTCTGTTCAACTCAGAGCCTATGTAAGTCCACTCATGCTACAGCCATAAAATCCCTTTGTTATGACATATTATTGACAGTAAATACCTCCCCACAGCTCCAAGCAGTTCATTAAATATTGCATAATGCAGTCCTTTTTTTGTCAGGGAGACATTTTCCGAGGGTCTGAGAGTTGCAGCAGGGTGGGGCAATAATATGGCAAGAACTCTGAAAACCACAGTTTCCTCTCCCACGCCGCTCAGCACATCCCCGTGTCCTCCTTCTTACATTGGAGCCAACACCTGCCGGCTACAAGGGGAAGTTAACTTTCAAAACTAGAAAACACAGGCAACTGATGCAATGCACCATTGGCAGAAATTACCGGGCGATATGACCTTCACTGATACTGTTTGAGCTGAAAAATGTGTGGCATGATGCGGTGTAGGTCTGTGGTCAACAGGTACATATATACTTACAATCAAACATCTGGATTCAAAAGACAGAGTGAGCAGGCAAAGGTGGGGTGCATTTAGAGATTTAAATATTTAAATTCTTCCATGTGACAGGAAGGGAGGATATCACAACAGAGCTTCTGAGAATTTGGGTGGGGATGTGGAAGGAAGGTTGGGTAATAGTGTGTAAAATAACATTAAGTTCCTATTGCAGCTGTATCTCTCTGAGAATACAACAGAGCGCACATGTGCCACAGTAGCCATTCAGGGTGTCACAGTTAGGAAGTGGGTGGAGGATTTATTCAGAGTCGTGGGATGACAGAACTGGTCGCTGAAAGTGTTACACATGTAGCCTTTCTGCCCCGATGGTCAGAGGAAGAGGGGCAGTGTGAGCTGGGCTGGAAACTGTAGTGACAGCTCATCATCGTGCATGAGGGCATCTAAAAAACAACTAAAGACGCGCTGTGTGTATGTGTATGTGTGTGTGTGTTTTCCTCATGTTTGGCTTTGCATCAAGTCACTCCAGAATGATGACATCTGCCATGAATACACATCTGCCCTTCACCCTGGAGTAAGGGAATGTAGTAACACCAAACGTACATGACCTACATACATCTACTGTTTTATCATATAGCAATGTGTTTCTGAGTCTGGATTTTTTTTTTTACATTTTTTTTTAAATCAAACACTATATAACGGTGCATCACGCTTAGATAGAAACAAAGAAATATATATGTTAAATGGTGATGATTGCAGGTTTTGTCACTGAAGCTGGGTATCATTTTACACAATAATAATTGTGTAATACAATACAATACCTGAGTTTCTATACGAATACCAAAATGATACTCTTTTAAATATATATATCACATTGATAAATATAACCATGTCTTTAACTTATCATTATAAAGTAAATGTTGATAGCCCAATGTATTGGCTATAGAATAATGACACCATTGGCGTTTAGATTTGTTCTCTATAAGCTTTGCTTTCACTAAGCAACTCTGTCGGCCACCAGGTACGATCTCCCGGGAAAATGAGAACTCAATTTATGGCACGAAGGAAATGGGTCAACCAATGCATAGAAAATAAAAGTGTACCAAAAATTAAAGTAACTGATGCCAAGATCCAAACTATGGGTCAAGCTCCAAAAAGCTCTGGATCTTACATTTCCCATAATCCAACCAAGGGCTTCTTTTTATTAAACCCTGCCTGCCTGATAACATCTTTCAAATTCCATGCCCCCATTTTGTCAAGCAGGCTTTCTTTTATAATTTTTTGGGCTCCAAGAAATAGATATTAGTTGAGCGACAGACCGATACTCTCCCACAGCATAGGAGAGTCTATTCAAGTCCGTCTTTCCGGTTCATCAGCATTTTAATGTTTCTTCTCATCAGTGAAGCCAGCATGGGTTTAACTAAGGCCAGCACCTCGCACACAGACACACACATTTATGTTGGTCTGGCATCCTTCTGAGGGGAATGGACACTGAATAAAGCCACATCCTGACCACCATGAAAACCCAGGAGTTCTACTGAGAAGCACAAAGAAGAAACTGTCAACCCGGTCCAAACCCAGTGACATGGGAACCATGAGCTCATGAGCTAGTGGACTCAGAGGATGCCAAATCTTCCAGCCTTGGCCTTGAGACGGTGAAGCTTTTGATCAGCCAGCTTTATGCCATTCACCAAGAACTTCTCATTTGTGTCCCTATGAATTGGGTGTAATGATAAGATGGTGGGAGGCGTTTTTGGTTGTTTACGCAGTGTGTTTGGGTAGCAACATGTCTGAAGATCTGACAGAAGTGATGATCTGGCAAAAGCACAATAAATCCTGAGAAAATAATGTGGACATTGAAGAGAAGACAGAGCCAACAGATACCAAGGAAAGAAAGAGGATATTGGATAAAGTATTTTGTTTAAAAAAAATGTTGCGACCTGAAACTAATTCTTGCTGCTCAGATCAACTTCATGTATTTTTTATTTATAGCGGTCCAAGTATATTGTCCTGCTGCAGTGGGATATAAAAAAAACAAAAAACCTTGTCTGTTCATTGCATTCATCACAGCATATTTTTCAGCATTTTCCTTGTAATGACTGTGTTGTGCTTTTCCATCATGAAGCACTTTCAAGGTGTTTTCTTTAGAACATTGAATATGAGTCATCATGAACGAGGCAGATGGAACACAACAGCCAGGAGACAAGGTCAACCTGAACTTTTACTACTGGATTGCAACAAAAACAACAACTTTGCTCTCTCCATTATACAGAGATGTCAGAGGTCAGGCTTGGCTACAGTGCAGCTCTTTGGAGTCAGTGTCTTGCTCTGTGGTGCTTCAGCATTGTGATTGTTGTGCTGTCAATCTAGTGCTAGAAGACTTTTGAACTCTCCAAATATTAAGAGCATTTCCATGCCAATTTACACATAAAAAAACCTCAGCAGGCAGCTTTTTTCAAAGTAAAAGCTCTGATTAACACAGTCCAACACCAAATGGCAGACAGACCAAGTTAGCAACTAGCTGGTGAACATAACGGAGAATCAAAAGCCAGATTTTTCCATCAGTAGTTAGTGGAGACTAAAATAGAGCTAAATGAGACTAAGATTCATCAGTTCATCCAAATAAATCATAATGTTGCTCCATGTCAGCTGGATGTGTTATTAAGTATAAGTTAACATGCTGGCCTTTTCAACTTAAAAAGTGATATGTCAGTGTCAGCTGGTTTCCGCTGCCCCCAAGAGGCAAAAACTGTTACAAATGACATACATATTTTCTCATAGCTTTAGTTTGTGGTATCTAGCCATGCAGATAGTTTTGGTTTTAATTGGCCATCTGTCTTAAAGTTTTCTTAATTTCCATTTCTGTTTGCATCATAAACAAAATGCCAGTCACCTTTTACTGGGATAGATACAAATAATATAGACATATCTCAAAACCAGAGCAAATAAAAACAAAACTTGGAAAAATAATGTTATTTTTGTAATTAGGAAGAACAGAATATTTTACAGCTCTTTTTTACTAGTATTTTTTTTTCACATAAAGTATAGTAGAATGACAACAGGAGTTAATTATACATGTATGAAGTTTTAATCATCACGATTGGTGAAAATAGTGGCATCTATATTAGACTTGCTGTCAAACATAAATCAGAGCTACAGAAGATATAAACATATACATGAACACGTGCCCTTCTTTTCTGGGAAGTGCAGGCAGTGCTTTATTTCGTTCTCTCCTCCCTCTTTCTCTCACTCTTCTTTTGTTTCTTTTTCCATTAGTCTTTCTCTCTGTGTTCACAAGCAGCCCACGTAGCAGCCCTGCTTGTTGACTTTATTGTGTGAAATTACAGAGAAAGGGCCAACACGATTCCACACTCACATGTGCCCTGAAAGCTTCTGAATTGAATTATTTTCAGGGTGAGAGGGGGACGGAGAAACATGCAGATAAGCAGAACAGAAAGAAGACCGAGGAAAGTGGTTTTTGTGAGAGAAATAAAAGGAAATTAGGGAAAAAAAGAGGGGAAGAAAGTGAGCAGCGAGGGAGACAGAGGGAATCATTTTCAGCTACAGCTGACAACTGCAAAATGAGCCGAGGCAATATGTAATCTCCTCTGATGTAGTTTTACCTCCCAACGCCGCCTCCTGCATCAGTGGCAGTAGAGGCTACAGTAGTGAGGAGGCGCGTTGCTATGGAGTGGGAAGATTTTGAGCGAGTGAGCACCATTACAAATCTGTTTGTAGAGAGGAGAAGAGGGGAGGCAGGGGGGATAATGAGAATCCATTGGGGGGGGGGTCGCAGGGCATGGAGGACTATAAGTGAGAACAGAGGCTGAAGGAGAGATGAGAAAGGAAGCAATAAAGCAAATGCATCAAGGGCAGAGGTGACGGACAGAGAGGTGCAGAAAAGAGAGGGGAGGTTGACATAAACGGAATACAGGAGAAGAACAATGTGCCTTCAGGTCATTGACACAGAATAATACAATCTGGTTAAGTGTTTAGTTTTGAACACCTCCATTATAGCCTCAGCTCCATTTAAAGTAAAAAGTGACGGCATGACAGGTAATTAATGACGCATGTGGTTTTGTCCATCTTCGCTAGAAGAAAATGAGTATTACTCTTTTAGCCCCTACATTATTCATAAAATCAGTCGGATGATCCTCTGAGTGGCACTTTGCCCTCAGCGTGGTGCCAGAAACAGGAAAAACAAATCGCAGTCTTCAGAGGAGGAGGAGAGCATTTTTCATCACATTACACAAACTACGGCATTGTGAGTGGAGGGCAAGTACAATCTTTTGTGTTGATTAATTTCCCTCTGAAATTAGTAGAGGAAGATACAATACTCTGTGTGTGTGTGTGTGTGTGTGTGTTGTGTGTGTGTGTGTGTGTGTGTGTGTGTGTGTGTGTGTGTGTGTGTGTAACTGTAATGAGGATGTTATTCAGCATTCAGTTGTTATATTATCAAACTGTGAAGGCCCTCTACTGGTGGCTAATGGAAACACAGATTTCAGTCAAGATGAAAACAGATACAACAATGGTGACGTTTTCCTAATTGTTAGAGATAAGAACTTGATAAATAAATCCTATTTTAAAATGTTTATGCCACATTTTCCACGTATATTTCAAGTGGTAACCAAATGTCAAGGGTTCAATGGGACTCGTGTGCATTAGAAGTCTAGACTGTAATCCCAACAGTACATAAGTTGAAAGAGGCAACTTGCAGCAAATCAAATGTAGAAACACACTGATTAATTAACCTACAAAACAATACCTAAAACTACAATACTATCTGATATACCCACTACTGTCATTTCCACTATGTCAGCACATAAACAGTCAGATATTTTGCAGGTAGAAGTGCACAGTCTAGCTAACAGAAAAATATTCATAACACCAAATCTGTCTCCATAACCGCTAACCAAACAATGACAAAGTCTAACTGTCTTTCTGTGACACATCACAATGGTAGAGACAGTGACAAAATGAAAACATGAATTCACTCACAGTTCAGAACAGCGGGGGTCTGCCACAACAGTGTTACATGACATTTACGCAGAGCCACAAACCAACACCCTACTATTAATGGCCCAGTTACCGCCATGTCATAAAAACAAAGTATTCCAGTTGCACAGTGAAAACAAGATGATGTAAAATTGAGTCATTTTCTTGCCTTTAAATGCATCTTATCTAACTCTTCTCCCCACTGTGTTTGCTCATACAACAGTGTGATGTATGAGCTGTAACACACACACACTAACACACACACTAACACTAACACAGAGTGTAAAACAACCATAATACACGCATTCCTGTAGGCAAAAACAAAGGATGACTAGGCTGTCAGAGTAAGTCACCTCGCTTGTAGATATGAATTAATCACTGAATTTAAGAGAGCGGTTGCTAAAGCTACCTGCCACGTATAACAGATGTGTGAGATAAAATGTATTTATTAATGCATACACAAGTCAAGAGAATATTTTGTAACTTCAGATGTTTGGAACCATCAGCAGATGAATTAACAAGAGGATTTACTCAAAGTGAATACTCAACACTTTAACCAGGAAATGGAGTGACATCCAGAATAAACGGCCATTGTGGAAAATAAAAAAAACAGACTGATTCAGGTTTAATCAACATCTTAGATAAGAGGTAATCAACTTTTCTGATCCAAAGAAAGCAGGATCATGAAAAACAAAATATGGATCAATAAAAACACTCCTCACTGTATCAACTTCCTGTTTTAGTCAAATAATTATTTTAGCCTTTTTATCAATAGTTGATTGCAGCTGATATTACAACTTTGATATTGCGGTACCCATCATATCTAATAAAGCCATTGCTTTAAAAGCCTGTGTATCTTTGTTCTGAAGTGCCATAGATAATATTATTGTATGCTCAAAGCCTCTTCTCTGTGGTCGCCGCTGGTAAAACCCTGACCTCTACTCTCTTATTAATAACTACTGAGATAACCAGCAGAGGACAAAGCCACTCAAAGCCTTCTGAGGAAATAATCAATAACCTTCAGCCTCAGTGCTTCTTCCTCTTTGAAGTGGTGGCTTCAAACTGCTGACAGTGAGATAAAAAAGGCTGGAGAGAACATGTTTACTACAAGAAAACCTACAAGCTAATCAATGAGATTATCACACAACATAGTGCTGATGTAAAAGGATGCTGTGTCCTTAATTCTTTCTACATTTGTAAAAGTGTCCCTGAACATCGTTGTAGGATGTTTTAGGTTTAGGTAACCTAGTGTTTGTTAGTTTGGTAGCATATATAGTGCCTTGAGTCTATATAATGGCAACTACACACAGATTAACAGCAAGACATTGGCTCAGAAAAGACACGCAATCATGCACACAAACAAACAAACACAGAGCTGTCATTCTTTGTTTAGAAAAAACAAATTTTGTTGATCACAGGGAGTAAATTAAATACTCTAGTGTGCAGAGAAACATGATTTCCTCTCTCACTGTCCTCATGTCTGCTTCGAAAACAGTTTCATAAAATAGTGCCGACAGGATGTGGGACAAAACAGTACTTTGCTCAAGACAGAGTTTGTAATGACTAAATCTTTCCAGCTCAGCAACATTCAACCAACAGTAGCCAGTGTACACTCAGTTCATCAATCGATCCACTTTCTCCGCAATTAACACTACACCTGTTCCCATGTGCGTATGTATCCAAAGTTTATAGTTCGTCAAAAACCTTAAAAAGACACAGACTAATTTATTTTGGCTTTTTTTTTTTTTTGGGACAATAGTTTGTTAGCAACACCAGACCTAAATACTACACCACTTGACCCATTCAGCACAGCAAAAAGTGGTGTAATCAATCTGATCCTACACAGCTAACACAGGTACATTTTAAATAAAAAAAATTCACTCAAGTCTGATCAAATTGACCGCACACCTTTTCTGATGGGATTTTAATAAAACCTTTCATGTTAACATATTATAATAGGTCTTGAATCATCCTGAAGTGCTTCAGTAAAACTTTATTGCAACTAGAGACACCTTCATCTTATTTGACCCCGTCTTCCCCTAACCAGGTGTGATGAGCGGTTTGCAACTACATTGGTCTAGGAATGGGTCCAAATGATATGATTAATGCAGAAGATATTAGAGGGAGTTTATGTCATGAAACTTCATAAAACCTGGTGTATAATTTCACACAGAAACAGTCATTCCCCATACTATGTCACGCTCAACATGGATCTTATCTGACACCTAGTCCACCGTAGGGGGTGTATATGGCGCCTGCTTGTTGGAAAAAGAGAGAGTACCACTTACTGAGTCACATTACTAATTTAAGACACTAAACCTGGAGGACTGTGCAGTATATTATTTACATGCTTAAAATCATCCAGTACCATCAGAAACAAAAGATAACAGTGTGTATTATCCACAGCATGACGCTGATAAAGGATAGTAGAGCAGCAGCAACACAGTCTGTAGGAGTCATCATCAACACTTCATTTGACAAGACACAGGTGACTTCACTGGGAGCCTCTCAGGTTCACGGCAGCACTTAAGACAATTAAGTTAGACCCAGAGGACAGACATTTTGAAAGAAACACAAAATACGAGGACAGAGAGAAAAGCCGAACTGGTATAAATCAGGACTACAATCCAATCATTTGATTCACACACACTTACGGTTGAACTCCCTGCGGCAGACATGGGGCCTCCAGGGTCGGTTTCGTATCCAGTTCAGGCGTCGAGACAGCTCCATGATGCCAAGCTGGTGCCAGTGTGTGACGGCCACTCACCCATCAAATAGCAGCACCCCGGTGCTTCTGCCCATCCCCAGGACAGAGTCTCCCTCCAGAGCATTAGTGGTGCCAACGACCACCGTAAGCAGCCTGGATCTTTTAAAGCTAACTATTTACTCTGTCTGCAGCCCGTCCTGCCCTCTCTGAGTGAGACCGGTTACAGTAGCTGTTGTGGTGCTTGGCTGCATTTCCCCTCCACCTCTTTATCTTTTATGCATGAGTCAGTGGAACCCAACTCCCTCCACTCCTGGGGAGGGACGGAGGCAGAACTCTCCCCAGGAACAGGCGCCTATCGACAGGCAGTATTCGACTCAAAGAGTGCACACCCTGCTGAAATGTGATGCCTCTGCACCAAGCCCTCAGGGAGGCAAGGTGGATGGATGGATGGAGAGGAGGTGGGGCTTGGCCAGCCACCTGAGGAGGCTGGAAGGAAGACGGTCAGTCAGAGACACCAAGACATGGAGGCAGTGTGAATACAATAACATCATGAAGATCAGACTAACTTTGGTGGCCTGCTGAACTGACTCTGACAGCTATGTTGGTTTTTAATTCTCTGCAACTCTAAATATCGACTTTGGTTGCAATCCTGTAGCTATGAGAAAGAACACTGCTGTTTGTTGAGCATTATTGTGCTCACATAAAAGTGTAGAACTACTACGTTACTATCTGAACATAAGATTTTGTTCTGCATTAGTCTGCTGTTGCATGCCTGTATACAGTTTTTCCGGGGTAAATCTAAATGTATAACGTCTTTATAGGAAAACTTTAAAAGAGTGCTGGCAAATCAGTTTCTCATCACAAGTTACCTAACCTCAAAGTTTTTAAAAAGCTGGCTTGCTATTTATAAAAAAGGTCAGAAAATGGTTTATGAAGGAGAAACTTAAACAGCGATGTAAATTATTCAAATTAACTTTTTCATACCAGCAGTTCAACACCTCAAGAGTCTCATTATATATGTACAGAATTTTTTAACAAATTATATTAAACTTGAAAATAACAGCTTCAATTAAGTTTTTAGGAAACCGTTTATAAAGAAAAAGGTACCTGGTGAAGCTAAAGCAACGGTCACTGCAGTTAGAAGGGATGTCATGAAGTGTTACAAGACCATGACCTCTAGTGGCTGTCAGCCACCATGTTTTCCAGGTCGGGTACAGGACAACGGATTAGAACAGTCAAAGTCACTGAAACACACATTTTGTACTTGCCTTTATTCAAATAAAACACAGCACCTTAAAGCATCAGTCTCGGGCAAACAAGACTTCCTCCACTGAAAAGCATGTCTTGCCATTTGGTTTGTCCAACACATAATAAATAAAAACAGTCATCAAAGCAAGCATTTAAGACCCAATTCTACGAATTCACAACTTTAGCAAACCCAACCCAACCAGAACAGACACAGAATTTGGTACCCGAAGAAACACATCAAATATACTGCAACATTCAAGTTCTGTGATTTCTGAGTATATAAGAAATTCTTACAATAACTATACATGAAAATACATTGAGAATATTCTGTATTCACAGCAGATATATGGTGGTTTTCTTCTAAACAACACACACAAAACGGACTAGTTTAGTACTTGGTTTACATGATGACACTGATCCCAGAGGAAGCAACATTAAACAATTATCTGGCTGGTGTTGTGGAAGTGCTTAAGTCAAGACAGTAAATATAGTTCAATCCAGGTCCTGATTATTTCCAGCTGAGAGTTAACTGAGCTTCATCAAAAATAGACAGGGCCTTTGGTGGACCACACTCACAGAAGGCACATACAGTATTATAAGGACAACAGCACAAAACATCACCGTTTGACTCGTTTCTACTTGTACCTCAACTCACTACAGCTATAATTTTCAAACCAGAAAGCAGAGACACTTTGCTACTGGCTCACAGCACTCTGTGAGCAGAAAGATGGTCCAACTATCAGCCCGTTTAAGACCTTTGGCTATGCACGGTGAATAAATGGTCCAATTTGGTGATATATTCACAAGGCAACATTACATTAAATATACTATTTGTGAAACAAACTCTTAAGACAAGAATGGGTAAAAAGAAAAAGTTCAAAAATATCAGCAACGATGTGTGCACATTGGTTTACGTTTGTTTGAGAAAACCGCATTCTGAAGACAAACATTACCCAGAGGAGTCTGGCAAGTACGTTTGATTGATTCAGAAAAAACCCCACAACATAAGTGTACCTTTTTTTTTTTTCCATAACCCTTAAGTAACATTACTTTCACCGGTTTGTGTTTGAAGAGAGAACAAGGTGACAGAAACAGCATAAACAAAAATGTGGAAATTCTAGATGGACTCTTGAATGACACATGGAAAAATCTCATCGCTTTTCCCTGGAAGTAAATATAAGCGACCACTAGGTGGCACCAGAAATCAAAAATAGCCCTGAAGATGCATTCAAAGGATTTATGGAAGTAGAACAAAAACAGGATGCACATAGAGATGGATTTATCATCATAATCATAGTCAACTGTCACATGATAACAAGCTTGAAAAAAATAACAGCACTTTTGTAAATAATCTCTTTCTTCTTCTAACCAAGCTAATTATTACTGATCTGTCCATTTGGTCATCCAGTACACTTATAGATAAGAATAAAGCTTTTCTATAACCAAGGTAGTTGTACAACAAAACAGATTGATATGTGATGTGCAAATTTGCCGCAGTTTTCAGAAGTCTGTCAAAAAGCCCAAGAACAACGTTTTTGGACATCGTCTGGCTGCCACACCGATTCAGTTGATGTTTGAACTAACATAAAAAAAATGAACTGTAATACATTTATGAGAACCACACACTAGATTGCATCAACATCAGACAGGTAATTTGCCAATTGAAACATTTACGTTTTAAGGCGTAAATGTATTTAAATACACATGTACTTCTGCAACAACCTCCTGTTTGTGAACAAATCAACTGAAGCATGTTTGCCAAGTCAATTCCTTGTGGGTCAGGTAGTTACTTTCCATTTGTCGCAGTGTCACCCTGAGACTTTCTGTCATCTTATGTGCGTGTGGGTTGCAGGTGTGTGGGCACATGTGTGGAGGGAATTACACAGCCAACACTGTACTGTGTAACAGCATGTGAATGTGCTCAAGTTCCACTGAGTTAATCTATAGAGTGCTGTTGTTTGGAGGGTTACACCGAGCATAATGTGTAATCATGCAGAGTAAAATCCTGCTTCTTCATTTATATGGCTTGTGCGTGAGAGAGGAGGAAAGAAAGAGGTGTGTCGAGCTCACCTCTCGAGTTTCTTCATCCACTGTTAAATCAATCCAGCTATACTTATCTAAATCCTGATTGTCTGAAGCTCTCTGCTTCCTTTGTGTTCATTCTTCCTCTTCCATTCCTCCATACATCATTTTCACAAGGGTTTTGTTGCTCCATCATTTGATCTTCTCTGGGTCTAAATTGTCCAGGTCGATATCGGGCGATGTCACACAACACATGCACAGTTTTTGGGTGTACAGAGAGAGGTGATCTGCAGAGTTAAAAAAAACAAAAGAATCAAAAGGTTGCAGTAGAGATCGTCTTTGAAAACACAGTTAACAGCTAGTTATGTGTGATTATTTAGCCTATAAGTCTATTTTTTGGACTACACATGTGTCAACGTGAGGTTGATGCCCAATAAAAAAGGCACATCAAGGCGTCTCTGGGTGCAGAGCAGCAGTGATGCAGTCAGATGTGTGTGTAGTTCTGTTAGCTGAACACAGCGTCCAAAACAATAAAAGTGAGAAAAAAAAAACAGGAAATAAAAGGTCACGGCAACCACCAGAGGTCTTTGAGCACGCAGACATAACAAGACAAAAAATATTCTCCTTGCAGAGATAATAACAACAACACAGTGTAGGAGTACTAGTTTAAACATTAAGCATTAAATACATTGTTTTAGGAGGGGATATTCTTCAACTGCAGGTTCTATACTTGCACTACAGAACCCTTTGTTAGTACTAGAACAGTATGTGGGCTCAATAGTACACTGAACTTTGAAACAGTAATCTCAATCACTCTTCAGGTCTTAACACCAAGACAATGAAAATGTACACGTGCAAATGGTAGCTGGTCTACATGCAACTTACAGTAATACTTGTAAGCTACTTTAAGAGGTTAGCCATAATACAATCCCACATTCATGCACAGGGATTATTTTTACAGTTTACATACCCTGACTCTGAATGTATCAATTAGTCAAGCCAAAATATTAACCCATATTTGCCTATTGTAGATGTGTCTTTGGGTCGATACAACCGAACAAGATATTATGCCAAAACAGTGTCACTCTTACAGTTTCTTTCCAACCAGAGAGCACTGGCAGGTTGATTTTTCAACTCTAAAATGTTGTACCCTCATTATGCATCCTCGTCACACTAATTAAAAAAAAAGAAAAAAATCTTAAGGATCTGTATCAACATTTTTAACATCTTGTGTTTAAGTTAAAATGAATTACTATGTGCCCATTTATATCTTGATCAGATTTTTTTTTTTTAACTGCCAAATGTCTATACAAGTCTTATAAATCCACTCCATGTCATCTGTCAGGCTTTTATCTAAATGTTACTTTAGTACAAATGTACGTTATTTAAAGCTGAAAATGGCATTGCACCTTATAAGCAGAAAATGTTTTTTCAGGCATGATGGTACTCATGCATATTTGTTTGACGGTTGAATCGTCATTAATTCTATAATGTGCATCTAAATTAAAGTGTAGGGATTCTAACAAAATAATATTTGTCAATGGAGTGTGAGGGTCTCCCAAAACAATCATGACCACTGCGATGACGTGCACAACGGCGTCAGTTGAAGCCTCTTACCAAGCATGTTTCTGAGGAAGGCTGGCCGTGAGCTAGCTGGCAGGTAGATGCAAAGGTAGTAGACCGGTACACCGGACAACGCCACAGATATTCCCACCAACGAGTTGATGGTGTCGCTGTAGAGGGGAACCACAACCAGGAATATGCTGCACAGGCAGTAGACAATCGGGAAGAACAAAGAGAGCTGCAGGGGAAGGGAGAGAGGACAGACAGAGGACGATATAAAAGGTTCAGTAAGAAAGAGGAAGCAGAAAAGAGGAAGGCAGTGTAGCAAAAGGTTGGGAAGAAGAAATGTTGAAAACTTTAAAACATTTAATTTACAAACATTATAACCACATTACTCTGATTATAAAATAGTGGCTGTAATCATTCTTAGATTGCTCAGCCAGTATGCAGTGCAGTCACTTTTATGGTTACTAAGACCAACCAAATAAGCTACGTGATTAGATTCAAAACATCATGGGCTTTTAACATTGTCATCATAACTAAAAGTCCCTGTTGAGGCTGGTCATACCTGAATGGAGACACTGTTGATGGGTAAACAAACATAAATACAGGTCTAGCATGCTTAGAAGAATATAGATACAGTAGCACGTTATCTTTCCGACCGTATCTGTTTAGAGGACAGATCGTAGCTTTCCGTATCTTCTTACTTTTTATGTTTACTGTTTATTTCGTTTTCTGTTCAGCCGCAGCATCTAATGAAGTGTGTGGACCGTAAATGATGTGATGGATAAATCACCTAGAAACCTTTAAGAGATGTCATGATGTGAACCTTTTGGCCAAAGGTTGGCCTGTTTAGCCAGCATACGTCTTTCTAACAGGGTGAAGGCAATGGGAAAGACACAACGTATACTATTTTTCCAGGTGTCTACAGCCTCTCCTGCTGCAAGGCTAGACATATAGTTTCCCCCCAGTCAAAACTGCATTACCACAGATGTGTCACTTAGTGCATATTTATTATATTTCTTTCTTTTTCACTGTGGCTACCTGTCTGACTTAAATTTCCTGTCTCTGCATATGACACATTCACTCCATGCCACACTGAGAGGGGAATTAAAATGTTCCTGGAAGGCAGAGTCATCAGCATTCAAGCTGAATCAATTTTTTACCTTAACAGGCCGGTGCATATCAGGAGCTTTGAAGCGCAGGTAGATCTGGCTGGCTATTGACAAGCCGATGAACAACCAGTAGTTGAAACTGAAGTAGTTGATTAACTGGAAAACATCAGGCACAGACAGGTAGAACAGAGACATGCCACCCTGAAAAGAAGATTGTTTGAGTTTAGTAACAGGCAAGCATCAGGGACACAGTTGTTAACACACCGAAATACACACAGTATAATACTAAGACCGCCCCAAAATATGTGGTACCAACATTAAAAAGCAGGGCAGGAATTGGAGTTAAACGCTTGATGTGGATCATGCACAGCACATTGGGCAGGTGGCCTTCTCTGGAACCAACAAAAAACAACCTGCAGGAGAAACGAAATGTTGAAAACACGTCATCAAGTTTGCTCTTAGTTTTGCTGATACTTTTCAATTTCAAAACATTACAGGCAGAAATAGGATTTTGGTAGCATAGCGAGGTAAATCTGCATTCAGTTGTGCCCTTATGTACTGACCTGGAGGCAGCGATGATGGAGGAGTTGAGGCCTCCGTAGCAGGATATGGCCACAGACAGCGGGATCAGCCATCGAGCCCAGCCCAGCACCTCATCTGCAAATGTCTGAGGAGACATACAAAAGAGTTTCTAACAGGAATTTATTGGCAAGATCAGTGGCCCTCAACGTTGAAATGCAGGATTAGTGTTCGCAAATGAAAGCAAAAAACAGCTGATAACTCTGATGATACATATTAAAATCTGTGAAATACAACATTCAAGGATCCTTAAATGTCATTATGCAGCACCGGCAGTCACAACGAAATTTGCAACAGAACAAAACACATGACAAACAAAACAAAACAATAATAGGAATGAATTGATGTAGTGCTTTTTTTGACCTTGCACCATAAGGAATGTAAACAGCAGCAACAAAAACAATTCTCTGGGCAGAGAATATGGCCGACATCTTAACATTAAAAATTTGATATCTGGAAAACATTGTCCATCAACTTTGACACCTGTATGCAAATTAGAGTAATATCTCTGAAAACTCAAAGAAGCCTTATTAAGCCTAATTCTTAATGCATATGCATCTTAAATTAGGATGTACTTTAAAATGTTTGTAGCAAACAAGTGTAAAGTTAAATATTATGAATTTTCAATGACAAATCCAGCATCATTGACAAGCCCATGGCTTGATAGAACACCAGTAACAATGAATACTCTATTAAACTAGAGTGCTTTCGCCAACCAGTCAAGTTACAATTTATATCCATGTTTGTCTATAATTTCACAATATTATAATTTTATCCGATAAGACGTGTATGTTTTGGCCAAAGATGGGATTTGTGAGGTCACAGTGACCTTTGACCACCAGATTAGAATCCCTTCAACCTTGAAGTTTGAAGAAATGACTCTTCATACGTTTCTGAGATATTGCGGTGTTCACGAGAACATGACTGATGGACAACCGGCCACAGCTATCATCGGCATGGAGGCATAAAACCAGATTATGCCTCCAGTACAACTCTTCCTCCTTTCAATGCTCTAATCACATCATCAAGTCCTCATGTTCCTGTGTGGGGCGCTAACCTCTTTAACTAAATGAGGTTCCTGCCATCATCTCGATCCTACAGCCACAGATAACCTAAAGGGAATGCCGAACCAGACACTAGTGCCGTGGCTGCAAGCCAGACTGAAAGAGAGGACAGCAGAAGGCAGGAAGGAAAGATCAAACCCTGCTGTTCCTACAAGGCTGAGCATATGCTGTCAATTTGGGTCAGTTCTGTGATGTACTTACAGAGTTTATAGGTAGGCATTAGTGTGCACACGGTCAGTCTGTTGGATTTGGTTACTGCTCATATACAGCTTCTTTAGTGCACAAGGAGAATGCACTAAGTTACTCACCACAGCGACAGCTTCACTGGTGAGCACTGTTTCTACGTCCATGACGACGTAGTAAGCTATGTTGGTCAAGATGTAGATCACAGTGACAATGGGCATGGAAATACCGATGGCCAAAGGCAGATTCCTGAAAGTGAGAAAAGTGGATTTTATTAACTCAAAGATCTCAGTCGTATCTTAAATATTTTCTGAACAGAGCAGAGAGGATGTACAAATTCTCAGTTCATTTTTTACCTGTGATGCATACAGTTCATACTGGGTAAAATCAGGACATGATGACTTGTGAAATTCACAAGTCAGATAACTTTTATTTATGAAATACTAGATTTACAGATTTAAAATGTGTTAGGTTATGGGGTTAAGTCAATCAGGCTTGTTTTAAAACCCTTCTGAAATAACAGACCTCGTACCTCTCTGGGTTTTTGATCTCCTCTGTGATGAAGTTGAGTGTGTCCCAGCCGGAGTAGGAATAGAGTGCTGAATAGAGGGCCAAGGCCATGTCACCAGGGTTCAATTTGGAGCCTTTGAATGAGTCCTCAAAGTTCTGGTCAAAACCTACACCAACAGGGTTGTTAAAATGAGCCCAGTACATGAAGATCTGTTAGCATGCTTTGCTTTCATCCTCTAAGGCTAAATAATTGATGTATATTTAATCAAGCTGTCCATGTCAAATGTTATCTATTGGTTAATCATTAAAGTAATGCATTTTAACTAACGCTTTAACCATTTACAGCATTCCGTCAGTGTTGATGGAGTCATAGAGTTTTTTTAATAACTCCTACCTTGTCCAAGCTTAACCAGGCCAGTAATGATGATGACGATGAGAGCTAGGACCTTAGCTACGGTGGAGATGACCTGAAGAATAGCACCCCATTTCACTTTCATACAGTTCACACAAGTCAGCAGACCTGATAAGAGAAAAAAAAGAGGTAGGAAGAAACGGCAGTTAATAAATAGCTAAACATTATTGTCTGAAGTCTGTGGTAACTAAAATTAGCACAACGACTAAATTATTCCAGCATCTCAAACAGAGGCATGCAGGCAAGCGGGAGAAGAGCGTTGCACTGTGAGTTGCATAAAACGGTGGCAGCCCTAAAACACCTCATAAGAAAAAGGGAATATTAGCGTAATCATTTTCTCTCATTTTCCAGAATGCTAGTTCTCCGTCAGCTACAACAGCAACGGAGAGAGTTGTGTATAAGACAAGGACGTTGTGTCGGGTCGCAACCCTAGTTTTAAGGTTTGTGTATGGAAACACAACAAACGTGCTCATACACATCTGCTGTAACCTGGCCAAGAAATGCCACCAAATACAGTTCCACACACGAACAAAATTAACTGTGAGAGCATGTTAGTGTGTTTAGTACAGGGAGAGCCTTACATATGATGACAGCAGCGATGAGGCGGACAGCAACATAGGGGGCTGGACAGGTGGGGTAGAAGGGCTGGACCAGGTAGTTGGAGAAGGTCAGAGCTATCACTGCCTGACAAGCCGGCTCAACAATCAACAAGGATGTCCACAGTCTACAGAATTAAAAAAGGTCTTCATTATAAAAAGGCATAAATACGACCAATCTTTTGTTAAACTGTATTAAGATGACAATGAATAATAACAGACATTTTCTATATCTCCACCATTGGGGAAAATGGCTTTCCCAAATTTCTAAACCTATTTTAAAATGTGTGTGGAGAGTTGCAGAACTGTATCTCAACCCATGTATGTGTGATCAGAATTGTTAATATGTACAGGAATCTGCACATGTGTATTCAGAATTTTTCCTGACCAATCGCTGACCTTTGTTAACTGATTATTAACCGTTAACCGACAAGATCAGTGCCTTGCGTGCAGGATGCTCTGGTTTGAGTGCCGATTGCAAACACAGATTAAATCCATAATTTATGGCCAGCTGAAGTGAACACGCGAAACAGGCACGTGTGCGTGATGATGGGTATGTAGACTAAGCGTGTAGGCTGTATTTCTACTGAAGCCCAGTGAAGACGGAGTGGTAGGTTACAGATAAATCTCCACACACATTTGCAGATCTCTGCCATGGAAGGGCAGCAGAAGTCACATGTAAAAGGACAATTCATTTGAGAGGCCTGCTGAGTTGTAACTGATAACCTGTCTGTATTTCCAAATCTTGGGGCAAAATACTTTAGGCTTTTCACACAATAGTTTCACATGCGTATACAGATATTTTTTTTTTTTTTCAAATCTGATTTGAACTTACAAATGTGATTATGCACACACGGATTGTGATTTCACATTTGCAGATTCCCTCACAAATCTCAGCAGGCATTTAGAGATTGTTTTACAATTTTACAAATCTGCAAATCTGATTACGCACACAGATTGAGATAGAGTTACACAACTCTCCAGGCACATTTGCAAATGTGTCTCCATAAGACGAACCATTTGCTGGAGGAAACTAAATCTACTATACTGTGCTGTGTATATGAGCTTTGCATTAAAAGTTAAGAATTTACCTGCAAAATATTGTTGTAATACACTGCAGGTTATAATGTCAGAATAAAAGTGACAATTGGAACAAAGTTAATTTATGAAAGATAACCACATTGGTAATTGCTAACAATAATAGCTGTGAAAAGGGTACCAGACTTAGAGTAGAAAGTACTTAACCCTGTACTTATATTATGCCATATGTACAAGCCATATAGACCAACACTCATGTTAGTCACACTAAACTTCATGTTTGGTAGACTTGAATAAAGACCATATGGTAGAACAAGTACTGCGCTTCTATTGTGTGTAGTAGTTTCCAGGACAATAGTAAAAGGGATGTCTGCAGGGAGAAAGAGTAAAGTAAATACATACCGAATAAAAGCTAAGAACCCTCCAAAGGCCTCCAGGATGTAGGCATAGGAGGCTCCCGATTTGCGGATGGTAGTACCCAGCTCAGCATAGCACAGAGCTCCAAACACTGAAAATATCCCTCCAAAGGCCCACACTACCAGGGACAGGCCAAACGAGCCTGTGTACTTAAGAACCCCCTGCAGGACAACAAACGAGAGCAGAGAATATAGAGCATATGACATAATATATGTTTACGATATACAAGAAAGTACACTTTCAAGAAGGAAAAAAAAAAAAAAAAGAACACATGAAAGATTTTCATTACATACCAGAGTTGTCTTACTTCTGGTTTATTGCCTAACATGTTTAGTGGGTGTGGTTTAGAATAACTCAAGTGCATTTCCCTGATCGTTTCAGTTTTTAAGAGTGCTTTGAAAGCTGTCAGTTGAACTGGTACCAAGATTAAAATAGGAAACCCATATCCTTAATCACAAAATTCGTTTTTCAGAATTATAAATAGTATGAGTTTAACAATCAAAGAGCATGAAAACATTTTCTTTTAACGATATAAAAAAAAAAGAAATTTGAATCAGGGCAAATACGTCAATGCAATTAGGCTAACAAAGCAGACACTCTTACCTTAGGTGAGACAAAGATACCGGAGCCGATCATATTTCCCACGATCAGACAGACCCCATGGAGGAGCGAAATCTCCTGCTTCAGCCGCACACCGCTGTCCTGAGACGCCGAGTCTACGTCAGCAACCATTGTGAGGGATTAACAGCCTTCAGTCTCAACTCGGATCAGGTAACAGGGAAGTGACAAAGAAGACTGACTAGTTCCTGTGAGCACCAGAAACTGAGATGTATAATAGAAAAATAATATATATATATTGGAATGGAAATGGAATGAGGGTGTAGACCAAGAGAAGAGAAAGGGAGGAGAGAGTGTCACTGGAAGGCTGCGATGTATGGACGTTTTAAACAGCCATTGTTGAATCCGAGGAGTAATTCTCCGCAGGGATAATCTGTAAGAAAAACAAGGAAACAGTGTCACAGAATTGCTTCACACATCTCAGTAGTGTAGCTTTGCCGAGAGGAGACAGAGTACGTGAGCATGACACCAGTGTGTCATTGGTATATATCCATATACTGCCTAATGGACACTTAGGGGCCAATGGGGTAACTGAAAGTGAGTAAATTAATGAATGCCTTCCTAGATTGATAAGGTGCTTTGCAAATAAGATGCAGTAAGTAAGACACAAGCCTGTAGAAACCACTACCCTCACCAGTTAGACTAAACTGCTGTTTGACGGAGGCCTATTTTTTTTTACAATCAAAGAGGTTGTTTCCATATAAACAAGGATCAGACTAATGCAAGCGTAAGATGGGAAGCATTTAAAGCTTACATTAGGGGTGTGATGATGAGCTGTACAAGCTTTAGAGCCTAAGCATTGGAGGGCCTGATGTTGAAACAATCTTACAGGTGTGTAAAATCATGCGTACATTCAGCTATGGAATCCACTTTCATATCCCACCCATCACACATGCCCTTTCAATGTTAGAAACAAAAAGATAGAAACAGTCACACTTACTAAACTTAACAAAAATCCTGATGAATAGGTAAATGAATAAGACTTAAAATACTGCCTCAGAGCGACATGGCTTTTTAGCAGTATTAAGCACCCTTAAATTCTAAATGTACACATAGCTGTAAGGGCTCCAGTGTGTCACAAATGGCATAAGACAGAATACATTCATCAACATCTGAAAAGTAAGCGTGGGAATTAGATTGAGTGCAGAGGATTTAGAGACGATGACATCCTAGGGCTGACCAATCAGCCAGACCCTCTGTACCATACGCCACCAAACTGCCCCAGGGAGGAGATAGAGGAGAGCCGAGACGGAGGCTAGGCTAACCCTCTAGGGCCTAATGCTACTCCACTACCCAGCCTAAAGCTGAATGTCTGATATCTCTACAGAGACCTGGCTCCATCGTTCATCCCGGGTCAAGCACTTGACGGATGGACAGCAGGACAGAGCGCTGGACTCCTTTGGGACGAGAGGAGGCGGACTTTGTGTTTATCATGCTTGGTGCTCAAACATCAGTCAAAATGGATGGGAAATGTTGAATTTTTTATGTGAAGATGTCTGCCAGAATTTTTTTTTTGTTGCTGCTGTTTACATTCCTTATGACGCATTTCAAAAATTGCACTACAGGATTGTATTACTGTTTTGTTTTGTTTGTCATGTGTTTGTAGTGTTACAAATTGGCTACAACTGAATTTCGTTATGCATCCCTGTTTTACATAATAACAATGCTTGTAACATCAAATATACTGGGGCTATTTTACATCCAAACAAATTAACTATCTATTTTAGTTGAATTCACTTTGTACTCCATTTGTACATTTTGGAATAATCCCACATAATCCAATTTCCCAGTGTAAAGCCTAGATGATGATTAATAAAAAATAAAATTGCCACTTATTGACAAATTTACTTGGGAATATGGTTAACCTTAAAATAATAGAGGTGTACACCTTTCAGTCATTCAATGAAACAAAAACTGCTAATAATCATCTGACAATTTTTAATTTTTTTAATGTACTTTCATTTATCAAGTTAAAAAGACTTGGTTGCAAATTCACAGCTGCCAAGATTTAAATGATTTCCCCTTCTTAATATATGCCAAATAATGAAAGCGTAGTGGGGTCTTTGAAAGGAACAAGCACCATGTGTCCCAGTAGTTGACTAACGAAATTAGGGCAGGATCTGCTCTGCAATATGGCTACAATAACTGAAATATTATATATACAGACATTAAACTAGTATGTATTATGTAGACATAAATACAGTAAGACATCATCTTATATTGATTTATATGGACTTATATTTGAGCAGTGATGCGGTCACACATGTCTCGTTTTTCTTACGTTGTTTTTTATCCTGTGCTTATTTGCTGTTTCATTTTAATTTCTTAAACTGCACTTTATTTTAATCTTGTTTATCTAGCCTATATTGTACAACCTGATCTGAGTTTTCCTTGCAGGCTATTTATATTTTTGAAAGCTTTTTATCTTCTTTTTTTTTTTTCTTCTACCCCAATTTGAATCATTTTATAATAATTCAATGTTCATACCTACAGCATATTATATTTGAGCAGTGATGCGGTCACACATGTTTCGTTTTTTTAAAAGACAAAACTTCCGTATTTACCTACATAACTGTCTGTAAAGTGGATGAAAGACTGGCATGCAGCCTTATTCTGTTTCTAAATAATGTGTACTCCTCACAGAAACCCGTCAGTTTGTCTTTACAGCTATCGCCTGTAGATGAGAGACATGGATATAATACCAGACAGGCACTAAGTGGTCACTTTACTTGTCCTCTACCCAAAACCAATGCACTCAAAAAAACAGTAATGTACAGAGCCATTGCATACTGGAATCTGCTCCCCTCATATTTGACTCTAACCAGGAATAAAGGTGAATTCAAAAGGAAACTTAAGGCAGCAATAATCAGAAAGGAAATTAGAGTAGATTAGGTTATTATTTAAGGTATTTTTGGACTGACAAAAATAATTTGTTTTTAATTCTCTGTTTTTTGCATTATTTACATGTAATGTAAATGTTGGTTACTAAGTTTGTGTTTTGGTCACCAACAATGATCATGCTGTACTGCACTTTTTTCTTTTAATCTGTATTGTAATATCTTTTGCCTGGACCCCAGGAAGAATAGTCTCCACTATGGTGTGTAGACTAATGGGGATCTTTAATAAACTAAACTAAACTAAAGTGACTAAATGTTATCGGGGACGACACAGAGAAACGATCATAAAGGAACCAGCTTCCTCCCATGTGTCAAACACACGCTTACCGTCCACCAGGCTCAGAGCTCACACAGGAGGAGGATGTGAAACGTGGACTTCAGGTCACACCTCTAAACACGTGTGATTTAAGATGGTTTTTAGTGAAAAGAATAAAAAAACACCCGATCATGTCATTTCTCTATTAAAACAACATTTGCTGTTAATGAGTGGCGTCACATGGACCGGTAGCCTATTAGCTCTGCAGTGAAACACACTCATTAAAACCGTGTTTCCACTGCGTTAAAGTCATCCACGTCCATCGCATCTCTCACCGGCTGACACTCGTACCTGATGCTGTCGGTGCTGTCGGTGCTGTGTGACGTAGCGGACGTGATCCGGTGGTGGTCGTCGGTTTGAGTGTAACGCTGCTCGGCTACATGCATTCACGAGGTCCAGGTAGAGCGTGAAAGTGGAGATCATTACCCCACCACCCCGGAAATAAAAAGGAGGAGCTGGTTGCTGCCTCTGCTTGTTTCCTGTGGAACAAGCTGCAGCTCATGTGCGGCGCTGCAGAAATCTGTGCTCAACTTTAGCAATAAGTCCTGAAGCAGTCAACATCTGCAGTAAGCTCCTCCTCCTCCTCCTCCTCCTCCTCCTCATCATCTTCATCATCATCATCTTCATCAACAGCCAGAGGATGGTTGACACCACCCACTTACAGAGAGAGGGAACCCGAGGCTCTGGATATTGAGCAACCAGTAAAACACGAAGCTTATATGTTAGATAAGATAAGATAAGATAAGATAAGATAAGATAAGATAATTACCTTTAATAGTACAGCAGCATAAGTTAAAGTGTAAACAAGAGACATAGTAAAAGAAAAACAAGTATTATAAAAACAGTAAAGAATCCACAATAACTGAAATATTATAAGATAAGATAAGATAAGATAAGATAATCCTTTATTAGTCCCGCAGCGGGGAAATTTGCAGGCTTACAGCAGCATAGAGTTAAAGTGCACACAAGAGACATAGTAAAGAAAGACAAGATAAAAATAAAATGAAAAATGAAAAATAAAAAATAAAAATAAAAAACAAGTATTATAAATAAGCAATAAAAACAGTAGAAAAACACAATAACTGAAATATAATATTTCATATAATATAATATTTCATATATACAGACATTAAACTAGTATGTATTATGTAGACATAAATACAGTAAGACATCATCTTATATTGATTTATATGGACTTATATTTGAGCAGTGATGCGGTCACACATGTTTCGTTTTTCTTACGTTGTTTGTATCCTGTGCTTATTTGCTGTTTCATTTTAATTTCTTAAACTGCACTTTATTTTAATCTTGTTTATCTAGCCTATATTGTACAACCTGATCTGAGTTTTCCTTGCAGGCTATTTATATTTTTGAAAGCTTTTTATCTTCTTTTTTTTTTTCTTCTACCCCAATTTGAATCATTTTATAATAATTCATTACATTACATTACATTACAGTCATTTAGCAGACGCTTTTATCCAAAGCGACTTACAGGAAGTGTATTCAACATAGGTATTCAAGAGAACTACTAGTCACCAGAAGTCATAAGTGCATCTCCTTTCTTAAACAAGCATCTTAAAGCATAAGCCAGAGCAAAAGTATAGTGCAGAGGCAAGTTACTACGAAAACAATAATTGCAACAGACTAATCCGAATATAGTAAGTGCTACAAACTACTACGAATAGGATAAGTGCAGTAAACAAATACAAATTCAATAAGTGCAGCGAACTGATACAAATACAGTAAGTGCAACAACTAATACGAGTGCAATAAGTGCTACGAGGAAGGCTCAGGGTAGTACTTCATGAAGAGGTGAGTTTTCAGCCTGTTCATACCTACAGCATCATGCAAACAACAACGCAAAACTCTGTTCTGGTTAATGAGTGACCATTCGTTTAGTTATCTTGATGGTATCGTTTTAAATAAACAGTAGGCCTGGTCTATGGACTGCTATCTTCACGCACAGATCTCTTGATGAGGAACATGTATGTATATGAACGTGGTGGTAGCCTACTCTGTGTTTATTGCATATATTCATTTGTGAGTAAAACTCAGTACCTGCAGAAAAAACATTTGAATTACAGTGGACATGTATGAGCTTGGTCTAAATGCATTCCATGATTGCCAAGGAGGTGTCTTGCAAAATAGTTTCTTTCAAACCATTCCTTCCTCCAGCTCATATAACCTGAGATATGCTGCCACCTAGTGATTGTTCCTTTAATGTTTCCACCCTCCTATTTGGCAGGATAGGATTTGACATCAGTATTTTCTGCGGTAACACAGTGGTGATCAATGGTATGATTTGGCCTTTTGACTGTGGGCATTATTATTGCGTTATTATAGAATGCTTTAAGGTATTTTTTAATACGAGATATGAAAACTGTATTTCTCCTTCCTCCCCTGATTCTTCAAGAATGGCGTGCATGTTTAGGCTCACAAGGTCTAAAATCAAAATTGTATTGTTATTGTTGTAATGTTATATACAAATAAATAATAATAATAATAATAATAATCTGAATCTTTCTCTTGTGAAGAGTCAATCTTCCACACACTGTGGACAGAGAGCTCAACTGTCTTCTATCTGTTCATCAACACAGACACAAAGAGGGAAACACCCACCCTGTTGAGGACCTGGACTCTGTAAGGGGGCATAGGGTTTATCAGGCATTTGAGAAGGAGCATGATAGCTCTAGGAGGCACATAAACGCTCATTAGTGACCCAGTGTAAAACCTGCCAGATTATACAGTGAGACTTCCTGTCATTCATTTCACAATAAAGCCTTTTAAAATACGGCTCATCTTATTGTGGGTAAGGTTGCATCCAGATCTAATAAAGAGGGCATTGACTGTTTGCCAATGCTAAATCACTCTATGGATGAGAAGAAAAAACTAACTCAACATAAACCAGCCTTACCAAAACAATTGGCTTATCCCTCTGGTGGAAGTTGCAAAAACAAATAGTTAACATTCATTTTAAAAGTTATGTTTTTCCCTTCCTTGCATATTGTCCAACATGCTAGGTCGGCAATTTGCTAACATTTACTTGCATTATCAATGAATCTGTTGATTATTTTCTCAATTAATCGGTTGGTCAAGGCTAGAAAATGTCAGATAATAGTGAAAAATATAGGGTACCCATTCTATTTCCTCCCAGCATGAGATGATGATTAAGCTTTTTTTTACTAAACAAAATTTCCAAAATCCAAGGAGTTTCAGTTTACTATTATATATGCTAAGCTCTGACGCAATACACATCATTATAATAGAGAGGCAGCAACCAGGGAGCTGTTTTGTTTTTCTGTTTTTTTGTTGACTGAAACAAATTAGCTCTGTGACAATAATTAATATTCTACCTGATAAAGTACTCGTATTAGTTGTTGCACTTACTGTATTTGTATCAGTTCGCTGCACTTATTGAATTTGTATTTGTTTACTGCACTTATCCTATTCGTAGTAGTTTGTAGCACTTACTATATTCGGATTAGTCTGTTGCAATTATTGTTTTCGTAGTAACTCGCCTCTGCACTATACTTTTGCTCTGGTTTATGCTTTAAGATGCTTGTTTAAGAAAGGAGATGCACTTATGACTTCTGGTGACTAGTAGTTCTCTTGAATACCTATGTTGAATACACTTCCTGTAAGTCGCTTTGGATAAAAGCGTCTGCTAAATGACTGTAATGTAAAAATGTAATAATAAAGTGACTAATCTTTGCCTCTAGTCATTATATTAGTGCAGCATATGACACCAAACTGTGTCAAGCTACGTTCATAATGACCTTGCATTTTATTCTGAAGGCTGAAGCAACGCACTTCCGGTATTGTTCTAGTTATTTCTCGCCGACCTGACGCAGCTCATAACAGACCACCAGGCGCACCGGCAGTCCTGTCTCTGCTGACTCAGTGCCTTACCAGCAGTCCCTCCACCCCGAGATACCGCATCCAGCAACCGACGCACCTTCCTCCTCTCAACCGGCCCCGGAACCACCACCACCACCACCACCACCACCGTACAGACATGGCAAAGACCGCAATCGGTGAGTTTTGCACATTGACTATTTGACTGTTTTTATTAGATATAGCAGCAGCTTCGCAGGTTTTGAGGATGCTGAGATGCTGAGGCGACACCCATGGCACAAAAGGATGCTGAGGGTTGGTCGATTAGAGGGAGCGGCCAAACTCCACTGCAAGTCACTCCTTAAAAAAAAAATAAGTTGCAAAATTTAAGCAGAAATGTTATGTTTTTCAATCATTGTTTTAAGAGTGATGTGGTTATTGCTTAATCCAAAAATCCAAATTAGTGGCGATCAATATGAGAGATGCCTTTTTTTTTTTTTTTTTTTTTTTTTTTTACATCAGTGACGCATATTTTTTTTAAAATCACTTTAAAGCAATAATTAAATGGAAATGCTTCATATCAACGCAAGAAAGGCGGTTTTATTCCCTCACACAGCAGCGTTTGGTCGATGCCCGCCTGCCGCACCTGCCTCAGAGCCGTGCAGCATAATGCAGCGACCCCACCCAACATCTCCGGTCCCTTCACTGCGAGCCAGCCTCTCTCTCCAGGGTGTGAAACGTTTCACCGTGACAAATGTCCTTATGAAAAACTGGGCCATCCTACAGTATGTAGCTGTACTGGAAACGCCTTGCTAAACCAATTTTGCGGGTGAAAGCTAAAGGCGTGAGAGAAGGAGACAAAAAAGAGCATCTTTTTTCCAGAATTGCTTTGCAGTCGAGGGAAAAATTTACGACTGGCGATGAAAATGAATGTCGTATCAGGAATATCAGAACCCAATCCTATTAGGACGGTTATAGACTGTAAATGTGACCTATTATGTTGGTTAACTGCATCAATATTGAGGCTTTAGTAGACTATAATGTGACAGTATTTGGTAAAAATAAAATTTGATTGCATGTTATGGCAGGAGGTAGGCCTTGTATTTGTGTCATCCTAGGAATGTCTACATCAAGGCTTTATATGTATATTTTATTTATGAGTTAATTCGAAAAAAAAATGTTCAAATATGAACATATCACTTTGAAACTGGATGTGACTTGCAGGCTTCTTTGAAAAGAAGCCTTTCATCATGTCTGACATTAAGGACAGTGTGTTTGCTTTAAGGGCTGCGTATTTCGGCAGAAAAGTGCAACGTGCGTGTGGCCAGTCTAGGGGATAGTCTGTTTGTCTTCTGCTCGACTAAGCACTTGATGGATGGAGGGGCATGCAGACAGACAGCGGTAAAGGGGTCCTGCATGGTGTCTGCGTTGACTGTTATATTTATTCCCCTCTCCTCCTCCTCCTCCTCCTCCTCTTCTTTTCCTCCTGTGATTCGAGCTGGGAACAGGCAGAATGGGATGGGCAGGGTGCAGACACTCCTAGGAGGAAACCAGTCGTCATGCCAGTCAGCACACAGCAGGTCATTAAGTTCATGTAGGCCCTATTTTATTAACAGAAATGAGGCGGAGATGGAGGAGCAAAAACACGTCAGGTGTCATGAGTCAATAAACATTGACAACTGTATGACTATATAATGCGGAATTAATACGCCTGCATATATGTGAAAGTGTGTTTTTTCCTTCCTTGGAGCTGAGAACGGAGGATGGAGACATCTTAAAGCCTCTACAGAACAAGATGTATCAACTATCCCTAAAACAAACTCCTGCTAAGAACCACTTCCGTGTGCATTACGGCCTCTATGCACTTTCCTGATCCTTATCACGTACACTTGTCATGTCCAATAAGGTGTGGTCATTCAGCTGGTTGCCCTATAAATCAATTCCTTTGTGTGCAGAAACAGAGGCTTCTCAGGCCATTATACCATCAGAATTTAAGCAACTAGTCACATCCAAATCCAGCTATATTTCTCACTTTATCATCCTGCATCACTATTGTCACAATGGTCCATGTGCATAAAGCGCAAAAGACTCCCGGACTCATAATTCATGCTGATTTATCGCAGAGTCTCATCGATCAACGCAGCACACGCCCATTACTGGTTCAGATGACTGCTGCTCTTTAAAACGAGGCTGAGAGGAAGAGGTGACATCAATCCAGCGGTGATGGTGCACCATAAGCTCAGGATTTGTTCATCACTTGGGAAAATCAACATCTGGATGAGACAGTTTAGAAATTTTTAACATTCTAGTTTGGCAAATTTAATGTTAACCTCAGGCGGTTTAAACACTAGATTCTGGACATTACACACAATTACCTCTTTTGTCTGCACATTTAATGCACTGACCTGGAGCTGTAACAACTGGTTGAATAATCAATTAGTTGATTGAGAGAAATTTATAGGCAACTATCATCATAATCTGTCTATCATTTAAGTCATTTTTAAAGCAAAAATTCCAAACTATTTGACTTGTTAAAGCTTCTTCTTTCTTGGTTTTGTGTGATAATAAACTGAATATCTTTGGGTTTGGGCCTGACTGTCAGACAAAACGAGACATTTAAAGTCATCAGCCTTGCTTTAGGAAACTGAAATATGTATTTTTGAAATTATTTGAAATGATATAAACCAAAAGATTATTGGTTAATTGAAAAATATCCTTAGTTGCAGCCTTGTTCACTGATCTGGTGGACTCAGGGTGCGGCCCATCAGACCATCCCTCCTACATACACTGACTAGACTTGCCCTTGATCATCTGGGTGCAGTATTGTTTCATTTTATAGCCAATTTCACCATTTCGTGATTATATTGTTGTCGGGTGGCACAGCTGTAAAGGGCCTCTATATGCGGACTACAGACGCCCAGCCCACACTGCTTCCAGGTTACAGGACCCAGGAAGGCAATAAACGCTGTGATACACACTGCCACAGTTTTTCCACTCATAGACTTGTAAAAGTATCTTACTTGTGTTTATCACTTTGTGCTTTTTTTGCTCAAAGTGACTCTTTGCCTGTTTAATTTTTTATAGTGGGGGTTGGGTATTTTGAAGAGGAGGAAGGCAGAGAGGAGAGTGTGTTTGAGAGAAATAAAGGTACCGAACAGAGGTGTGGTGGTTTGCGCCAATGCAGAATTGAAGCTCCCAGGAGATGCAGAGAGTGTAGGGATGGATAGACTGAGATAGTGAAAATTGGGATTGAGAGGGAGAAGACATCAGCAACAGATGAAGCGGAGGCTTGGGGATGCAGAAGGTGCTGGGGAAGAGGGATGCTTGCGGGGGAGGAGGGACGGTAGATATTGATGATCTACGCTCTTTTGCTGATGGATTGGAAGATATAGTGCAGTTTGCTGGCTGTGTGTCTGTGGTCGGGGCAGGAGGCGCAGCTCTCTGAGAGGATGCAGACGGAGGGGAGTGGGAGCATTAGTGTCGTGTCATGTCTGTCTGAAATGATTTTTTTCCTGACCCAGCATGTCTGAAACTCAGCCGATATCTTTGAACAGACGCTGGTGTTTGGACACTTCCTGCAGTGGAAAGTCATTCTGGATCATTTACCATTTTTATGTGCCTGACCCGCTGGGAATGAGCTTATTACTACAGCCGTTACAGAAGGAAAAGATCTGTCCTCTCAGGAGAAATACAGAGGCAATTTCAATTTTTTGCACAATGGAGAATCTCATATATTTTTGATTAGAGATATTAAAAAAGATATGCAGGAGTTGGAGAGCTGTTTCAATTTACAGTGAGTGCTTATCTTCCAAGATAAGCACTGCAAGATAAGCACTCACTGTCATAGTAAAAAAAAAAACACATCAAATAAAATGAAACAAACCAGAATAGAGCCGCAACGGTTTGTAAAACAATCGATCAACCGAACATTTTATCTGCAACTATTTTGATAATTGATTAATCCTTAGTCATTTTAAAGTAAACATTTGATGGTTACAGTTCTTCAAATGTGTGGATTTGATGCTCTTCTCGGTTTGATATCATTGTAAATGGAATAATTCTGGGTTTTGGATTGTAACTCGAACAAAACAAGACATTCAATGACATTCTTATGAGCTCTGAGAGATTCTTCACAATTTTTTTTATAATTTATAGACCTAACAATTAACCAAATAATTGAGAATATAATCAGCTAATCGTCAATAATTTCTAAAAATAAACACTAGTCAGCCCTAAACTCAAAATCTATATCTAAATGAAAACATTATTGAACAGAGAAAAGGCATCACCCAGAACGTGACAACCACTGAACAAGAATCTCTGGTGATCTGCTCCATAGGCACTTAACTCAAATTACCTGCTCCACTGAATTGTTAACTGCTTGAGTCTTCAGCAGTCAAGTGGGGTTGTGTGTGGGACAAAATGGCTACTGGGGTCTTGACATATACAACGCACTAAATGAGCCCGTGACATCCCTCCAAACGCTCTGCTCCCCCCCTTTCGTCAGCAGAAATGGTGCGGTCTGCTAATTACAAATTGAAGCAGTATGCACCTGCAGTGGCTGCTTCCATTAGGCTTGTCCTTGGGGCAGTTGATGGCGGCTCCAAGTCCCACTGGGAGCTGCTCCTTTACTGGTTTTTGATCCTCCTTTCTTTGATTTCTGTTTATATCACAAAGGTGTTACCACGACGGTGAAGCAGCTAAACATTTTCTCCATCTTCCTCCACCCTCTCTTTCTTTTCATCTCACATAAATCTCACTATTTTCTATTTCTCTCCTAAATTTTATCTCCATTCCTACTCAACCCCTCTTCTTTTTTTTTTCCAACCCCTTACATGCTCCCACCCTCTCTCACTTCCTCCTCAGGGAAGGGGTTAACAAGGCCATGAGAGAGTAGTGAGAGCTACATCTGAGAGTTGATCACATTACTGTGGCGTCTGCCAGTCTGCAGGGCAGAAAGTGAGACACAGAGAGAATAAAGGGAGAGAGTGAGCAGGGAATATGAGTGAGGAGGAGGATTTGGATTAATCATACTGTACACCATACCCCACCATGGAGAAGCTCTTTCACAGTGAATCTCATTTTCGGCTTTGCTGCTGTAGCTCTCTGCAAATAATGAATCAACTGGGCACACTTCAGCCCTGCAGGCCCTGTGCTCCGGGTGATGGATTATGCTACATTATGACAGTCGGTATGCAAATCTCCTCAATGGGACAGTCTACCTTGTCAGAACACAGCAGTCATGAGCAAAAGCAGAATATTTCACAAGCTGCTGTGCGGTGCAGATATTTTTGCCGTTCTCCCTGCAGGGACTGCTGCTGAACTCTGGGCTCAAATTACAAAGTAGTAGATGCCAAAAATACAGGAATAAAAAAAATCAAGGTTAGACAAGGTTGGGTGTTCATTTGTTTTCAGTTTTTTCACCGTCTGCCCTCTGGAGCACTTTGTCCCCTCCCTATTGAGCAGAATGAGGTTGCCAAATATAACCAGTATGATTTGACGCCAGCTTTGCTTTAGTGATCTGATTTTTTTGGACCATAAATGAACCAGGGGTGGACAGTCATATTGCTGTGTTGTGCTGATAAGCTAAACCCTCAACTATTAGCCTCTTTTCACAAGCCACAGACAGACAAAGAAGATAAGAAACAACCCAAACATTATCCCAACATCTATCGTAACCTTCTTTGCTTTCTAAATTACCTGAAAAATATGGTGTTTTTTGGTGTTAGAGGCAATAGGGCGTTGGTCTGACTATGTTAATAAATAATAATGCATAGCTAATGATGTGGTGGGAATCCTGCGGGGATGGCAGCATCTTGGCTGTTGGGGAAATTAGGCCAAGTAAGGACAAATCCATCCTGCTCCCATCGCAGCTCCGTGAAAACAAAGGCCACAAAAATGCCCCCAAAACCCAGGGCAGCTCCACCAGACGTCCTTTGATGAGGTTTTCTTTTTGGAAGACTTGATGAATAATTATTTACATCAAGGACCTCCTGTGGAGGTAGAAGTGGGTTAACGATGTTTCATCTTTTTTGTTTGTTAGTAGGCTAATGATGTGTTTTAGCAGTGTACTCAGTTTACATGCAAACAGTCAGTTAACACACAGTCATGCTTCATGTTTCCTCCGCAGCTTACAAAGAGAAGATGAAGGAGATCTCAGTTCTCTCATTCATCTGCTCTTGTCTGTACCCGGAGACCCACAAAAACATCATGGGTGACTTTGAAGGTACGTGGTAATCAGACTGATTTATAATTTAATGTTCTCTATAAAACGTGCTTGAATTGAAAGTCAACAAAGAGTGTTTCTGTCTTGTCTTTTTCACACGTTAATGCACCCGCACGCAGACATGGACATCAAGCCCATTAACAAGCGAGCCTCAGGCCAGGCCTTTGAGGTCATCCTGAAGCCGCCCTCCCCTGTGTCTGACGCTGCCCACTGCGTCACCACCCCCCCAAAGAGGGACGTTTCCCTTGAGGACATCCAGAAGAAACTGGAGGCAGCTGAGGATCGGAGGAGAGTAAGGATGTTTACAACCATTTTCGTTGCAGCTGCCACGCCTTACTTTGCTTCAATAAGAGCCACAACAATCCAAACAAAACCATTTCTACCACAATCCTTCTGGTATGCTGATGCTGTAATAACTACTAGACTTCACTTGACATCTAATTTGAAGGCAGGATGTTTGTCATCCGTCACATTGACAACTGAAAACTCTAATCCAACAAATGCTAAATTATGCAACTCATTGATTTGCATGTCAATAGGGTCAATTCAAGCAGCTATCAAATCTAGCAGCCCACCAACAAATCAATCATTAAAATCGCTAACACTAATACTGTAGGTCAAACATACAGTAAATTATGTAAATCATAGTTCATCCCAAGAGAGGATGAAAGTGTCAAGTAGAGAAATTCTCCGACCTCCAGACATTTTTGTAGTTAGTATTAATAAGTCTGATTAATTGCAGCAGCTCTGACTCATGCTTAAATTTCAAGAAAAATCAATGAGTGGTTTTCAGTAAATCACCATCTCTCTATCGACCCCTCGCTCTCTGACTCGTTCCCTATGATGACCAACTCTCTTCCCCGCAGTCCCAGGAGGCCCAGGTACTCCGGGCCCTTGCTGAGAAGCGGGACCACGAGCGTGACGTGCTGCTGAAGGCCATGGAGGAGAACAGCAACTTCAGCCGCATGTCCGAGGAGAAGCTCCAGGTGAAGATGGAGCAAATCGAGGAGAACCGGCAGGCTTACCTGGCTGCCATCATGGAGCGCCTGCAGGAGAGGGTGAGGAGCAGAAACGTAGAAATACTAAGGTCTAAAAAAAAAATCAAAAAGGAGAAAAAAAGTCACTCAATTATTCTGATTTTTAACATTCAGTTAATATTTTAATTTAACTGTCAAATTATATTTTTATATTACATTTAGATTTTTATGTCAAGTTTTATTAACACAAACATTAATTTCCTATTTACTTATTTCAAATTAGTTTACAGTAAATAAGTCTGCCCAATTAAAACTTTAAAAAATGTCCAAGTAATGTAAAAAACGGTCGCTAGAAAACAATATTGGGCTGTGTCCAATCAAAAGCAGCCAACTATGTAAACAGGAAGTCAGTGTAGCGTCACAAGCTTTAATATAACAGGATTATTGGTATTCATAAAGTTTAGAGTGAGCGGGAAATTTCTGATAAGGCTAATGTAACTGAAGCTATTAAGCTCCTCATTTAGTCTGATGTTTTGCAATTCAATGTATAAATGTCATTTAAATCTTCATAGATTACATCATTATTACACAGTACTTTGAGCAAGTGTCAGCCTTAGCCACCTCTTGCAGGTGTTAGCAGGCTAACATTAGTTTTGTAGGATAGCTCAGTTAGCTACATAATAGTCACTCCATGAGTTTATACACCCAAGTTACTGCTGTAAGTTGTGCTGTTACTACTGGCTCCTGCTGAGGAATGGGATGAAAGAATGAGGACAATGTTTAAAAAGTCACAGGAGAATGATAAAAAAAGAAAGACATGCAGGGGGGAGACAAGAGGAAGATAAGGGTATGGAGGGTTGGAACACTTGCTTGATTTCTGTAATGGAGCACCTTTCAGAGAAGATTTAGGTCTGATAAAAAACAAAGATGGAGTCTTGTGCTTGAGAGGTGAGAGATAAAGAATCACATGAGAGGCAGGAAAAAATAATAATTAAGTGGGTTTTCACTACAAAAAGGTCAAAATGAGAAGGAAGTAAATGTCAGGAAAGGCTGACAGCAGAGAAAAACATGACATCTTCAATCGGTTTGTTTTCTAGGAGAGGCATGCTCAGGAGGTGCGCCGGAACAAGGAGTTGAGAGAAGAAGTGACAGCGTGAGAAACCCCAACAGGTTCTACGTCCCGCCTCCAAACCCCCAACCCCAACCACCACCCCCGACCCTGAGGAACACCCCTCTCCCCACCTTATCCCACATGTCCCCCACCTTCTCCACCCCTCCGCCATACTCCCCCATACTAGTATGAAACTACCACAGCCTGAGACGCCACCCCGAGACAGTGGGAGGTTCAAATGGGGGTGGGGGTGGAAATAAAAAAAAAAAAACAGCATAAATAATTTGGGCAAAAAAAGAAAAATTAATGTCTCCCACTCACTCTTCCCAAAAAAAAAAGAATGTTTTTGCTCCGTTTCAAATGAGAAGAAAAAATTTGAATTGACAAGTGACAGTGGGTATTGGTTTTTGTAAATACTTCTTTTTTTGTTATATACAGTACGATACAAGCAGCAAAAGTATTGATTGCAGTGTGCCATTTTTTCTATATAAGTTTCCTCTCCCTGCTTAAATATGGATGTAATATTTTGTTAATTTCATGTTTTTTGTTTTGGTTCATTTCAGCCTGAGAATCATTTTCAGGTGTAGGTGTTTGTTGTGAGTTTGCCAGCTAGATGATGTTTGCTGTGACTGGTTGCGTCCTCACAGGGCCGGGCATCCTGGCTCCGTTCCCTCGTCCTCACGAATGGGCACTTACTCATTTGACCCAGCAGATCTAGAAACAGAATTGAATCTGTGTGTTTTTGGTTGGAGTGATTTTCCATCCAGTGTATGCCAATGTTCCAATTAGCGAGGGACATGGGCGGGAGATCTGCCAGAAGGAACGGGGACAGTTTGCTTCCTCTGGAGGACTGCAAGTTGTCGCTGCACATCCACTCCTGTGAGGTAGATGGTGACTGTAACACAGGAGAACACTATAGCATTTAATGAGCCCATCCTCATCCTCCTTCCCTCCGTCTGTGACCTCTTCATCTCACCACATACTGTAGAAGCACTCACTTACACGCTCTCCACATGGGCAGGCATTTAGCCAATCACAGCACAGAGCTCAGGAGGAGCTCGCTGAAGTCTGTCCCATCTGGCACCAGAAAGCTCACATAACATCCTTTGACCAATGGCGGGGCCTCTTATATTCCTCAGAAACAAGCTTTGAATCACAAGTTACTGTACTACACAACACAACTGAGGTTAAAGTGCACCTCAAGAACGCTAGAGTGCAAAAAACCTTCACCAGACATGTTACTGTGAATGTTAAATCGGAGAAAATACAAATAAATTCCAGCTTTCTCCATTTCTTAGAGGCTAGAGTAGTGCCCGAGATCTCAACTGCTCCTGCAGTAATAATCATCACACTTCACTCAAAGACACTGTCAACGCCACCGAAAGGTCGGCACAAGAAAGATATTTAAGCCATAACAGGTATAGCTGCAACAACGATTAAAACAAAGTATTGCCATCTGTAAAGGTGTACATGAGCGTATTAAAGGAATGTCGGTCACACACGCACTGAAGGCCAATAGATGTGTGTGAGTGTGTGCGCGTGTGTTTTGCAGAAATGGCAGGTGGATAACAGAAAGTTTGTGCCATGTGATATTGACCCGGTGAAGTAGAACCAACGCCATTACAGTGTGTAACAACAAGTACATCACAGACAGACGATCCTACCTGCCTCTCTCTTTCTCTCCTCTGTCCATTTGTGTGTATCCCTCCTCTCCACGTATATCTTTGTGAGCAAGCAGTGGTTAATAAAGATTTGGGGTTCAGTGAATGAAACTGGCTTTGAGAGTGACTTCTTTTAGATGCTAGGATCAGTCGTGTTTTACAGTGCAACAATCAGGTAGTGCCGCTTGAACAATATGTCTGATTAGAAAATTGTGTTGGGACACAAATTATCACCAAGGGGATTTCCATTTTAAATGACATTAATCAAATATTAATTTGGTCTGTTAATGTCTATAATATCAGAAAACAATAAAAAAAAAAAAAAGGCCATAACAATTACACTGGCGGGACCAATTCACTTGATTAAATAGATTATTGTTCCAAAGTTTAAATTTCACATATCACAGCACAAACACGATAGGCAATTACTATCATCGCTCTAAGCTGCAATTTGCAAGCCTTCAATGCATGTGAACTCGTGTTTGTAAGTGGTCTGAAAATAACACTATAACAAGTTCGATTAAGTTCAAATAAAAACAAATCCACAGTTTACATTAAGTGTACCCTTTCATGCCCTTACTAAGAAAAAAGCTATGGACTTTGCATTTTCTTTATTTCCTTGGGGCAATAATGACAACAATCAATGTTTTTTTTAACAGATCCAACATTTTTCTTTGTTAATTTATCATCTTGGCGTCACTACTTTTATCATTAAATGGCAATTCAACCGTTTGGTTGTTCAGTAAATAAAATTCATACTGCCTATTTAAGCAGATATGATGTAATGACATTAAATGTACGCCAAACATATTAATAACAAAGAATGATCACCTGGGTTTTTTCCGAACATGTCATTTAAATCACATTACTAGTTTGTCTACCTTAAACAAAAAAAAGGGCAATTGAACCGTTTGATAGAACAAGTTTTTAGAAAATGATTCGCCCCTTCTTCAACTTGATTATATAAAATGACATATTTTGGTTTAGTTAGAAGTCTAAAACTATGATTTATCTAATTAATACTCTTACCTGTAAAATTTTGACCAAACAAAATGCTCAGCATGTTTGGAGTGACTGATGTTGTTGCCAACTTCCTGTAGGGAGAACAACTGAGAGGGCTTATTATTTAAAGACACAGCGACATCTAGTGGATGCTTTTAGCGTAACATACACAAACAGAGAGGTAGAGATGGCTCAATCAGGATAAGTCCAGTTCATCACATTTTTTATATAAGATATAGTGACTCAGCATATGCTCTACTCTGTTTTAAGATGAGGTAACCAAACATATCTAGATAAGTGAAATGTTGACAGTGAACAGATATTTAAAGGTAAGTTATTCCAATCATGAGCCCCCAAAATAAAATATGTTTATCAACTTCTTTTATAAAAAGGGGACTATAAAGAGGATCTGATCAAAGCATCATAGTGAAAAAAATAGTTAATTTATTCAATTATACAAAAGTGTACAAAGTAAGATAAAGCAGCTCAACGTTGATAATAATTCAATATACAAAAAAATGTCCCACTTCCAGGGTCATTTTATTGTCATTCTGCATTATTAGTGCTTTTGTTAAGTACATTTATTGAAGCTTTACTCTTATTTGTGACATGTATTGACATTGTGTCATTGCTACTTTTACATAAGAATGAATGTCAGTAGTTTTCCTCCTGTCCTCTTCCTTTCTCATGGTCTCAGTTGATGAAGTACCATTTATGACCAGCTGGGGGAGACAAAAGACAAGTTGTCCTGCACTAAACGTCTCATTGACCTTGTGGATTTGGCTGCAGTGGAGCTTACATCACCACCTGGCTCTGCATCATCCTCAGTAATAAAATAAAAAAGGTTAAGGAGAATGACGAGAGAGGTCAGAGGGGAAAGACGGAGTGTACATTTTGGAGGAATAGATGAAAGGGTGAGGGGGATTTTTGGCGATTGAGTATACTTTTGGTGCGGCAAGAGAGGTGACGGCATGCAGGAGCTGAGAACAGAAGGTGCAGCTGGTGCGAGCTGAAACGATGGCAGAGGGACAAAACTGTGTGCACACTTCCTTTCACACAGTTTTTCAGCCCCTTTCTTCTTCTCTCCCTTTTGATCGCCCTGCCCTCTTTCTTTCTGTCTTCCCCCTTTTCCCTCCATTCCCCCCACTCTACGCTCCATCCCTCCTTCCTTTCCTTCTTCAGCCTCTTCCAACCTTCCCTCCCTCCTTCTTTCCTCCTCCTCTTGTTCCCACGCAGCACATGGGGCCAGCCGGGCTGCTATTGTCCAGGATATCCCCTCCTTGTTAATGGCTTCCTGTGCACACACAGAGGGCCGCTGAGAGAAACGAGCAGCCTCATCTGATAGCAGCCGTCGCCACGTACTGCACCCACACACACACACACACACACACACGACAAACAACTGCAGGCATCAATAAGCAAACACACATATCACACACGCACGCTTGGACAAACAGACATGCAAATGAACACTCACACATATAACCAGACGCTGATAAAGCCACAGGTGATTTAACATAACTCTTTTATTACAGAGAAGTTGTCATTACCGCCAGCGACAACTCTGAAAAGCGGAGAAATCTGATTCGTCAGTGCTCGCTTGTGCTTTGTACAACCGTAAAAATATACAAACTCAAACAGTGAGGTTTACCAGGAGACACTGAAATAACAGGCGGACAGCAGGAAACTGAATTGTGTTGCCTTGTTTTACAGCAAATATTGTGGCAGTTACAAATGAGTGTCCTCTTGATAATTACAGATCAATAATGCTGCTACTTTGAACAAGTACAAGAAAATAACTTGTAGACAAGGTGATAAAAATCAACTGAGCATCAGTTAATCAAAAAGAAATGCGGAACAGCTGGTTGAAACTGGTAAAACATATGTGAGGCCTCGGTTGTTAAATTTACTGTAGAGAGGAAACATAACTTATGGAAGCGAGCCTAAACAATGTAGCCCCATATGAACCTCAGACGCTCTGGGTAAATCATGTTTATTTCAACCAAGCTGGTAGCTAAGTTTTCTTCCCAGTATTTAGTCAAACAAACACCTGGTTTCGGTTATTCCACCCCATAAAATGCTGTAAAAAGGGGGGTGACGCTCCACCACCTCACGTCCTCCTTTCACACCCCCTCCTCTCTGTATGTAACCAGGGCACCAACACTGGGTGCCTCAGCACAGAAAGAGTAAACACAAAGGGGGGAACAGTTTCAAGCAGGAACTTGACGGGAGGCGACTGGTTGACCATCTGGAAAAGCCATTCCTGATAGGCCAACAACAGTGGGTGAAACTTCTAAAGGGGCGGGCAGGAGCAGAGATCAGTGACAATAAATCACTCTTGTTGTTTTTTAGACGTGGTCTCCCTCCTCACTGTTTTTCTCTTCTGTACAAAAACACAAAACATTAGCAAGAAAGTAGAAATCCTACATCTAGGTATACCCTCTGTGGGATGTCAAAGTCATAGAAAAAATAGTACTTTCTTAGCTGGGAAAATAAAAAAAAGTCTTGTCCTTGAAAGTCCAGCTCAGCTTAAGTCTGTGAGTAGATTGAGATGAAGGTTTTTCATCTCAGTCAGAAGGCTCCTATCTCCATTCCCCAGGGTCTGTAGGGTTTGCCCACGCTGGATGTGGGGAGCGGGGCGCCGAGGGCCGTGGCGGGGGAGATGAGGGGAAAGGCGCTGAAGGGGAAGGGGAACGCCGAGAGGGAGGAGAGGAGAGGAGGGGACAGCTTAGACACTGATGAGGAGACCAGGGCCGGGTGTGGGACGCTGGCGGGGGCCGCGGTGGTGGGGGGACCCGGATTGGGCCTTGATCCGAGTGGGGGGTGGCGCTGCCGCTGCGCCGGCCCGGGACGTGAGTCTCTGCAACGGACGAGGATGAAGAACAAGAGGAGGAGGAAGAGGTGGATGAAGATGATAGAGGAGTCTGGGGGCTGCTGGTGGTGCTGCGGGGCAAAGGCGCCAGCGGTGCCCCCTGCTGGTGCTGGAGGAGGAGGGGGTGCGTCAGGTGGGCAGGAGGGGAGCCGAACGCAGAGCCCCAGGCCAGGTGACTCAGGCCAGAGTGAGCCTCCCTTTGACTGGCGTAGTTGTTGAGGTGGGAGACCAGACGGATCCGCAGAGGGTCGGCGCTGTCCAAGCCCTCGATGATGCTCAGATAACGGGCCGTCTCAGCCAGGCACTCCCTGAAACCCAGGCCACGGTAGTCCATAGCCAGAGCATGGGCGTCAAAATAACCTGAGGGGAGAAGAAGAGGACACGAGATGAGATTAGAAAGTCACTTAAGCTGCAACAACACAGGTTTGTCCAGAGCTGAGGGATCTTTGTCTGACATGAATGAATATGCTGCCGGCTTTGAGAGTGTCTAAAGAATGAGATCCAAGTGAGCACAAAAGCATTCCACATCCAGTTTGCCCTCTTAAGCATATGGTTACCATTCTTCAACAAGTGAAATGTGTTTTTCTGTAACAGTGAATGAATCCCAGACATACCTTTGCCTCCAGCAGCGTGAAGCATCTTCAGATGGTCAACAGTCATCTGCAAAATCTCTGCTTTCTCCAGTTTGGCAGAGCCCTTCAATGTGAGGGAAATCAAAAAAAGGAGCCGATTAGATATGAATATAATAATCCAACAGAGCATGTAGGAGCAAAGTGGTTTCACATCAAAGTGCGTGTGTTATATTCAATATTTGTATTTGTGATATTAAAGGCGTGTCGCCTGTTGCTCACCTGTTTCTCAAAGGCGCTGGGAACCAGTCTGCGGAGTTCACTGAGGCTGTTGTTGATCCGGTCACGGCGCCGTTTCTCAATTATCTGTGGAAAGATAAAATACAAATTAATGTTTATTTTCAGATTATTTGCATAGAACAAAAAAATATGGAAAAAAAAATATGTGCACAGGGTTTCCAACTGCACAAACGGGTTGTCTATTAAAAAAAAAAAAAAAAAAAAAAAAAATGTACTTACGCCTCGACGCCTTTTCCTCGCCTGCACTTGAGTTGATGTTGTGGGAGACATGGACCCGAGAGGAGAGCTCATGTTCCTTAAAGGAGAGCAAACAGAGAGGATCAATCAATATATCATTGATTTTTTTTTGACAAATTCCTAAATAGTCTGAAACTCTATTTAAGATAAACTGGACCAAATTTCAGAGCCAAACTTACCCATTCTCATCCGCGCTCTCCTTCTCCACCTCAATGGTCTCATCCAACTCGCTGTCCGAGGAGCTGAAATCGTGATTCCTCTTCATTTTGATTCGTCCACAATAGTCCTTCAGTGCTTCTGTTGTGTCTTCCAGACGTGAGTCTGCCTAACTTTGCCCGGAGAGTCTCCGTTTGAAGCGCTCAGCTTTCCCACGGTGTCATTTCAACGCTGCTACCGGCCAGCATGGGCGGGGCCTCGGGACAAACCAGCCAATCACGAAGCGGCCGTGGGTTTGAGTGACAGCGCAGTTGGTCCAAGCACATCCAAGTGCGCTTTGACAAGTCAGAGAGGATAAACAAAAAGTAGAGACATCTCACTCTGGTGGTTTTACTTGAGGCTATGAGAGTTAATGGTTTACAGTGTCGCTGAGTTCTGGCCTCAAGTCTCTGATCATAAAAACACCAAATTATACCTATTCCTACCATACACAACTAAATATGTTGTTTAAATGTAAAATTAAAACTGCAGTGAAGTTCTTAGGTTATGAATACATCTTAAAACTTCCCATGTTGAACAAATACCAAGTGTTTTTGACCTTGGAAACAGCAGTTAGACATAACTGTCTGCTAAGGAAGATGGTGTGATATTATCAAAAGCTCCACATGGAGTTTGTGATAAGATTGTTTTGCCAAGAATGAACTTCAAATCTTAACTATTTAGTTGCTCAGTAGCTGGACAAAGTACAAGTTATATGTGGTGCTTTAGAGCCACCGAGCATTGTTTCATTTGAAACTGACCTTTGTAAGTCGAGCTAATGACTTTCTTTGAGCAACTTAATAGTCTTTCATTATTTGCAAATTCTTAAGTTGTTTTTAGTTGTTTTTCTCTAAACTGAAATAGAGTACAACTAACTCAAATAAGAAGTATGCATGGTAACATGTGTTGTTTTTGTTGTTATTGGTCCTGGACATACTGTTTGCTATGGAAGCAATGTCTGTATTTGTGTCAGTCAAGCCAAATCGATTTATTTGTATACAATATTGTGATTCTCAAATAGTTATAATTATTTTCGTGCCTTCAGTTTAAAAAAATAAATAATCATAAGCATAATATTATAATCTTGGCCTTGTCATTTTCGTGTAAAGTGGGCGGCTGTGGCGTAGTGGAGAGCAAGGTAGTTCTCCAATCAGAAGGTCGGTGGTTCGATACCCGGCTTCAGCAGTCGATGTGTCCTTGGGCAAGACACTTAACCCCAAGTTGCTCCTGAAGGCTTGCCATCGGTGTGGACTGGATGTTGCATGAATGTTAGTTAGAGTCTGATGGTGGCACCTTGCATGGTAGCCTGTCATCAGTGTGTGAATGGGTGAATGATATGTAATATACTACTGATTGTAAGTCGCTTTGGATAAAAGCGTCTGCTAAATGACTGTAATGTAATGTAATGTAATGTAATGTAATGTAATGTAATGTAATGTAAGTGAAGCTCTAATGGTTTCTGCGTCACCAGACATCGGAGTAACTCATCCTCCTAAAATAGAGGATCTTTGGAGAAACTTTGACAGCGGTCCAATGGATTTTCGGTCCGTGACTGCCCTCCACCCTCCACCCTCCACCCCCACCCATGCCCCCCTCCTCCCCCGTGTGTGTCCCGGTGGTGGTGAGGAGTGGCTGGCCGGCTGTCAGCACGCGTTGGCCGTGGGAAAGTTCCCCAAACCGGCGCTGATAACCAATCAGAGGCCGACGGCCGTCTCCGGCGCTGGAATGAATGGAGCAATTGGTCGGGGCGACGGGCGGTCTGCGAGCGAGCGTGTGAACCTGTAATCCAATACTAACTCAGCCCGGGAGGAGAGACAGGGAGCACTGCCGCAACCAGAGGAAGCCACCAAGTCTAATCTTACCCCACAGAGAGACCTCGTGCTCGGTAAAGACGCTGCGGGGACTTCAAGTACTTTCAACAAAAGACCATAATGCAATCAAAGCAGTCCTCGTTCCCCTTTTTCTCCCCGGAGTTTCCACATCATCACCACCACAAGACCGGTGGCTCCTATAATGGTCACACTCCCCAAAATAATTTGACAGAGCTGCTGGTGTGTGTTTGTATACATGGAGGGGTCGTGTTACTGCATGTGGAGCAGGAGCTCTTCAGTGAAGGGTCTCACTTTTAAATAGAAGGCTGCAGTAAATATAGAAAAGGAGACTATTGTTTAAGATAGGCTGTGACATAACCTAAATCATTTTACATTACAAGATAAATGCACTTTAAAAGGGCCAGTGTGTAGGTTCTGGTGGAATTTATCGGCATACATTGAATATAATATATAAAATAATGTTTTCATGAGTGTATAATCACCTGAACTAAAAATAATGTTTTCTTTAGTTAAGAATGAGGCCTACATAGGAAAAGGCCATAAAGAGACCTGGATACAGCCCCATTAAATCGTATGCTACATCTTCTCATCCAACACATAAGGTTATTTTTCCAAATCTCTAATTATTTCTTTAAGTTTATTCAGTTTTAGTTAACTTTCTGGCAAATTTCACATGCAGAATTATCTATAATATAAGAGGGCTATATTCAGTAAAACTTTATCCTAATTAAAAACAATCATATTACTTCCCATATTAGTGGTAATATATAAATGATATCCCTTGACATGAAATACATTCCAACAGGGAGTGAAAACAGAAGAGGAAAATAGATGCTAATATATTTCATTCATCAAGTTGAAACTTTAATTGACATGCATGATTGTAATAATGTGACACCATTAACAAAAAAAAAGGCTTCTCAGTTTCACAAACATCGGCTTGTTTACATTATTTGCAATCCACATTGAGACCAGTCGGTACCTGCAGCACACCGACAATTCAGCCAACCCGCCAAACCGACTGAAAATTTAAACTATGCATGCTTTTCTACATTCTATTTTTTTAAATATAAATAATGCCTCCTGTGAAATATCTTTTGAGGCAACAAACCTGAAAAGCTATGACCGATATTGGAAAATATCCACCACTCTATGAACATGCAATCAGGAAACACAATTGCAATATGAATCGAATACACCGCCATTCATTCTCGAGGGTAATGTTGATCATGTGCTTATAAAGATCAACACTTAATTATGGATCAGTCACGACTAACCTCCACACACGCACAGGCACACGCACACACAAAGTGATATGGTGATCCTTATCAGTGGGAGCCGAAAGCAACCAAAGACGCATAATAGTCATCACAGACAGAGGAGGCTGCCTGTTTGGTTTATATGAATGAGAGGAAGCACTTAGGGCTGTTTTCATCTTATTGTTGTCGTACAAGGCTAACGCTTATAGCAGGACAGACACACAGATGCACAACATTCATCAAACTCATTATTGGTGTGTGTGTGTGTGTGTGTTGGAGTGGGAGTCGCGTTCACATACATCCGAGTTCATGCAACCTGAAGCTTTTGTCACAATAAACACAGGTGTGCGTCCACATTAGTTTCTGACTGTGTGTGTGTGTGTGTGTGTGTGTGTGTGTGTGTGTGTGTGTGTGTGTAACTAGGGGGAGTGGGAGGCGGGAGGGGGAGGAGGTGGGGGTGAGCCCTCTTGTTGTATTTCAAGTTCACCCAGAGTTCCCACGCTGTTATTTTCTGCACGGCTGTCTTTGTTCTACCGGTCTCATCACATGTTGTGATTAGTAGGGCCTTTCAGGGGCCGCCCTTTGAAGGTGAGGGCCCGCTACACGACATCATCAAATCCCCACCCTCCCCCTCCTCCCACCATCCTCCCCTCTTCTCCCGCTCCAAATCAGGCCAACGAACCCGGCTCAAACTCGGGGCCAAAATAATCAGGGATGCAGTGACGGTTCACCTCCATTGCTCTCTACTCTTGTAGTCGTTTCTCTCTCTTTTTTTATGTGTAATTTCCTGTTTTCACATCTTGTCCTCTGTCTTGTTTTCGTGTATCCTCAATACTAATCTTTTCTTCCTCTCAATCAGTGCTTTGCTGCTGAGATTTAACCCAAAGGTAATTTTGTATCTCTCCAAACCGTCTCTTTAGCTGCCAAATCCTCTCAAACACTGAATATTGATACACTTAGTTGAGGGTCAGTTCAAAGGATACACATTAAGGTATTTATTTAGAATTTAAACATTAGATCACTCTGACATTTTGGCCAGAAAATGATATGTTTCCATGTCTTCTGCCGACTCGCACTGTGCAATCAAAAAGGGTTTTGAATTTCAGTTTATTAAAAAGCCACAAGTGCATTTTTTTTTTCAGCAATAACATGTCATCATCGCAGACATAAATTGAGTCTAGACTGTCTTACCAGAAGGAAATGGTTGGAGTTATGCATGCACACTCAGGCTTTGAAGTACTTTCGAAGAGCGGATTTCACCGATAAATGCTGTACACAGTTAATATTTTCTGCCTTAAGTGTAATTGCTTCTGCTGTACATATTTACACAATGGTCGACATGTCATCAGGTATTTAGCTGTATACGTTTGTTTAGGTTTGATTTCCTGCACAGAGCTCGTGTGGATCTACATGACTCCAGTGAGTGTAAATTAAGCTCGGCTGCGGTGTTGACGGAGTGACAATGATAAATGAGGTTGATATCGTGTTCGGGAACTCTCTGTTACTCCTTAACCAAACAAAGTCAGGCTAAACTGTTGACCGCTTGAAATATTTTTGGTGGTGTCTAATATTATTAACAGACACAAAACACACAAAAAAAATCACTCATTAATAAGGTTGATTGTACAACGAACGGTATAATAGAATAATTGTGCTTCTTGTCTGGGTCAGAATGAGGGTAAATCCAGTACAAAAGAAATACATGTCCTGAGAAATAAACAGAACCATACAACATGTGAATCAGCTCTGAATGATAATAATAAAGTTAAACTTGCTCACTACTTCCTTATGGTCAAATGAATCAGATCCCAACTGATGACTGATATTAAAGTATTAAAAGTTGTTTTTAGGTTTGCTTAACTCCTTGTCAACTTTTTCACATTGCATAAAAAAGTACTCAATTTATTTTATAAACCCCCAAAAACACAAACGCGCCTCAGCTAGTTACAACAAGAACCTCTATTCTTGTTACCTCCATTTGGAAAAACTGATTAATTCATATACATATACACATATATTATGTGTTGACTGATTTATTGCATGCTCAATAGACAGCTAGCTTTAAGAGTTGATAATAGCTTTAGCTAAGCTAGAGGGTCCTTAAACACAACGCCTTCATTTGGGGATGTCTCAGTTTTGTATCTCTTTCAATTTATAAAACTCACCAGACATCATGTGATGAAATAAATCAACTGACATCTGACAGGAAAACAATCCCTCAACACATGTTGCCTTTAAAGTTCATTGTCAAATAAATGTTTGTCTATTTGTTTGGGTTGTTATTTTAGTTTAGGAATCTTTAAATGTGATTATAAAATCATTTTTTAAGCAAATACAGATGTCAGTACCGTCAGTTTCCCAACACTACTTTAAAGATCCCTTCTATAAATGTTTGAAGACATGAGTTAAGATGCTCTATAAACTTGTTAAAATGTCTTAAAAGCATATTCAATCCCCTCATTAAAAACCACATAATCAATTAATATGCAAATACTTTCCATTTCAAAGGTTACTATGTGATTTGGACTGGGATTATCTTCCAGTTGTGATGTCATAAAGTCATGCTCAAACTTCAACTTCCTTCTTTTTAGGATTAATGTGAAAACAGCGTCAAACTAACATCATTCTGCACGGGGAAGCTCAAACATCCAAGTGTAGTAACACATTTTGAGTGCAGAGGATCTTTAAATATTCTTGTTACACACGTATCACTGGCTTTTTTGCTAAAAAACAAACCCCACAGTCTTTTAAGGTGTGACCCACAGTGAGTCACGGTGAGACACTGAGAGCTGCGGCGTCTGCAGGTTAGCCACAGACAGATGTTCGTCCGCTGGAAAACAATACGGTGAGCCGCTCTCTGTTGAAACCCAGCGGAGGGCGAGCCTTGTTATTGTTTATAAATAGAGATGTGTGGACCACTAGGGAAGGCTCACTTTGTTTCCCCTGACAGTGAGAGGAAGCGACGGCTAATTCTGCTCCAGACGTGTGTGACACCCGACCATTGTGCCTCAGAGAGAGAGGGGGGGGTGAGGGAGAGAGAGACATTGTTTATGAGTGTGTGTCTTCAGGAGGGTGTGTTGTTTGTGAGACGCCCGAGTATTGTCCTTCAGGAGGGTGGGGGTTTGAACTTGGTTTCATTGTTGCTCTTGTCTATTACTGACAGTTCCCCTGTGAGTTTTGTTAACGGGGTCCTCTACTTCACATTGGCTCTACACAGAACATATTTCTGTGTGTGTGTGTGTGTGTGTGTTGAGGAAGTGAACGATGTCAAAGTTGACCCACTGACACACATCTCTGTCTTGTCTCCCCATGGGAAGTGTTCAAGGGCCTCCCTCTGTCACACTCATAAGACAGAGAGAATCTGACTCTGTCTTGATGACAAAATACAAATGTCTTTTTTTCTCCTTTTTGTGCTCTGAATGATTATTTTACAGGCACCTTATTTTACTTAAGGACATTTTTTTTAGCAAAATCTATTTCATGAATTGCTTCATAAATCAACTTGTAGTGCTGCCATCTAAATTAGGTTTTTTATCAACTTTCCCTAAAAATCAGAAAAAAATAATTTACTGTGTATTTCTTTCCTTTTCTTCGTAAAATATTTTGTAATTTTGCTAAAGACACGCAGAAAACTAGATTCAAATCAATGCAACTTTATTGTCATTATACTTGCATACAACAAATTATCATCTTGCTCATTGTAGACTAGTAGTTACTGTAATGCATGAGCTATTGCTTGAAAAAATAGTGTAAAATCACAATTGTTATTTTGAGTACAAGAAGAAGAAAAAATAGGGGTACATCATTTATTAATTGATAGGATAAGGCATCATGCTAGATTATCCTTATTTTAAACATGGTACATATAAGTAGCAAATATAATAGCTGAAAAAAGATCAAAACCAACAATGTGTTATTTCATCTCTTATGTGGCTCTCAGCCCAAAGCTCATTGGTTTCTCCTGTAGATCTTTAAAAACAATCTTTAAAAACAACTTATAAAAAAAATATATAGCTTAATATTTTTTTAAGTCACAGTAATTTCCTGAAACATCTGAGTACTGTACTGGGAACACTTGTTGGAGGACTAATTTCAGGTGCGGATTAATACACATTTGGTGATCTAGGTAATATCAGAAGTAGGGTTGTTTGTGGGATTGTTTAAAAAAAAACTACAGTCGCCATGTTGATTGTAATGACGGATCACGTCACCTAGTGCAACAGTGTGTCCCATTTATGTGCTTTTAGTAGTTTTTGAACACAAATCGAGGTCTGTGGCACAGAGGAATCAGCTACATCAAGCTTTTGGCTAAGCTGGCTGTTAATAGGATCAATGAATTGTTGGTTAAGCCTTCATAGGATCAGTTGACAAGAACAGAAATAAAGAAGCATATCCTTCAAAAATGAACAAAAAAAATAAAAAAAAAAATAAGAATAGTCTTCTGTACATCTAAACTATGCAGTTAGCATTAGCGTAAATTAGTTTAGCTTAACAATTTTAGTAAAACCCTGTTCTTGAGCCTGGATGTGAGGGCTCTGAGGCACCTGTAGCGCTTCCCAGACAGCACAGTTGATGGACATATGTTGCACGGATCATGTCTGTGATTTTTTGGCAACAGGAAACTCAGACGACCTGAACACACCCCCTTCATCTGCCATTCTTTGATCTTCTAAATGGCCTGCTAATCCTCAGTCTGGTACACTTGATATCTAAATTCAACAGGTGGATGGAAGAGCAGAACTTGGTATTTGACTCCCATATGTTGCATCCAGTCAAGTAAAATCAAAAAGACTAAAGTACCTGCTGGTGATTATTCGCAGGATGTCATAATCAGCGCTGTCTTGACTTTAATCTGGAGGTAAAGTGGAAAGCGGAGCGGCTGGTTTTGTCAGGGTTTTGGGTGTGACTCATGTCTGGAGTCAGTGAAACTCTCACTCCTGGTGGGTGGTCACTGTGACGGGAGAGTGAGAGAAAGTCATAGAGAACAAAGGCAGTTATTTTACTTTCATCTCAGCTTGAGGTAATTATTCGCTTTTGAGTTTGACCCAATCACACTTTCAAACTGGCCTTGTGCCCTTGGAAAACTGGGAATTTTATCCTGTTTTGACATTTTACATAATGAAGAGCATATAGCAAAACCTGCTGGCATGAAACAGAAGTCACGAGTAGCACAAGAAGTTCATGGTTTAAGCCTGAAGAAGAGTGACTCCGATTGGCCAAAATTTGATCCTTTGATATGGCTGCAGTGTGATCTCTGAGACTGAAGGTATGTCAAAATTGTGAAGCGAAAAACAACATTGGTTTCATGCATTTGTCAAATGTGCACACACACACACAAACAAGCACACTCACACACTCATAATGGCATACAAACTTCTAATCACCCATCTTTACTGACTAATTTGATAACAAGCCAGAACAGTTGAAACATGTTTTAACGTTTGACATTTGGCCTCAAGAAAAAAAAAGAGAGAGAGAACAAGATGAGCCTCCCTTCAGTATATTTGCAGTCTTGGGAGAGAGCAGCCACACACACACACACCCCACCCACCCTCTCCTGCTGCAGCGAGGGGTTGCTGGTTCTCTGACCCCGGTAATGATGGAGGGTCAGGAGTCAGGTTGTGCGAAGGAACCGTCTACGTCTGCAGAGCGCGTGAGGAGCGCCTGGGAACCAGAGCTCGCTGTGTGATCCCGTGAAATTGATCTCTCCAGAGGGGACCAGTGGTGTGTATTTAAGTGTGGTGGTTGTGTGTGTGTGTGTGTGTGTAGGCGGGGAGCGACCGCGACAGGAGACACAGCAGCGGAAATAGCAGATCCCAGTGGTTGGCCTGTCTTGCCGTGACCAGGGTGCCCTGTCTGCATGCCTGTCTACAGCGGGGATGACAGGAGGCAAGCGAGGGGAAAAGTTTGAGACGGCTTTACGCTTCACTGTCTCCTGAGACAGAGAGAAAAAAGCAAATGAAATCCCCAAAATAGAGTTTCTCATAGTTAAAATAGCACAACGCAGCACCAAGCTATCAATCTAAACCAGCAGTCAGAGAAGAAAGAAGTAGTTTGGTATTTTGAGGAATACACTTGTTTACTTTGTTGCTGAGAGTTTCCACCTTTATATTTGTAGGGTATATATAAAGCTGGAGCCAGCAGTGAGCTAGCTTAGCATAGAAGAGCATAAAGACTGGTAGCAGGGAGAAACAGCTAGCCTGTCCAAACAATGTCAAAATCCACCTACAAGCACCTCTTATGCTTTGTTCAACAGCCAAGCATGGACAGGGATCCATTTCTTGGATAGGAATAGTCCATTACTGGTGGACTTTATTATTGGACAGAGGCAAGCTAGCCGTTTCCCCATTTATAGTCTTTATGCTAAGCTAAGCTAACCAGCCGCAAACGTGTGGCTTTATATATAAAGGGCGGATCAATCCTCTCATCTAAGTTAATTCCCCAAAGTGTTGTACTATTCTTTCAAGTACATTTTTCTGTAAAACAAAAACAAAATCTATATAAGCTTTCTTTCTAGACCTTTCTATCTCAACTTTTAAACCAACATGGGACAGTAAATTTCCCATCACAACTGGGACAACAACTTTATCTGCTGAGGAAGATCGTTCTACATGATCAAATTCCCAACAACAGCTACTAATGAACCTTCTGACACTGTTTTGTCAAGTACTATTTCTACTTTTACGAAAGCAAACAATCTGAGTAATTTTTCTTCCACTGTCCTGATGTACATTTGTGCACACATGTAATAATGTATATTGTCTTCCTCATGTTTAGAGCAGTGTAAATACATCGTCTATTCCCAAAAAGCACCTTTAAAATGAGTTTAGATTGGAATGAATTGTACGCTGCAGAGAGCAAAAGGCACATAGAGGTTGTTTTTGAGCATGTGTGTGTCAGTATCCGAGAGACAGACCCCTCCAGTGAAGGTTTGGCTGCGCTTTCATCTTCCGCATCTGCTATTCTTCTTAGAGCTCTCGGGCCAAGCCTCCGCTGTGTGTCTGGTCGTCCTACTTAGATGCAACCACTTCAGTCATATCTGCAGGCTCGTTATGGCAGCTACAAACCCAATCCCTCCTCGTGCTTATTCAATCACAGAAGGATCTCGTGAGCTTTTTTTCTTGTCTGTCTGCTCCCTCCCGGAGGCTTTGTTCAGACATTTCGAAACAATCAGATACATTAGTCCGGACTTGTGATGTCTGATCCCTCCGCTGCACATGGGGCCTGCGTGGAAATGCGGCGCACCCTGTTTGAATATTCCTTGAGGTTTGCTAATAAGAAAGAAAAAAATTGTCAAGAATTTATCATACCTTTGATGCATTGCCACAGATGTCTATAAGAATTGAGATCCGCTGTGTTGTGATGTCTCGGGTGTTGATGGACGGTAAAGAAATGTGCCGCATCAAACAGACCAACTACTATATTTCTTTTATAATTCAAGTAAATTATAACAATGTGTTTTCCTTTTTAGTGTTCCACCATCAGCAAGTTCCATTGTGAGAAATAATAAAAAAATATATGTTTATTGATGTTGTGATATTGATTTCAACTGTATTATCAGGCTATATTAACATATGCAATATAAAATGTAGTATAGCTGTTGTAATACTTGACTTGAACTGGTTCCCCAAGTCTGCATGAACCGAGCTACTGCCACCACATTTACATTACATTACATTACATTACATTACATTACAGTCATTTAGCAGACGCGTTTATCCAAAGCGACTTACAATAAGTGTATTCAACATAGGTATTCAAGAGAACTACTAGTCACCAGAAGTCATAAGTGCATCTCCTTTCTTAAACAAGCATCTAAGAGCATAAACCAGAGCAAAAGTACAGTGCAGAAACAAACTAATACGAATACAATAAGTGCAACAAACTAAGTGGAAGCCATTAGAAAAACTAGCAAGAGCAGTTGCTCCGTTAGTTGCTAAATCTTGCAAGAAAGTAGCCAAGTCGACATCACTGACAGCCAGTCCCCTCAGGCCTCCCTCCAAATCCACTCCACCAAAATCATATTATAATCAATGTAACATTTGACAAAAAATATGGCTGTTGTTAGTACTCACAGCTGTCCAGCTAGCAGCTTGTGGAAGACTTGGGTCACACACAATGAGTGCACGGGCAGAATACGCTCAAGCTTTCAGCTTTTCATTTTGGACGTGCTCATTACAGTCCTGTGACGCATACTGGATTATTTTCTTTTTTTTGGTCAGAGAATTTGATTTATTGATTGCTTTAGGGATGTAAAGAGAATTTTCCACAAATCTAATAAAAAACATTTTTTAAGAATACTATCAACCTTTGCTTTGATTGTATGAAAACTGTTTAGTCTTTGACATAATAAAATTATGTTGTTTTATTTATGGCTATATTCTATGTGCATTTATCTCTTAACTTTAGTAATCATCATCGGTTATGGGAGCACTGTCATTACCAGTATTTTATGGACAAATAAATTATTATTTTGTTTTGATGTCTAAAAAAACTTAGACATCAAAACAATGTAATTTTCTGTGATAAAGAATAATCTCTAAACCTCCAATCAATGGAAAGGATTGCTTCATGAAATGAAACACAACTAAGTAGAACAGCTAATGATGAATGTGTTGTATAAAATAGTGTTTAGTTTGCAGATGACATTCTGGAGCTTTGTGCCCACACACGTCAAATCCAGGTTTATGAGAAGTCACACACTCACCGCGCTGAGAGAGCCTTACGTACGTGTTGTCATTACGTCACTCAGAGGCCAGACTCAAAACAGTAATTAGACAGACTTCCCCGGCTTGTTTGCTTTTGGACTTGTGAGTGACGTGTGTATGCATTTGTGTGCATGCACGCACGTGTGTATCAGTGTGTGCGCACACATGCATGCTCTTCTGTGCTTTGTGTGCGGTGACTATGATTTGAGTTTGGGTTCGCTCGCCGAGTTTTGGCTTTGCTGTGTGTATGTGTGTTTTGTCACAGAGTGGTTAGCGCAGTGCTGATTGCTGTTTATTTGGTCTGTGGGTTGACACAGAGCCTAACAGTCAGGAGCACCACTGACAGCTCTGTTTTTATTGGGTCCCTGTGGCCGAACCAACACTAACACTGGGGTCGCGCTCTTCCCTCTGTCCCCTGCACCCTGAGTCTCCCACACCAAGCTTCCTGTCTATGCTTTGAAATAACATACAGTAAATCATATTGATTACAAGATTTTGTTCTAAATAGTAAAGGACTATACTGAGAACAAAAGTCTGTTTAAAAAAGAACGTTAAAGTGAATCACAGTCATTGAGACAAAATGTGATTTTTAAGAAAATCTCAAAGATATTACAAGGTAACAATATCTGCCAACCAGCAACTCTAAAGCTCAATTACTAACATATTATACCTTGTTTCTCACCTACACATTCAAAAACAAGCCAGTCTACCTCCTATTTCCGAAAATATGTAAAATTATCCTTTAAGAGGGATTTAAACATCAAGCAGAAGAGCCCCAATCACAATTTGAAACATAATGGGGGGTTTTTTAAACCTAATTTTGGGCATAATTCCAATTGGTTATGAATACATATTACCCATAAACTTAATTTTTGGAACTTGATAACATTTGAAGAGTTGAAACAAAAGGGAGGGTGCTTTTATAAAATCTCTGAGAGTTAGTATGGGGACTCTTGAATCAGCCTTGGCCTACTTATTGTATAATGTAAAGGCTACTCGTCGATTGATTGTCTGAAATCTATCTTTATACCGGGGAAAGAAACTGGGAGCAAGCTCTGTTTAGCAGTCACTTAAAAAGATGGTGGAAACTATGAAAACAAGAAGCAGGTTGTAAAAGATTGGACTCTTCCAGTCTACAAGTGTGGAATCGACCATCTAACCATCTCCTCTCATGACTTGTCAGCCCCTGAACACACAGATGCAAGATAAACACAGACACATGCTGACATGCTCAAGACGGTATACGGTACATGAACACTTAGTCAACCGTGTAATGTGACCCTGTCTCAACCAGCACACACACACACACACACACACACACACACACACACACACACACACACACACACACACACACTGGTAAAGAGGTCATCGCTTTACCATCTGGTGGTCAAACCCCCAACATACACACACACAAACACACACACACACACAGAGTCACACATAATGATATAATAACCTGTACTGTCTTACGCACTGGACGACCATGTCTGTCTCCTCAGCCAACCGAATCACTGACCCTGTTACACACACACACACACACACACACACACACACACACACACACACACACACACACACACACACACACACACACACACACACACACACACACACACACACACACAGCTGACATCTCCTTTACTGAGTTGAGTATTTGGGGGAGGAGGGGAGTGGGATGCCGAGATGGGACGGCTGTGGGTGCGTGTGTGTTTGTGTGTGTGTGTGTGTGTGTGTTCCTGCTGTAACGGCTGCTCCCGGCCGTCCACACAGCTGTCTGCGAGACACACTCACACACACAAACACACACACACTGAGCGGCTGTGAGAGATCCCCCCCATGATTGCTTCCCAGGCCTGCGATGGAGAAAAAGGAAAGGAGGGGAAACGGCTGGAAAGGATTACACATACACAAAAACACACTTACACAGCAACAACCACACATGAAATAGCACACATACACACCAGGCCTCTAAATTAACTTTTTTCTTCAGATTTGAGCAACTGTCCTGAATTCTACTTTCAACTGTCCAAGACTTAACAACCAATATCCCAAAATGAAGTTATTTTTTCATTCTATATAAACCTTTATTATAAACTATGCAATATATGTTCTAATAGTTGTTCCCTGCACATATATCTGTTTACAAAACTGAATTAAATCTCAGTGTTTGGACACAATCAGTTTTCATTATTGGTATAGTCATTGGTTGAGTTGCTGTCTCTTGTTTGATCAATAAATGCTTTACTGTAAACTGCAAACAGTACAACGTTTGCAATACTAGCAACACTAAATTAAAAACTTTGTTTCCACCAAAGTAAATTACACATTTATTCTCCGGAAGCTTTCACAACTTTCACACGGCTCGTTTGCTCCGTCATCTCACTAGCCTGTGGCTTCACTCTCTAAAGTTGGTAAAAACTATGAGGAATTAACGTAATAATTGAATTTATAATGAAGTTTCTGTCCCAGAAACGGTATCTCTGTGTCACGTAAGTTACTTTCGTTGTCCCCCGGGTCAACGGGACATCCTAAATATTTAGTGCTGCATACACATATACACAAGATTGTGATCTCGAAATGTTTTGGTTTCAGATAGCTGAAGAACAGATCAGCGTTGTACCACTGGATGTATTATAACAACTAGATACCAGATACAAAGATGGCACCTTTAAGGTGACGTTTTCTAGCTTCCGGGTTTACTTCCGCTGAATACGCAGAGTAGTGTTTCTCCAGCTGGCCCCACCTGTGAGTTCTCGTGAGGATAGACTTTACATTGTTATGGCATCGAGAAGTTTTATATTGCTTTTATCAAGAAAATTGAACACATATAAAACCTCCATGGAAAAAAGTTAAAATAAACACATCTAAAAACCAGGGTGAGTTTGACTACACTTGACACAGAACTAAGACTGCAATAAGAGGAAAAGCTGACAAAATTAACACTATTTAGAATGAGCACTTTGAAGGGATACCTTTCCAATGATGCCATAACACTTCAAAAACTCTTCAACATGTCAGCTCAGAGTGAGCGGGCTCTCTACCACTCTGTCACCAGAAATTATTCAAAGTTAACAGGAAACAGGACCACAGTCTCAACAGGAAGCAATGGGCAGCCACTTTGGTGAAACCAAACCTCGTGGGTTGTGATCTTTTGAGGACATAGTGTCAATTTAACAGGTCTTCTTTTCAAAAGACATAAAGATGTGTCAAACAGCAACATCAGTATGTGTTGTCCTAACAAGACAAACAGATCTGTTATGTAAATGGTAACATCCTTTCAGAGAGTGCAGGTTTCGCTTCTGGAACTGTTTTGATTGCAGAAACTGTGCTATTTTAGTTATTTGTTGAGGGCCTCATGGTATTTCGGACGTGCCATGTGAAAACATGCAGCGGACTCTGGATTATTCCCCGTGTTTATGTTTGTATCGGGCGCTTTAAGCCGTGTTTGTTATCCCTGCAGATGGAAATAGACAGAGGCTGGAGTTTCACAGGCACAGGAAAGGCTTTGTTGGCAACCAGGGCACTCAGAGCTGTCACTGCAGGCGTTGGTATCTGGAAATCTGCATCGACAAGCTGAGGCCTCGATGGTGATCAGGTTCAGTCGAGACGAGGTATACTGGATGTATTCAGTGGGTTTTAATGAGAGACTACTGTAAAAACAAAGAAAGACAGAGAGAAAGAATTAAAGTCGCTTGACAGGATGAGGCTCCATGAAAATCAAAGTTGTGACATCCGTGCAATGATTCCCGACCCCAGATTTAATGCTTGGTGTTCACCGCACATATTTGCTTTGTAGCTTTTTAGCTTTTCTCATGAATATTTGGGGCGCATGTTGTTCGGGCGACAGCGGGTTCCTCTCTGTGTATATTCGAGTGCGTGTGGTGGTTTGTGCGAGTGAGCACTGTTGTGGTTATTGATGCATGCTTCTGATGAGGCACGGCATTACGAGCTGGGCAGAAGTTGAGAGAGCTGGTGGTGTGTTTGTTGTGTGTGTTGAGAGTGTGGGAGCGAGACAGAGAGGAGAGACAAAGACACCGAGACGGAGGGGAAAATAAAGAAGTGAGAAAACACACAGGGACAAATGAAAATGTTAACAGAGGAAGACGCTCACGGCAAAACATAACGATTGCATGTGTGCGATGCATGTAAGGAGGCAAAAAGGAGCGTCGGATGGAAAGCATGTGTGTGTGTGATCCAGTGGGAATGTGGAGTGAACATGTGTTTTACGGATACATAAATATAACAACAGGAAACCACGAGCATATACATGATCATTTCTTGATATTGTATCTAACCAGCAATGTCTCCTAGACATTACGTTTACAAACGACTAACTTGCAACAGCAAACACGTTGGAACGTAATGCTGACCAGATAACATGTTTTATTGAGACAATGATTAAATGACTGCGTATTTCATTTGTTTTCTGCCAAAATACGAGATCTTGAAACTCAATATCTGCTGGTAGCAACTTCACAATTCTTTTATGTTTATGTTTAGGCACTTGGTTACGCTGAGGAAAAGATCATGGTCTGGGTTAAGTAGGGAGAAAATCCACAGTGATGACACACATTACTTGACATTTAACTAAAACTATAATAATTCCTTAACCAAAGTGCTTTTGTTGACTAAACCTAACCACAGACAGGACTCAGAGTGGAAACCCATTGCTCACACAATGATGCCCAAACTTTCCCACATTGAAGATGATACAAAACTGACAGTCTAGTACTCATACAGACAAGTAAATATGTTTGATTTATAAAATGTTATTATAACAAAATAGACTTTGTTGAAGCTCAGTTTAGTCACTGATTTACACTAACGTCTGTATTTTTCATCCAAATTTGTTGCACTTTTTAAAAGAAATACCACCACGTTGTGACAATCACGTTGTGACAATCACGTTTACACATCGACTCCTAAACTTTTGTCCGTCATTATTGTTTTTGGAACAGGTTTGATTTTCTTCGTTTTTAGCATCCTTCAGAGTGGTTTGACCACTAAGAGCCACGTTGAAATGAAACTTCATCATCCAATATGTCACTGTTAAGCTGATTTTCACTTTGTTCACCCGTCTCCCAGCACAAAGCATTTATATGACAAACAAAGTTAGAAGTAGTAGAGATTCTGATTTTAAAGATAGATTGTGGCAAGTGATTACATAATAGCTGGGATGAGTGATTGGTCTCTTGGCAGCTAAACAATAGCTACTTGCTAATGTCGTTCATTCATTAGCCCTGTTTGGAACTAGCGCTATCCTTTGCATCAACGTAATTCCTTCTTTTATGTCTTGTTTAGCAAATGTTAGCAATGAGCAGAATAATAAAAACATCTGATTTAGTGTGCAAAGTTTATGAATATAACAAAGTTCATCGAATGACGGATTCAAATAACGAAAAATACAGACCTGGTGTGCAAAGGCCCTAATTTATATGAATGTGTGCGAGCTTGCGTGTGCGTGTGTGTGTGTGTGTGTGTGTGTGTGTGTGTGTGTGTGTGTGTGTGTGTGTGTGTGTGTGTGTGTGTGTGTGTGTGTGTGTGTGTGTGTGTGTGTGTGTAAGCATGGGTGTGGGATCTGCAGCAGCAGCTGGTGGATTAAACAGGTCCGGTGTGTCCCTCATGTCCTTCAGAAGCCGTCGTCATCCTTCCTGTATTTTGGCCATGAAGTGCATGATGTCACTTCCTGTGCTGGATTACATGTGTGTGAGGGTGTGGACCATGCTGGGACCCAGCTGCAAAGGGCTCCCAACTGTCTGTCCCAAATGAACACACACACAGAACGAGGACCAGACATCATTACATTCATTAAAGCAAATAAATGTTTTTCACACTGAGTCATTGTTTCACCAGCGTTAGGAGACGATTTCAATCACTACCTCACATCCTAAATATGGGAATTTTATTTTATTTGTTTGACCATATATTTTTACCATTTATCACATACATTTTTTTGGGGGGGGAAACCAAACTATAATCATCTGTGTATCATCTATTTGATGAAAGTTGATGAAAGCAACAAGTGAAATGCCTTGGCTTTAAAAAGGTAAAGGTCTAGAGGGTATCATAGTGTAGAGGTGATGTCAGACTTTAGATTCCACAGTGCGGCAGTAAAAAACCTCATATAAAGAACTAATAAAGGATGACGTATTTAAGAGAGTGAATATGTAACAGCATTGATGTTCAATATATATCTGTTTCAAAGAATACTGGACGCTCATTTCTCTTCTCATATATTCCTTCTTGTTAGTGTGACCCCGTTTCAAAATCTATGGTTGGCAGTCGGGCTGCTGGGACACGTGGTTCATTGACTGGGAAGATCTGGCAACACACTCTGTCTTTCCTCTCACACCATTTATTATCTGGACTGGGACAATCCCAGGACCCGGGAGCTTGTGCTCACAAGCTGACACACACACACACACACACACACACACAAACTCACACTTACACACACAGAGGACTATAAGCAACAGTCAGTGTGAGAACTTCGGCGAGGTTCTTCACCCGAGTCACACAGATGTTCCTCTTGGCACCTCAGCAGGTTGTGGTGGGGCGGTTCAGGGGGCTTTCTGTGGTCTGTAGGGGGGCGCCGAGGGCCAAACAGGGCCCCAGAGCCTGCATGAGAGCTTCCTTTGTGGGACACAAAGCATTGTCTGTGCTGGGAAAGGCCATGGGGATGGGAACACCGCCCAGAGCTGAGACGCTCTGCGAATGAGTGTGTGTGTGTGTTTATTGTAGACAGATAGACCAGGAGAGTGAGCCTGAGTGTGGGAGAGAGAAAGAGAAAGTGTGTCTTCACATATGACATATGATGGGTGCTGTGTGTGTGTGTGTGTGTGTGTGTGTGTGTGTGTGTGTGCGTGTGTGTGTGTGTGTGTGTGTGTGTGTGTGTGTGTGTGTGTGTGTGTGTGTGTGTGTGTGTGTGTGTGTGTGTGAGAGAGAGATACTCCAGACTGCTCCATGTGTGATTAAGAGACGTACAGTAAAGTTGTGTGAAAATCAGCCTGAGAGTGTGAGAGAGCAGCTGGAAGGACAACGTCAGAGTATTTTTCCTTTCAGAATCTCAGCAGTTTGAGCTCAGCATCAAGGACGGACTAGCCGGGACCATGCTTGCTCTAAGTCACAACAGCACCATCTTTCTCTATATTGTAATATATACTCCAACATTCTGAATTTCAATTAATAAAGACCTTGTTTAACGGGGATACAAGTTTTCTGAGCTAGCAAACTTGCAAACTGTGAGTTAGCCAAGACTTATCTCTTGCATAGCCAGATCTATCTCCACAGTGCTGTGTGAGCGCCAAAGAAACGTCTGGCTCCACACATTATCATTCTGGAATATGAGGAAATACCACTCTGGCTTGTTTGTTTTTCTTTACACCAATCATAATTGTCTTGGGTGGCACTAATCAGAGGATGCCCTTGCAAAACAGTTAGCACTGATGGCTGCACGGGGAAGAATGCCACGTGATACGCTGCAATAACAGTCTATATCTGGCTCAATAAAACAGTTTTTTACGCCAAAACCTAACTTTTGATTTGAAACGCAATGTTGTCCCAGGGGGACATACCAAAACCAGAGAATTCCTGTGTTTGTACACGAAGCAGTAGATTGCGTTTTGTTTATATATCACAACCTGCTATGAGACTGTGTTTAAGAGATTAAATAAAAGTCAGTGGAGCAACACAGCTGATAAGCTACCATAGCTACTTCTAAGTCATCCCTAAAAGCAGATCTACTAATTTTGCAACCAGATCTTAAATGAAATATATTCGCTGGACACAGTGTTTTATTAATATGATGTGGGACTGGTTTAGCAGCTGGGAAAGAAAGAAAATTATTTAACTTTAACAAATTTCTTAATGGCCTGAAATGCTACCTGGTCTTAAAACTGCCGCCTAAGAAGATATCATGAGAAGCATTGTTTGTACTTTTGCTGCCCTATGAGCTTTACAGCAGTAAGTACTAAATATGGAAGCAACATAAATGTTTTATCAGAAACAACAACATCATATCAACCCTGGGATAAAGTTGTTGCCATGGCAACCGACAGTCTTACCAGCAGCCCCACCCAGCGTTTCTTTCAAATATGATAAGATACGGTGCTGATGAAGGAACAGGAAGCATGGCAGCTATTTTAAGACTTCGGGGACTGACGCTTGCGAAGTTAGAAAAAATTTGCCATGAGCCAAAAGGGTGAAGCTTGCATGTGTGCGTGAGCGTGAGTAACAGGCTGGAGTGGGGTTTTTAGGGACGGTGGGAATGGATAAAAGAATGTCAGAAAGCCAAAGAAGGGGAGAGAATGAAAAACAATAAAGCAAAGAAGTGGTTTATGCCCACAGAACAAAGATGGAGAGTTTTTTTTTTTATAATTGGCCTATTCCTTCGGGTCCCAGACTCACTGGCTGAGAGGAGGAGACACAGGGGGACAGAGGAGTCCATGTAGTCTCTCTCCAACACACACACATTCACACACACACACACACACACACACACACACACACACACACACACACACACACACACACACACACACACACACACACACACACACACACACACACACACACACACAGACCACAAACACAATCAGGCCAAGCACATTACACCAAAACAAAACACAAACACACATAATCACACACAATGTACCACACACTCCCAAACTGTTACAAAAACTTCTAAAAACAAACACACACACACACACACACACACACACACACACACACACACACACACACACACACACACACACACACACACACACACACACACACACACACACACACACGCTGTACTTCAGCACATGTGAACATCAGAGCAGGTTGGCCCCAAAGTCTCTGTGGGTAGCTGTGTTTTACACAAGACAAGCGTGACCCTAATGCACCATGGAGAATGTGTGTCTGTGTGTGTCAGTGTGTGTGTGTGTGTGTGTGTGTGTGTGTGTGTGTGTGTGTGTGTGTGTGTGTGTGTGTGTGTGTGTGTGTGTGTGTGTGTGAGTCCACTTTGCAAACCACCCTGGAAAGCCCCGCTCCTCATGTGGGTCTGCAAACCCTGCAGAGCCGCTGTCTCATAGTTTATTCAGCTATTTCTGGGAGCCGGTTTATTTCAGCGTTTAAGAAAGCAGGAAACCTGAGAGAGTTTGTGTCGAGGTTTACTTTCTCACAGGGAGGTTAAAGAAAATTGAATGTTTGGGTTGTGTTTTTTTGCATTGTTTCCAGTGATGAGGCTCATTCAGCCCAGAGTTTAGGGGAGAAAAGGCATCAATTATCTCTCAGTGACATCTCAGTGGTTTAGTCCACTATGTATTGCCCTTCCATTTATGAGTCTTCCAAAAACATGACTATTTTATATGATGTAATCACAGCAATATTATAATATTTCCATAAATGTTTTGTTCAAACAGCCACAGAAACTTGTATGTCATACTGCATGTGGTGCTGCATGAAATCCGTGAAAACAAAATATGTTTCACACAAGAATAATACAAATTAATCTCAATGACTTTTAACACCTGCAATAATGATATCATTTTTCATAGGAATCCCTTTGGGAACTACAGTGCTCTACACAATGTAGGATAATCAACCATAAAATACTTTAGATGCAGTACTGTAATTGTTAGTCTGGAGGGATTAAATAATAAGGCTGCCATTATTCTCTAACTTTCTTCAGTCAAGAATTTCCCTGAGTAGACCAAAACCATCAATACATGACACCAGACCCCAAACCCATTCCTTCCAAATGAAGACGTAAATCTTTTAAAAACAGGTCTAAAATCTATATTTTAATTTAAGTCGACTATTCATTTTCCTTTTAGCAAACATTTCAAACTGGAGTAAACGGTATATTTGTTAGGGACTATTTTCCGCTGTGGATTAATACAGATTTGCTGCTGTAGTAAGTTAATTGCAGTTGATGGTGTATGTTGGATTGACTCTGATGAACTACTATGCTCACTTTAATGCTAAAAACACAACAGGCAGTGTCACAATTTTTTTCTTCAGACGGGAGTTGTGTTCATTTTTTCTAGACAAGAATAAATTATGTAACATAGATCATGTGAAATAGGTTTACTGATTGGATGTGGTACTCTCTTGTTGCACTTAACAGCGATAAGCTATTAGTCTGACTGAACTTCACCACAGAATCAAACAAGTGATGGCCACCGCATCTTTCAATAGACATTGCATGGCAGCTCGCCGAAGCCCCACTTTGTCGCTGCTCTGGTGCAAACATGCACATTGATGTGTTTTTTGTAGTTTTGGAAGATGAAAGATTGAGTCACAGCTTGTTGTATCTTGGTTGATTTGTTACTTAAGCATGTAAGTATAGAGTAAACACACACACACACACACACACACACACAGTACACACACACACACACACACACACACACACACACACACACACACACACACACACACACACACACACACACACACACACACACACACACACACACACACACACACACACACACACACACACACACACACACACACAGTTAGACAGTAGTACAGTGGATCTTGTCACTGCGGGCTGCAGTAGCTCCGGTAGCGGTGTCTGGTTTCCACATGATGAGAGTGTAATCCTTGCAGGTTCCTGCCTGCTGCTTTGTTTTCCCTGCTGTCTGACTCATCCCTCCAACCTGTGGGAAGGAGGGAGAGATGGACTATGTCACTGTCATAACACGGGATTACTGTCTGCAATACACTTTCTCAAAGGGATGGGTTTCTATCCTTTCTCTGTCTTTGTCCTCTCACTTTTCTCAGATTGCACTTTTTGTTTATTGGTCATTATCGCCTTTCCTTTTCCTTTTCTTTCTCCTCTATCCTCTCCTGTCTTCCAGAGTTCCCTGGTTTACATTCATATTCTGAATTATACACAATAAAGACGGCTTTTATTAAAAAATATTTTTTTGCAAGTAAGTTTCCTTCTTCATTTTATCGACTTGCCCTCTCTGTTTTTTTTTAATCCAGAGAGGATTAATTATCTCCTTTTGTTACCTTGCATCAAAGACTTCCAACGAGTGAAGATTATCACATCCTCTCATTTAATACTTGAGGCATAGATCATATCATCAAATTCTTTGCAAGACTTATGTGTTGTGTTACAATTTTGTCAGAGCCTGTGTAATGTTTATAGGTTATTTTTGAGACGTTAAGTATAAACTTTTGGGCTTTTAAATGTTCATGAAATGTTCTCTCTCTTAAAAGCTTCGGGTTTCTGCCCCTTGGGGGTTTCTGTCAAGGCATTTTTCTTTTGAAAAAAACAAAACAACAAGGTTGATGGGGCTCTTGGAAAGAGGGAAAGAATGAGAAACTCTCAAGTGATCACGTTAAATCACATGTATGTTTTGAGCAGGAATACCTAATCAGAAAAATATTTTACCCTACATTCTACCATATTGTTCATTTATAAGTAATATTTTTAAGTTTGAAGTAATTGTTGCTTGCACCCCCAACATATGCAAAAACAAACAATCAAAAAAGTGGTGTATATCTGCTACCAAATGTTCAAATCGAATGCAGAATAATAACCTGAAACTATGTTACTCTGTGTTTTACATGTTGCTTTAGCCACCAAATTATTCTTTTTGAACAATACCCATTTGTGCAATCACACCAAAATATGTCTCAGAGGGTGTGTGCTCACCTGCTTTTTTTTTTTAATTTGCATGTGAGAGTACAGGTGACATATTTTCTAACAGATTGACAACACTGGCCTCGATCTAAACTCTCCGAGCGAATGCAAACACATCCACACAATATAACTTTTTCTCAAGTCACAAAAAAAGGCCTGTTTCTTTCACTCCCACCCTCCTGCTTTCTCATTATCTGTGTGAATCCCAGGTCTTATCAGCCGGCACCTGCGCCGCTGCTCAGCTTTAGCGGACTAAATCCAGCTGGATCAGAGCTAAACACTGTGGGATTACAACGCAGTTTAACACTGAAGCATTGAGACTTAGGCCTGAAAGCCTCTCCGAAGCTGCCTCCCCACATGTTAACAATCAGCCCGTTTTTCACCCATCCAGTTTGACGTGTCGTGTGGCTTTGCTGCCAGAAGCCAACTGTCCCTCAAAGTCTTTGGATTGATAACGTGATAAAGCAGCCATTTAACCATACACACTCAAACGTTTTGCTTTAATGTTTAATCAAAGGGTGTTCTGTCCTAGGGTTATAAAGAATATTTGTTAAATAATGCAAATGCTAGCCTGCAGTGATAGATCAAGTCTTCACTTGAGTTTTCAGCATATTGGCAGCTGCAAAGAAAACAATTTCAAACTGGTTCAAGATCCTACTTGCAGCCACAATGGAGTCGAGGTGATGGTTTGCCCTTTGGGTAGCGTGGCAACATCAAAAGCTTCACACTCACTGCTGTCTCTGGTGCCAAAAGAGTTTAACAAAGTACACAGACGAGCTTAAAAACTCATCTCATACAGCACTAACACACTGCCGTCCACCTGGCAGGAAACACAGTGCCACTTATGAAAAACCTCACCTGCACCTGCGCTGATTATCCTCCCTAAACGAGTCTGTTTCAAAATCTTTACCAATGGAACGGAAGGAGAAGTGAAAAGAAGTCAAGTGTGCCGTGACAAGTTCAAGTTTGATGTGTGTTTTTTGAACTTTGGAGTTTGAAATTGTTTTTTTTTTGGCCCCCGGAGTGGAGATGTGGCCCCCTAAACAAGGCTGGTAAGAAAAACAAATGAAGGTCGACGTATTTTCATCTGGAAGAAAAGCAGGAAGCTTTGAATACTGAATGCCAATAGTTCAAAGAGCTGTAGGGAAGGTGGGGAGGGCACACACACACACACACACACACACACACACACACACACACACACACACACACACACACACACACACACACACACACACAGTATGCCATTCAATTTAAACAAACAGGAGGCCTCATGGACCCTCACAAGGCTACGCTCACGGTTACTGAGGCTACCAGTTGCCTTGCACACACACATACACGTTCGCACAATCTTTGCAAGGCCTGGTTTCAGCAAAGCACTGTTGTGTTACATTCACATACGCACACACACATACACACACACACACACACACACAAAACACTCAGTCAAACACACACAAGGCCCCTCGTCGCCTCTCCTGTTTCAGCCGCATGCCCACCAATGCGCACAGCCACACAGGAGAGGCCTTGTGTGCGGAGGGGTCGTAACAACTGCGGCAGTAGCTGCACGGTGACCTTTGACCCCTGACAGCATGGGAAAGTGGGCGCACTCAGCTGTCAGGCCCAGTTACCTCCCTCAGTAATGGTTAAATGATGATTAGACATCAATGGGAAGACAACCCATGACGTTCAGCGGCGAAGGCCATAAATGCACATAAATGGACAAAAGTGGACACACACACACACACACACACACACACACACACACACAGAGAGACACATACACACACAGACACATACACACTTCATAAGATCGTTGTCGTGACCTCTGCTGAAATGATGAGTTAGTGTTGAATATGACAAAGACACAAAAAGGGGAAAAAGACTCCACTCATTAGTCTAATTGACCTTTCTCTAAAACCCCTCCCCCTAAGAGCAATGTCCAATCATAGCTTAGCGACCGTAACTAGGCCTGTCAAGCATAAGCAAGAGGGGTACTCTGCATCTAAAAAGTGTGGTGCCTTTTTCTTTATTTCCAAAGGACAACAACACAAGAGCAAAAGTGTAAGCAATGGACAGGTTGTTTATCTGCTTTAACCTTAGCTGCAATCGTTAGCATGTGTGGCTAACTAGCTGACCACCTACAGTAATCTACTGTATTTACTCAAAAGACAAGTGTGTACTGTAGTATCTCCTGTTTTGAAGACAGTCATGGACGCTATCAGAGTTAGGGGTAAAGTTATGGCAGCCAACATGACTCAAGATAGTGTTGCATTTAAATATATTGTTTAGACCTCATCCTTAAAGCCTTTTCTCTTGTAACCCTAATAGAGCATGTTTGAAAAGGTGAGCTAACCAGCTTATATCCTGCAATGAGAACAATTCTGTTTCTTTATGTCCAGGTCTGCTATATGACCGCTTTGCAGGAAATGTAGATGGTCGCTAGCTAGAAATGGTAAACCTGCTTTTGTCTTCCACAGTCTGAAATCAAAGACAGAAAAAAGTCAAAGTATTTTGACTGTTAAATCTGACAATGTTATTTTTGTAAACTGCATGTGTGCCATACGAGGACAAAAAGTTTGACAGGTGTAACAACAGTAACTAGGGGGTGGGACAAACACACAAACACATACGTGTACATAAGCAAACACACACATGTGAATATTACATTTGCATGCATCCACACACACGCACATGGCATCCGTTCCTCCAGCCTTTTAAGACCTGAGAATATTTCTGCCCGTGTCCTTTGGTTCTCACAGTCCTCAGTCACTGTAGGAATGCTAAGTATCCCGGAACCCCCCTCGGGCTGAGCAGCCAGTGGTTTGGCCCTTGATTTAAAACAGCCCCGGTTGTTCCCATGTCACACGCTGTGAAAGGGGGCATGTGGAGGTACAATATATGCCCTCAGCCCTCAGCTCTCCATGTGGCTCCACATACTCTCAGTGTTTTTTTAGGTGTAGCTGAGCCGTTTACCTTGGGTAGCTCCACACCACTTCAAGGGGCCCTGTAACAGTGTGTTTCATGTTTAAGCCCATTAACTACAAATTGGGAACATTACTGCAAACCATTTTCCAAAGCAAAGCACAGTTTCTGTGAGTGACAAATGCATATTTTTAAGATTCCAGCCAGCCGCAGGATTCAGTTCATGTCAGCACATTTTTATAGCCAACTTGCAGAAGTGTCACACTTGATGTAACTCAGCTGAAACCAGCAAACATTTTAAAGTGAGAAACTATAGAATATCAATGTTTAATGTCCACTTTTTTTTGCTGTTTGGCTTCTTAGTTTGATATTTTGTTAACAAAACCAGTAAATGTATTTCTTACAACATAAGCAGCCAACATAAATTGAGGATGTCGGAGCTCCAACAAACGCAACGAACAAATTATTCTACGAAACCTCTGATTGTGTTAAAAAAGCACAGCATTCAATGCCAGTGTTTTTAATTTCCTTCCAACAACATATGTGAAAGGCAACTACAGTATGGCCAAGTTCAGGGAAATATTGTGAGTAAGGCCAAAGAAAACAAAACTGTGGCTAGGGTATGGTTAAGATAAGGCAAAATAGGCAAGCAAGTGAATTAATTGCAATTCTAATTGATCTGGTAAACACGAGTAGGAAACCTCCCACCCGTCAACCACAATGACCTCGACGCCCTTACCTTACATTTTGATAAGGTCTGTCTTCTGCTTCTGACATTGTCACTGAACTGTGGCATTGGCTGAAATGTGTAAGGTGTGTAATTTATGAATGCACCTATAACATCTGGTATCAAGTCCAATACTAAGCTCATGTACTTGTACCTGTACTCATACTTGTAAAACTACTCTGATACATCCGCATGCGATACCACTACTGCAACGTGACGTTAACCTCCCGTTAGTTGAGCCTTACAGTATAGCGGTACTTGGTAACAGCAAGCACTCAAATGTAAGAACTTGTACTTGTACTTGTAAAAAAGTGGCATCCCTAATGAAATGATAACATTAGGATTATTAACCATATTACTTGTACTTGGCTGACTTTCCCACAAACATGTGAACATCAACTAAGTGTCACTGCTGTAAAACTACACCTGCATTATTCATTGATAAAGTAGATTCAACAAAAGATTTTTTAAATGTCGTAAGACATAAAACACTTTGAAAGCCTATGGTATGCTGTTGTAAAATGGCCAGCAGTAATATGATGCAATTCGTGGTTAGTATGAAAAAACATGCCTCTGTTATGGTAAAAAAAAAAGAACTAGTTTAATATATGTAAGTATGAATTCTGGGGTTCATCGGAGAAGGAGAAAACGTTGATCCCTTCATATAAAGAAGAGCTTATTTTAGATGTGACATGGCGTATTGATGTTAATCTACAGTGAAGAAATATCCGTCTTTACTCTCATCAGGCTGGTTATAATGGGTCAATGAACACTCGGCCCTCAAGGATCCTCCTTCGATTGTTATAATCCCTCAGACAGCTGGGACCCCCAGACCCACAGATGCCCAGGCGAGAGGAGCTGAGACTGATAAGGAATGGAGGGTGTGTGTTTGTGTTTGTGTGGTGAAGAACCTGTTACTGATATGCATGTGAATGCGTACATGTCTGTGTGATGCAGGTCTGTGTGCGTGTGCGTGTGTGTGGCGTGGAGGGTTTCATGCTCTGCATCGCTTCCTTGTCAGGTTGGCAGCTGACTGTGATTAATATTTCACAGCTAACAAATGGAGAGCACAGGCAGGCCCGTGTGTGTGTGTGTGTGTGTGTGTGTGTGTGTGTGTGTGTGTGTGTGTGTGTGTGTGTGTGTGTGTGTGTGTGTGTGTAACCTTGCCAGGACAGCAGTATAATTGACATAATTACCCACGCTCCCTAAACATCGCACACACACCCCATCAGACACAAGCACACACACACACACACACACACACACACACACACACACACACACACACACACACACACACACACACACACACACACCAACAGCGCTCTACACCTTTCACATACGTTCACATGTCTGAACTGATAAATGTACTGAGGTCACATGCAGAGGAGCGACCACATTACACACTAACACACTCACCACAGTTTCATATTGTCACTGTGCATAAATAAATAAGCTAAGAAACAGAGTCGCTTATCGGGAAGTACTTTAACAGTAAGCTTAACTGTGTCATGTTTCAATGTGTAATTGAAAATGCTTTATGAAGATGGAAATGCATTTAACATGTTTGTTAGAGTTTAAGGATACACAGTGCGTTTTGGTGAAAATAAATTTAATTACTCTTTTGGTGTTTTTTAAAAGAGAACCCCACAAGGCAGTAGAGCATTATAAATCTGGGGCATTGATTGGATTTTTCATTGAAGTTAATTTCTTGTTCTTTATCTATCTATTATCAGTTGCTGCTTTTCTTTTTTAATACTATTACCACTACAATACATGAGATTTTGGCATCTCACATCACACATTTTAGTTTAGTTTATAATTAATTAAAAGAAGCACTGGATATAAAATGTTGTGTAAACATAAACTGTTATATGCGAGCTTTGCCTAACTAAAACATTGTCTTAAACAGGAAAAATTATGGTTTTTTTTATGATTTACAGTAAATAACTATGAAATCAAATAAGTAAAGAGACTACCAACTTGACATGAAAAGCCAGCTTTTTGTACCGCATAGTTTTTCCGATCCTTTGTTGGTTTAATACCCAAACTATACACTAAAATGGTATAAACTTTATTTAATGGAAGTCTTGAATTAAAACTTCCCTCTCAAGTACGTAATCTCTTTGTAAAACGAGGGCGTCACATGTTTCAAACAGCAGATAACTAATTTTGGAATGAAAATGAATGCCAAAGTTAAAAGTAGTTATCTTTGTTGATTTTCTGTACGTGAAAACATCAAAAAATAAAATCTGTATCCCATGTGAAAGCTCTCCCTGATGAGTCCGCTTTGATGAGGGCTTTGAAGTGAAGCGGTCGTGGTAATAATGGTGATGACGGTAATTGATAACGGTGAGCGGACTAGTAAATGGCCGTTCATCGGGGGATAGGAAGTGCTGAATGGAAGCCAGGCTGGATGCTGCCGAGCCTACGGCTGTGTGATAATAAAGGGAGCGGTTGAAACAGCGATGATAAGAAAAAGTGGCCATTGGGTGTGTGTGGTTGTTTTTGTGTCTGTCACTTTGTCTGTCTGTGTGCCGAAAAAAAGTGTACATTTCCTGTACATGACGTGTGTTTTGTGCAACGTTGTGTGTGCTGGTGTGGTTGTGAGTGGCTTGTGAGGGGGATTGGGTGGAGGTCAAGGCGTATGTGTGATTCGGGGGTCGTGGCAGGTGGTTGAATGGGAGCAAAACCAACACACACTGTCACTCTGATTATGAGGGGGGAACATGGATCAGGGGGAGAAGAGACAAAATAAAGTGGGGGAAACAGAAATAAGAGGAAGATAATAGATACAAACAAACATGTAGGAAAGTTAGATGGATGGTGAAGACAGTACTGATTAATATCGTGTGAAGATTCGTCATTACTGCCTTAAAAACCCTGACACCATGAATCAAAATGGGCTTGATTAGCTACAGTATGAGATCGATTAATAAAACTCTCCTCAGGGTTTCTCAAAATACTCTCATACTGTTTATGCTTTTTATAGAATAATGAGGGCTATTGTGTGTCTATAAAAGGCAAACAATGCACCAGAATTATCTTCAGAATAATCATGTTTAATGGGCTCTTTTTTACTATTTTTGGCAATTAGTAGCACAAAGATTGACTGAGATTTGGTACGCAACAATAGTATTTCTTCGTAATTTTTATATATTTTATTAAAAGTATTGAAAGGAGACTGGGTGCATGGATAAATGGACGGATAGTTAAAAAGTTAAAAACGGAGAATTGGCAACAAATAGAGGGAGAGCTTGTCTAGGCAGCCTTTATCTCACCCTGTGTGTGTGTGTGTGTGTGTGTGTGTGTGTGTGTGTGTGTGTGTGTGTGTGTGTGTGTGTGTGTGTGTGTGTGTGTGTGTGTGTGTGTGTGTGTGTGTGTGTGTGTGTGTGTGTGTGTGCGTTTGTGCATGTGTGTGTTTGTGTGAGACTGTGCTGCAAACTAATGGAGCTGGCAGGGCGGAATCAATTACTGACCAGCAAGGATTTTCCCACCAACTCGAGCTGGTGGGAAAACAGGAGCTCCTCAACATGCATCCGTGTGTGTGTGTGTGTGTGTGTGTGTGTGTGTGTGTGTGTGTGTGTGTGTGTGGGTGTGTGTGTGTGTGTTTCTGTGTGTGTACCTGTGTCTGAGCATGTGGAGGTGTGTTCGTACGTGTGTGCGCCCATGTCCTCTTGGCTGCTATCAGTGTATGTCTGCAAATGCAAATGTGTAGGTGTGTTAACGTTTACCTCTGTGTCTGCAGGTGTGTGTTAGTGTTTGTGTGTGTGTGTGTGTGTGTGTGTGTGTGTGTGTGTGTGTGTGTGTGTGTGTGTGTGTGTGTGTGTGTGTGTGTGTGTGTGTGTGTGTGTGTGTGTGTGTGTGTGTGTGGTGTGTGTGTGTGGGCAGCTGGCATGGAGGAGACACTGGGAAAGGAGCCAGCGGGCCTTCAGAAGAGAAACAAGTTGACTTATAATCGAGTGACTCAGAGTTGAGCTCAAACCTTGTTGTGTTTTCTGTCTCTTCTGTTGCTCCCAGTGAAAAAAACCCCACAAACTTAATTACATGTGGCTTTTGATTTAAACCAACACTTAACAACATAGATCCTCCTCCTGCCAATGAGATGTCGGGTCAACTGAAAAATGTGAAGTTCCACAGTGAGTGTTTTCCAAAACAGTGCATACCCACAAAATGGCTATATTTGTTTTGTTACACTGAGATGCTAATTCTTCTTTAACATTAAAGTATCCAAACCTACAAATGTAGCATGTACTTATGTTGAATGTCTCATAGCAGCCTTTCTCCATGGCAATTGATTTGACCAAGCAGACACTCAAGTCCATATTTCTATAAGTCACTTTAGTCCCCCACACTGAATCAGTTCCTAATGTGAATGATAGTAGCGGCAGGGTAACAAGGGAAACTACCAGAGTGGACTTTGTTGTACAGATGTAGCAAGTTTGGGCAAACAGTCTTCTGAGTCAGAGCCGCCCACTGCTGGAACAGTCGTCCTATTGAGTTAAGAGATAGCACTAATTACCTTTTAACAAAAACTATTGAGATGGCTTGAAGCAAACCAAACCTGCAATCTTGAGCAATCATACTACCTCATCTCTGGCACTGACATTATATACTCTCAGTGTTTTACTGAGAGCATATGTAATGTATTTATGTATTTTATTTTACTGTATTGTTTGTGTTCTATTGTGCTTATAATATTAGGGCCACTAAATTGTAATAACCTGCCCTGGGTCTACAGACTAAGATTAGCTCTCCAGCTAACTCTGACACATTTACATTGAGGTGGAAACTGAAATGTTGTTTAATGTGCACTGTTGTTGGCGAATAAATGAATGAATGACTGAATGAATAAATTAATGAATAAATTAATAAATAGTAGGAAATTTGGTTAAAAAATAAATCCGAACACACTTCTTTTGTGGGAATTAACATATTTAACATACTACTGTGTATGTGTGTGTTCATAAAATCGAAAGGGAGTCTGGGATGTTCTTGGTCTTACTCAGAGGAAGAGGGCAGGAGCAACAGCTTCACAGAATTGTTTACCCGTCTGTGTGAGTGTGTGTGTTTTCTGTGTGTTTGTGTCTGAGCCCGTGTGTACAAGTTGTCGGCTTTTCATTTCTTGGATTGTTCTGTTCAATAATCGACTCCACATTGACTGGCCGTCGCTTTACTGAATAACTGCAGCAGGAAGCAGTGCCATGCAGGATAACACAGGCCTGAATAAAGGGCTTGGTGACCCAGGGGATACTGAGCCACACACACACACACACACACACACACACACACACACACAACACACACACACACACACACACACACACACACACACACACAAACAAACATCAAACACTCATCACACACACACACACACACACACACACACACACACACACACACACACACACACACACACACACACACACACACACACACACACACACACACACAATTGGGAGCCAATAGGGCTGGACAACAGTCTCTTGGGTGGGTCTTTTACAAACCAATCAAGCAGACATCTCGGCTCTTGTCATTGTTGGGTGCTACATTAACGTCGCCCCTGTGACCAGATACAACTGCAACTAAAGTCTGACTCACACACACACACACACACACACACACACACACACACACACACACACACACACACACACACACACACACACACACACACACACACACACACACACACACACACACACACACACACACACACTTACAGCCCTAGTTTTATGCTGTGGCCTGTATGTATCTCAGTGACATGATAGTGTAACATGAGAGCATGTAGAAAAAAGTTTTCACATTACTGTAAGTTAAGCAGCATCTTTCTTCATAGCAAACATTACCACTGAACTACTGATCATGTCAGACCAAAAAAAGGCTTTATATTGAATATAGTTAGAACCCTGAGGTTTCTAACTATATATTCATAAGCAGAAGTGTTATTTCTTCTCACAAACAGAGTCTTGTTTAAGTTGTAGTCTGTAACACTTCATACTACGGATCCAAATCTTCTAAATAATTTACAAATAATTTCACAGAACTATTGCTGTAATATAATAGGGATAATAGAGACAGTGTTCAATTGGTAACCATCCAAATAATTAATTCTGTTAATTGCAAGCATAACTGTAGGGTCTTTTAGTGAGTGCAGGGCGGGTCCACTGAACATGCAAAAATGTGATATTGGTCTGAATGCAAGAAGACAAGTCAACGTTAATGAAAAATTAGGTTTCTACTGATTACTGAATATTTTTTGAGTTTCAAAATGCAAATGAAATGGAGCTGTTATCCTGAATGAAGAGAAATTAACCTTTTCTTTAGAGGACATTCAGATTTCCCTTTTTAATAAGTACCAAACCACGTAGTGCTTTCCAGAAAACTTCCTGGGAAATTCTTAGGAAATTATGGGCCTTAATATTAAGCATCGTAACTCCAGCAAAAATGTTTGTATTGAGAATAAGTTTGACTATTTTCTTTTAATTAAATAATACACATCTGCAGCCAACAAGCTCCACAGAATGAGAGTGAAGTGAAACAAGGCCAACGGAGCAATGACTGAATGCTAGATGTCACAGTTCACTGGTCTGTGTGTGTGTGTAAATGTGTCAGCACACATTTTGTTATGTTTGGGATTGAGAGCCATCGTCTTATGTAACAAATGAAACTGTGTTTACGCACACGTGCACTAACACACACACACACACACACACACACACACACACATGGTTGACAAGCATTCCTCTTGCCAGGTCTACCGCATGCTATTCAGTCAGTACACAATACACAAACACACGCACATACACACACACTTGCATGAAAAAAACAGTACTGAAGTGCTGAATGCACACCAGTGACTGTATATAACCACCTTTTTCAGCATTTGCATGAACAGTGGCACGCACACCGAAACACACACATTTATTTTCACACAAACACTCCCACATGCTCTCGGACGCTCTCTCTCTCTCTCTCACACCCACACACACCCCCCTCCTGGCCATTGTGATGTTTCCTTTTAACGCACACAAACACGGACGTACTCTCTCACACACACACACACACACACACACACACACACACACACACACACACACACACACACACACACACACACACACACACACACACACACACACACACACACACACACAGTTGCTCACATCTGTTTGGATTTGTTTTTCTGTCTGAAGCAGCCGCCTCCCTCTTTCACTCCCTCTCTCCTTAATTTATATCCTCAGCAGCAAACAATAGCAGGACAAAGGAAACATTACACAATTTACTCTCTGTTGTTGTTGTTGTTGTTGTTGTTGTTGTTGTTGTTGTTGTTGTTGTTGTGCTTCACAATGGTACATATACTAAATCTGCTCTCAACTTTTTGTCAGCTGTCCTTTTTAGTTTGGCTGTTCCTTCTGCCTTTACAGTAATACCTTAAAATCTTTGACCATATAGCACCTGAAATGGTGTTTCCTAAACTGAGTTCATTTTTTTCTACAGTGTAATATTTCACTTATATTTTGCCACAGAGCAAGTTGCAAGTTACAAAAGTTTGTTTGTAGTAAGTTTGACCCATAGGTGGACTAGTTTGGCATCAATGTGTAGCATGAAGCAGATGTTGCTATGGATACTTGCAATTTACTAGCAGGTATCCATATCAAAATAATAGAATCAGAATAGTGGGTCAGCACTATGAACAAAATGTTGAATCCAAAGCTAATAATCAATTCTGAACTAGTTTGACTTGACGATAAGAAATTAATCATAGTAGAAGCAGAGACAACAATAACAGACACGAATAAAAAGCAGCAATAAGAAATATTATGTTTTGAAAAAGATTATTATTGTTAACTGAAGCATTAATGAAATTAATTAAAACATGTTAACATAGTTTGGTGAGGTAAGGAAGTCCAAATGTTCAGTTGTTGTAGACAGTAAAACAGCAGTTAATTCTTTACTTGAATGTTTATTCTGGAGTCCGTAGAGACAGAACACATTTAGGTCCTGCCTCCAACATTGGCTTGCTAATAGATTGCACCCCTGGTAGATATGTAGTGCTAAAAGAATCCTTTGACATGCTGAAATCAAATGTTTCAGCCCTTTGTTGCATATTGTGGCAATGATGTGTTGCGCTGACAGATTACATATTTTTTGGGCCAATCTGGAAATTAGCATCACACTGATTCCCTCGACAAAAAGCCAATGGGATTAGTTATTTTAAAGTTTATGATTCTTACATGTTTTTTTCAGCAAGATTCTCATCACAAATGAATACTGAATAATGAATAATATGAATACTTTTTTTTAAGCGTAAATGCGATCACCAGAAGTAAAAAGCTTACCTATAAATTAACTACCACGGTTGCATGAGCGTAAGCATACACAACGAGGCCGTGAGGGCGGACTACTCGCCGTCATGGTGTTTGGTAGTTTCATTTAGCAACGTGTTGGCGACCACCTTTTAGAAAACATGTTAAAAAAGGAATGTAGAGCAATGTAGAGAGGTGCTTATGGAACGGAAATACATTAAACATGGAACCTTGTGCTTTTTGCCGACCTTTATCTAACATGTGAGTATTGGGGCTCTTTCAGACGGACATGAGCACTGCGTAAAAAAAGGTAGCTGTCATTCAATTCAATAAATAATTTCATCTCCTTTCAAAACGTCCCAAAGATTAATATCTTTATGGCATTTCTTACACATTTCTAAAAGCGTCAGTTTAACGCCTCTTTATCCTGTCTTTACTCTTAGCAAGGAAGGAAGGATGCCCGTCATGGCATGTCTTGTCCCACTGGAGGACCACACACACTCACACACACTTTTATACAGTATATATCTATACACATACACACAAACAAACATGCACACACACACATCACCAGTGTCCCATAAACCTCCCAACAGTCTGAATGGTAGGTATAAGGTGTCTGTGTGTGTGTGTGTGAACGTGGCTGCTGCTTCCGTCAAGCTCCTGGCGTTGACACGGTAAACTGATACTAAAGGGTCTTAGAGGGGAAATGTCTCCCCGCCACACACACACATATACGTACACACACTCATGCACACACACTCCAGAGGGAGAGGAGAGCACTGGAGGAGCGGCACTCACACGGAGATTGAGTTACAGCTGAATTAGATCTGAGCTGTGGGAACCAGCACCTTCCCTTAGACACACACACACACACACACACACACACACACACACACACACACGTGTTGTCCCTCCTTGACACCGCAGACGCGCTGGGACACACGCTAAGATGATGTGGTATGTGTGCACATTCTCACACACACCACTTATAAACAAACACAAGGTCATGAACAGATGCAGAAATAAACACACACATACACACACACATAAAAACATGTGTGTGTGTATGTGTGATTACATCAGTGGAAAAACTACGACATCCCACAAATAGAATGCAAGTATGAACACGACATGACAAACTGTGTGTGTGTGTGTGTGTGTGTGTGTGTGTGTGTGTGTGTGTGTGTGTGTGTGTGTGTGTGTGTGTGTGTGTGTGTGTGTGTGTGTGTGTGTGTGTGTGTGTTTGTGTGTTTGTGTGTGGCTGAATTAACAGACATACTCATAAACACAGATACTGATGTGTAAACAAAAACACACATTTCTACCCCCTGTTGACATCAGAGAGGGGGAAGCCAGAGGAAGCAAGTTCATATCTGGCGCAAACTCTGCCATGCACAATGCGTGTGCGTGAATGTGTGTGTTTTGATCGTGTCGGCCATGACTTGGAAATGGCGGCCCTAAATAAAAGCAAGGCTGAAAAGGGAAAAAGGACAGAAGAGAGGCCACCACACCAGAAGCCAGTAAACTCTCCACATCTTAATTGCCCTTTCGTTTTCACATGGTAATGCCTTTTCCTTACACAAGTGTGTGTGTGTGTGTGTGTGTGTGTGTGTGTGTGTGTGTGTGTGTGTGTGTGTGTGTGTGTGTGTGTGTGTGTGTGTGTGTGTGTGTGTGTGTTTATTTGTGTGCCCATGCCAGGTTCACACAGCAAAGCCCGCCAGAATGCCATAAACACACACTCTGCTGCCCCAAGCTCCATTGTACACACACGGCCGGATGGAAGGATGGATGGAGCATTTCCACCCCCACATACACCCTTTTTATTTCATCAACCAATGTTTCCCATCACCCCCCTCCTGCTCAGGCACTCCTTCCTAAAGTCTTCTGACATTTTAGTGAGAAGAGGAACTCTCTGAATAGCTTTTTTTATCGCTTCATATAGCAATTCTTAAAGACGTATCTTTCTAACTAACAAAATTGTTATATTTCAACAAACTGAGAGCAATGAGAGGAAAGGTCGTGCTTTTACTTTCGCTGCGTTGGGTCACTTCAGATGTGAACTGCTTTTACTTTTTTTCTTTTAACTTCGCCAAAAACACCATTTCATACCATATTTGGGGGTGCAAACTTCACATTTATCTTCTGGTCTTCACTTTTTCTTTAAATGGTTAAAATATATAATGAGAATAAATCAAGATATTTTCAACACTGTTTTTGTTTCTAATGGAGAAGCTACACACAAACTCTTTATCCTCTTAACTTTAATTTCTTACTTTTGAAAAATGTTTCTTCATATACAGCTGCATTATACAACTTGATATTTGCAGAAGAAATAAAAACTTTGAAGCAGCTGAAAAATTCATGCTTCATGTTGTTGTTTTTTGTGACGTTCAACAGGTGATTTAGTGTTGCAACTTGTACAAGAGATACATTTTAAAAAAGATGATCTGACTTTTAGTCCCTAAAAAAGCACTGATTCCTAAATTTCTCATAATGCAATGCGAATGCAGAGAGCATCTCTCTTTAGAACTTGCTTGCCTTAAACGCCCTCATATTTCAAACCTAGTTTACAATGCGGGCCTTCTGTCAAACATTTGAAGTCTCAAGCCTCAGACTTTCTCAAACTTTGGAAAGCTCCCTCAGGAGCCACAGAAGACATTATGCAACAGTTTTCACAGGATCACCATGACAAACAAACTAACCGCTGTGTGTAAAATCAGCAGAGCGCCCCTTCAATGGTGGAACAATGAGAGTTGATTAGACTGAAACAAAACAGTTCCACTGTACAAACTGTAGATCTGTCACACCAAAGTCAGTTTTAAAGCTGCTGTGTAAAGCAGGCCATGTGAAGGGGCCGTATTAAGTTATCCTGCAGAGAACACTTTGAGCATGGAGGCTTCATTTGTCTCAACACCAGTTCAGGGTCACAGCAGGCACGGAGGAGATAATAGCCGTCAGAGAATAATCTTCTCCATTAATGTTTGCTCTCCTTTTGACCTCTGAGGGCCTCGCTTGTGAAGCATCGAGCCATTACACGGGACGACAAAGGGCCGTTATGATGTGAAGGGGAAAACCACACACACACACACACACACACACACACACACACACACACACACACACACACACACACACACACACACACACACACACACACAACACAGAAACTTATTTTCCACAGGGGTTACCCTGACGACAGCTGTCTTTCCACCTTAGATGTTTTAATGTCCAACCCACCACACAGACACACACACACACACACACACACACACACACACACACACACACACACACACACACACACACACACACACACACACACACACACACACACACACACACACACACACACACACAGAACCCCCCCACCTCCACCCCACCCAAACGTCCACTTACAACAACCAACACACACACTTGCACTGTGCCGCCATCCGTTTAGCCCCGTCCCCGTGGACGAGAGCTCCAGGAGCACCAGGGGAGAGAAAGGAGAGTGCAAACAAACTCACCCCAGGTCCGGGGCTCCGGTTTCAGCCTTCCGTCCGACCGTGGCTGGGGGCCATGGGAACACGAAGTGCCAGGGGCCCTGTGTCAATAAGGAGCAGTGGTTCAACACAATGGGGGCCTGCCTGCAGACAACACCGCTGACAGACAACCACACAAAAGGGCCCGTGAATGGGAAGGAGGCTCATGCACACACATGCACGTGAACGCACAGACACACACACAGGAAAGAATAGAGCAGTGTGTGTGTGTGTGTGTGTGTGTGTTGCCCACAAGGCCAATGTTTGATGACTGCTTCTGTGTGTGTACACATACACTCAAAGACACAAGCCCGTGCAGACATAAAACCCTGTATTAAACTGAGGAACTGTGCACCATTTGAATTGACTATGTACCACAGAAAATCTGTGTGACAAACACTTGAGATTTTACTTTCTATGCATTCTTTGCTTTTGTTTCAGATAAAGAGCTGGTAGAATCCACCGCATCGAGCCATTCAGATAAAATCAGATCAATTGTCATAGAAACATGGACCATCAGATACCTAATCAATCTGTGTACATCAGTCTGTGCTCCTAAAGGACGTTTTCATTATTTTCATGCATGCTTTGGAATAGGAATATCTAATCTGATTTCATACCATAAATGTGTTTACACGACTGGCTGAGCAGCACTGATGTTTAACTGTATGTTTCTGAATACAAGGATGCAACAAGTTATTAAAAAGGAAATATATCTCACAGATATTTTATTGTATAGCTTATTTCATATAAGTTATTATCGTTTTATTTTAGAATTTCTCTGAAACACTTGAGTGGAAGAGGGCACGTTTCATGTACATAGAATACGTGACACTTGAAATAAAGTTTGTAGTTTCAAACTTTTAAGTCCAGACACTCACTTTAAATGGCCTCCGCTATTTATAAAACTATTCACTCCCACAACAAATGTTTTCTGGGATTCTTCATCCATGTATCCGTGTTGAATGTTATTGTTGTTGTTGTTGTTGTTGTTGTTGTTGTTGTTGTTGTTGTTGTTAGCTGTTAGCTGACGCTCAGGGCAAGATTTCTCCCAAGCTGCATGGGGATTTAGTCGACTTGGCGTGAGTGCGTGACAGTGATCCATCAGTCACTCACAGTGGAATAAGTCAACTCTTACATCCCATCATAGTATCATGTAGATCTGTGCTGTTTGGGCAGCAACCGACAAACCGCGTGTAATATCGTGAGAGTAATAAATAAAGTGCAGATCACCTTTTGGGCACCTGGATAGTATTGTAGGGCACGCGCCAAGAGCGTACTGAATAATCGATGGATATATAGTTGTTATTCCGTTTTCACACATTTTATTTGGCTTCTCTCTGAATTTGATTTTTTTATTTCGTAAGAAGAATTAACACTCAGTCATAACATTTATCATAGCAAATAAATAGCTGCATCAGGTAAATAATAATAAAATCCAATACCAAGATCCATAAACTAATAATAATAATAGTTATAATAATAATAATAATAATAAATAATATAATAATAATAATAATAATAATAATAATAATAATAATAATAATAATAATAATAATAGTAGTATAAAAAGGGACTTGGGTGAAAGAATTGTAACTGTTTGATCTGTTTTGGCTTAAATATTAATTATTTATTCCCCTGATCACAAATGCTTACAAGAACACATTTCAAATGTCAAAGGTATTGCACAATATAGTGCTATGTGTGTTTTGAATATATGAATATGTCAGATTCAATTTACATATTTGTTTTTCTTTTTTTATGTTCATATAACTATTTCTACATTCATGATATCACTGCAGCATAAACGTTGTATAAATGTCTGCATTATAAAAGGAGACCAGGCGGACCACAAATAGGAAAAAATGATTTGATTTGAAAGGGTTTAAACCAAGCTTTATGTGGCCTTGTTATTTGTTTTGCATCCTGCTGTCTGTACATAAACGCATCACTCCTCTAGCTTATATAACTCACTCATCATTCAATATAATTTAATCAAATTCAAAGCCAAGATCAAATCACTGCTTGTATTCGAGGATTCATACATTCAAAACCAATCACATGAAGTTCTTACTGGCACTCAGAAAACATTGCACAGAATTTGTGCATAGGAGTCATGAAAACTATCCCAGTGTAAGAATACCCAAATTTCATCAATGCATTGATCAATTCCTCCATCCAGTGGTCCAACTAACTGGGACAGTACAGGAGCTGCATTGACTGTTTGACCGTGCAGAAGAAATGTAAAGAGAAGTGCTGCCACCTAGTGTCGGCCCAGACATTAAGCCAACTGAGGTTTTAGTTCTGAATCTTAGCAGCAGATGGCAGCACTTTGGCCTTTAGACACAGGGTGGGTTCATGGTCCTCTAAAACCTTTCTATTATAACATAATCCAGAAATGTAAACTATCTAGAAAGAAAAATCCAATTTAATATCTCAATTTATGAAACTGAGAAACATCAGAGGATGTTTTTCTTCCTTCAAAGGTTTATTTGCAAATGCATGTATATCAGACTTAAACAGCTCTCAGTAAATTTCTGAAAATATCATCTCGTCACCAGAAATGACTGAGTGCTTTTTGTAACCCTGTTATTACCTTTTAATCAAAGGCGTGTCAGTAAGAACTGTGTCACTGTGCATACTGTTGCTGTACAATGCAGATAGTTAGTAATACATTTTCTGACACTTGGTTGCAGCTCTCACAACACTAGAACATTCTTACATCCTGTGTACTGACTCAGAGCAACACTTCATTTGTAATGTACAAAAAAATAAAGCAATAAAAACACTGAGCTGCCAAAGCAAATGCATTAGTATTACAAATTGATGCATTCACCTCATATCTGATATTGACTCTTGCAACATCCTACAGTCTTTTGGCATGCAGGAACCTTTCCCTTCATGTCTCTCCTGTGGCGTCCTCACATGGCAACATGTTAACTCTGTCCTTTCATCTGTGCTCCCATCTCCCTTTGACCAAACCCACACTTGCCGTCTACTTGCACCGTTTCCTTCTGCACGAGCAGCCTGTCATCCCTCTCTGATGTCTGTCTGCTCCATATTCACAACAGCTAACACAGTAGTTAATTCAGCCCTGTGCAGTGTTTGAAAATAGCAATAATATAGTGCATGAGTTACAACTGTGGACTAAATGGGTTGTTTTTTGTGCAAATTTTTTGACTGTAGTACAGAACAACTGAAAGTTTTGTAATCTATTAACTAAATGCAATATTTGGTCAACTGTACTGGCGATATTTGGTTTTGTTTGTAACAGAGCACAGTTCAATACATAAAAAAGATAAACATAATCAGAAATTGGTTCATGGTCTGAGCTCTTTGGAAAGAAAAGGTTTGCTACTTTGAGTCAAAAATAGATATGAAGAAAGACAAGTTTGTTCTGACCATCATCAGATGAGCAAAGGTCTCATTACAAGAAATAAGTGGACAAAAAGGTTAAAGCAATATCAAAGTTTTATTCTTAAAATGTAGTATAGAGAGGAACAGTAGTACAATTCAGACAGAAAAAAGGAGAATGTAGTTCCATCTTTGAAAACCTTTGATAAAAACGTAAAAAGAGTAACCTGAATTTGCTTTGTGTTCGGAGGGCACTGAGGCGCGGCCCAAAGTTTTGCATCACTGTTAAAGTTCGAGAGAAAATTGAAAAATACAACCTTTTGCAACAGCGTAAAAAAATACAGCTGGGGAAAAAAAACCTCTGCTTTACATCTGTAGTGTTTTTGCTTCGTTTTTTTTTTTCATGTTGTTTTTCTTGTCCATATAACAAATACAGCATTAAATTCTAAAATGATACATCATAGTTTTTGAGTTTCATTCATTACAGTAAAATCAGTAGGATGGTATAGTATCAAAAGAACAAACAAGACAACAGGATGGTGTCATGAGCAAGCACACAGCGTGAACAGAGAGCCAAAGAGGAAGGATAAAGTTCACGGAAATAAACCACCACGCCAGGAGGTTTGGAGCTGACCGTCAATGTGATCCATAACCTAAATCCACTAGTTAAATAATATATTCTTCATATATATATTTATATATATATTTATCTCATATAATCTCCACATATATAGATATATATATATCTTTCCGTAACATAACCCCTCCCACAGTGATTTGAAGGTAAAAGTGACAGGAAGAGGAGGAATATATCTATGACTTAAAATAGATCTTCGTCCACTGAGAGTAAAGGGAGGTTACACATCTTCTGTATCATTAGCACTTCAGTATATTCTGTATATTCCACTGCATATGAACAGATACTGCTGTTCCAAGGTTTTAACCCGCAAACAATCCGCGTTTCTTTACAAAATATGTGCTTAATGAAATAAACAAAAGGAGAAAGGAAACATCTGTGGAAAAGGACAAAATTAGACAAAAATATGTATCCAGGGTAAAGTGAATGATTCTGTAGCATAAAAACATTTAAAAAATCTCAACAATTACAGACACGAGCAAGGATTTTCTACACTAAGCAAGTTTTCACCTGGCTTTTCTCATACATTATAGTTCAACAATAATTAAAAACAACAATTTTGGTTGGACAAATAGAAATTAACAGTCTTGATTGCATTTTGGAGTCAATATATAATATTAAATAACAAAAACAAAATGTCTAATAAAAAAAGTTGCGCATTGGAAGAAAGACACAACAGTTTATATAGTTCCATTCAGACCCGCTTTTCGGGGAAGCGAAGAAACATAAAAGAAAATAATTTTCATGAACACAAAAGTAAGTGCATCCCTATGAGGCGCCATAGAGCTTCACTTTTTGTGAAACAAAGTGTTTTTCTACCTGGCAGACCTAAAGAAATAAAAACAAACCTACATCAAATTAAACCGGTGACATTTTTGTTTACCTTTTACACATGAAAAATGGAGTTCTGTCAGACTTTAACATCACACATCATGACTTTCTTCTTTCGTCTCACAACGTTCAAGTGATTCAAAATATATATATATATATATATATATATATATATATATATATATATATATATATACTGTATTTACTTTATAACTCAGTACCAAATATAAACAAACGTATACAGGTATTGATATCCATTTAGGTCCTCAAAATGTCAATTACAAGTACTGCCGGTAGTTCTACAAAATGGTATGTGTGTGTGTGTTTGCATTCAATAAAACAAAAGCTTAAAAACAATGGCAAAGCATACCTGATAGTCGCCGTAGCACAACAGTGTTCTATAGTTTAAGCTGATTACATACGTATAACTGAGTCAGTTTAAGCTTTATGATTATAAACATCATATATAGCCTGTAGGTCCAGTATTCTGCGACAAGCGTTACAGCACCAAACGTTTCGTCATTTGGCAAAATTCAAGCTTTAAGTGAAAGTCAAATGCTCTTGTTTAATAATAATAATAAAGTGTTACTGTGACGCCGTGATTTGTATAAAGCTAGCAATAACATTTCCCCTTGTACTTTCGCTTTTTTTTTTTTTTTTTATTCATCTCTTTTCCCGCTTTAAAAAAACCTCACGTTGTCTCTTTTAAATCTTTTTCAAAGCGTATTCAGTAGTTTTTGCTTCCTGCTAAATCTTGGTGTGCGGTCTGTTTGGCACAATATCACAGCCCTCTTAAATTAATCATAAATATGGCTGTGATACATTAGAGTCGCAAAACAGATTTTTTTGGTTCCAAGATTTGTACAGGGAAAGAAAACAAAAAAAGTGAAAAGAATAATATAATAATATTTAGCGCATCTAAACGAAAGGATTTACAGAGCAAGTTAAAAATCTTCCTGTGGACAATAATGCTCTTCTTCTGTGTACTTCTACAAGCACAAAGCAATATACTTTCAGATTGTGCAGAAAGCAACAGACATTACTGTGCCTCTGATCGCAGACAATAACAACAAAAATAAAAAATTATCGATAAGACCATAATAACCTCTCTTCATAAATTAAATAATTAACATTTTGCTTTTTTTTTTTTTTTTTTAGATGATTGGCCTACCCCAACTCAAAAATTACATCATCACCCTGCCCAACTCCCCCCCCCGAAAAACAGGAAATAAAAATACATCACCAAAAAAACCTGATTTATCATATTATTCGTCGATAGAATCGTTCTCTCGTGGGCTCTGGGCCCAGAGTTGGACACATTTAACAATAATAAAATCTGTACATCTTGGAGTTCCCACTACGAAAGCTTTTTTTTTTTAGATCCATCTCTTTGTCGTATACTTGCACAATTAAGTAACCTCGAGGTTTGATAGCACTTTGGAGTTGATTGTTTACCAGCTAGTTTTTGTATACATATATATTAAACATCAACTTATTTTTTATTTGTTTCTCAAGCTTGTTAAAATGTTTAGTCCTCTTCCGGGGCAGCACCAGCGTTGCCCTCACCCCAATTTGATTGGTCGTTGTCGGTAGGCTCCTCCCCATCCAGGTCCTCCCCTTCCTCGCCGTCGAAGTCTTCATCGCGAGGAAACTCCATGCCCTCCAGGCCCTCCTGAGTAGCCTGGTGCGAGTCGGCGCAGTCCGCACACACACCGTAGCGCCGCGAGCCGTGACGGATACCCACGCTGGCTGCAAGCATGAAGATCTTCTTGCACACCATGCACTTGTACTTTTTGTCCTTCTTGTGCACCTGTAAGAGGGACGGGGAGAGAAGGTGAGTCAGGTCGGTTGCCATTTGAAGTTTGGATTCACTGGTCTCTTTAACTTTTCCTTTAAATGTCACATTGACAGACATTTCTGGGAAATACGCTTAAATCCTGTCTTGCTGAGTTAGATGAGAAAATTGATGATACTGTACCAGAAATGTGAAGCTACCACTAGCAGAGAGTTAGCTTAGCATAGAGGGTAAGGAGGTACTTTAGAGCTACTGGTATTTTGTTACCTTCAGACAGAGCCAGGCTAGCTGTTCCCCCTGTTTCCAGTCGTGTTAGGCTAAGCTAATTGGCAACTAGTGGTAGCTTCATCAGGGAAGGACAATTTGTGACGGCTAAGACACCCAATCAAGTAGCAAACGTTGGTGTCTGTCATCTTTCCAAAGGTCTCAGGGCCTGTGAACACTAGGAGGTAAACGGCTTCGGTAGCGTTTCTAAAGCCCTCAGTTTTTGGAGGTTTAAGACTCTGTGGTAGTGTGGACGCTAGGCATAAACGTAGCAAAAAATATGCGTTTTATAACGGAAAACATAGTAGTGTGGATGTAGCCTAGGATACTACATACATTAGAAAAATAGATATCACAGCCATACATTGCTGCTTTTAAAAATACCTTGTTGAACTCACTCCTTCGAGCAAAAAACTCCCAGACACAAAACCATGAGGTGGAGTGTAAAGGCATGAGATTGTTTATTTATTTAGATCCCCATTAGCTGGGGGTGAGGCTGGCACAAGATGGTGGATGGACATCACATGGTTGGTGTAAAAGAGAGGAGCGGATCCTGTGCATACGTGGACTCACCAGGGAATGTCGCTTTACGTGCTCACGGCGGGTGAACAGCTTGCCACAGATGTCGCAGCTGAAGGAGCGCACGCCCGAGTGGATGATCAGGTGCCTCTTGAGCGTGCGCCGATGCTTGGCAATGTAGTTACAGTGGGGGCACTTGAGCTTATTGAGGGCTAGATGTGAGGACTCGCCTGGTTAGAGAGAAAAACACAAACGTGCAGATGCAGTGATTTAGTAACATGATGTTTTAGCGTACAATTACAGCTTAAAAAACACAACCATGGTTTGTTCTTTTGAGTTTTAATTTGACTAGACTGGAAGAACAAACTGGACATGGGAGAAGACATGATCATAAAAAGCTACATTTGCATCAATAGATCCTCTAATGAGAGAGGGGTGCGTCAGGAACCAATATCCTGTTTATCAAATCACTGAGTTAGGATGCGGTAGCCATTAGAGAGAATAATACACCACAAACGGATGCATCAGAAAAAACTTTCACTCAGTTTGTTAAATTTCAGAGATAAAACTGATTACTGTGGCAACCATGTAAAATGAACAATGCAGCTCTGTCACTGTTGCTAAGTAACTGATGCCTATTTCAAATTGAGTCTACAAGTCTACTAGAGATTCATATTAGCAGTGAATGTGAAGCAGCAACATGGATCTGCTGTCGTGATACATCGACATTATAAAGCAGTTTGAGGGGAAGATACTTGAGAAATCAGCATTGTCAACGTAACGGTTGTGATTGCAACTAGAACGCTTTTTATGAAGAGGTGCAACTAAAAACGTAATTATTCAACGTCATTAACACATTACAGGGACCACAATGCTAGTAATTACCCACTACTGTAAGTCTGCAGCAATTTTCTGCAAAACTGTTAAGGTGCACATGATTCTAAATATATTCCATAATATCATAATCAACTCCTAACATCAAAGACAAAAAAAAACACCTTCCTGCATCATCCATCAATATTGACTACTATAGGACTTAACAAGTAGATCATATGGTGTGCCAGGATTTATTTTTTTCCTGAGTCTCAAAGAAAGAAATCAAGATGTCCTTACACCAGCACCGTCTTTATTAACCCTCTGGGATGTTTATGCTAAGAAGCTAATGAGGACAGCTGGGCTTCCAAATAAATAAGCAATGTATTGATTTTGAAAAGACTCCAAACGGAGAGGCTAGTCTTTAGTGCTGAGTGAGTGGGGGGGGAACAGAGCGGAGCCTTTTGTTTGAGACAGGTTGCACACAACAGAGGCGTTGTTACGGCAGGTTGCTAGGGGGAGGAGTGAGGAGGAAGGGTTGATGAGAAGCAGGTCACCTGTGTATTTCCTGTGTGTGTGTGTGTGTGTGTGTGTGTGTGTGTGTGTGTGTGTGTGTGTGTGTGTGTGTGTGTGTGTGTGTGTGTGGTTCACCTTGAGGATGTGCAACAAGATGTTAACTTAGTCAAAATAAGATTTTTTTGCAGACGAAAATATTCTTGAGTTTGAATTTGAACTAAATACTAAAAACAACAAAAAAGCTATCTTTTTTTAGTGTATTTCAACTATGATTTTATAGTTTTAGATATAACCTTAAGGGCCATTTTGAGCCTAATTTCCCATCTCCCCCTCATTCCTTTTAAGCTGATGTCTCAACCCACAACTCCACCCATCCGTGACACTGATGCCCTTCAATCAAACTGCCGCTTAACGCAAATTCAAGAGGGAGATTCATAGATAAACCATTTTTATTTTTTTATTTTATTACAATTACGTTTATATTTTTCCAGGTATGAGAAGCTACTCTGTTGCGTTTGTGCAATAAATTGTGGGAAAGTAGTGTCCATCAGCAGCACACTCAAATATCTGGTGTTTTTTTTTTATGCATGCTGTAAGTATTCTTCATTTTGAACAATCTGAATACTAACATACATCCTTAGAATGATTGTGTAGTATTAAATTAGAACACAAAGCCTTGTGTACTGTAGACAATGACCATCTACTTCTGTGACACACTGGTTTCCCCACCACCCAATTAAAGCAAATTTATGATTTTTGGCCTATATGAATAAAATTAACCATTCGTTCTCTATATTTTATAAATACACTGACATGGGAATAACACAATCACTTTGTGTAACAGGGTCATGCAGGTTAATTTTGAATTTGTACGCTGGTTGAGGACAAACCCTTAAATAGAAAATAATATATTTGTCTGTCGCTTATTCAAGGAGAACTACTGATTGGACTGCCCACACGCATTTGAGAAGGTGCATTTTAGTTAAAGATTCCAAGTTTCATAGAAGCAGCCTGATTTATTGTTCTTTTTTTTTTTGCTGTCGTCTAGAGAGAGTGCAGCGTCTTACCATTCTCCCAGGACTCTCCTTGCTGTAAATCCTGGATGATGCTATACTGGATCTGATTGGCCAGCTCTGGGAAAGGGGGAGGGGGAGGGGAGAAGCGAGAGGGAGAAAGAGAGATGAGAGGTGGTTGAGAGCCTGGACTGGGGAGGGGGTGCACACCTCACAACGCCCTGTGTACACAACTAACCACCCCCCACGTGAAACAATGGGAGTTTCAGTTAACAACATAGGCAAACACACACACACACACACACACACACACACACACACACAGGGGTCCCTACTATATGTAAAGCAGTGTGTTCCCGAGGCAAGGGCAACAAACTCTGGTGTAACCAGGGCTCCAGCAGGGAGGGGGTTAATTAGAGTAGAGCCCTCCCTCTGGCTCAGCTTACACTCAGCTTTTGTAAGCACTTGTGTGTGTGAGCACCTGTGTGTGTCTGGTTCCTCCAGCATCAGTGCTTAGAGTCCATTAAAGACACGCCCCTGTGTGTGTGTGTGTGTGTGTGTGTGTGTGTGTGTGTGTGTGTGTGTGTGTGTGTGTGTGTGTGTGTGTGTGTGTGTGTGTGTGTGTGTGTGTCCATTCTCCCTGGGTCAATATTTGGAATAGTGAGGACAGCCCCAGTGCATTAGTGTGGATTAGGGAGGGAAGGGACTGCCCATGGCGGCTTTGCACCTCGAAGGGATTGGGGAAGTTGTCGTACTAGGGTGTTCGTTCGTGTGCACACTTCAACATAGACTAGTGTGTATGCAAATGCATTTCACCTGCCCTGTGTGTCGTTGTGCAGCACGCACCCTTTAAACAATCCAACAGTGTTGTTTGGAGAAGACCCAAGAATTTATTGGCCACGAACGTTGACTGTGGGCTCAGCGTGGTGAGAGCAGACAGCAATGGCAAAGCACTTATATCGTTGAAACCAGCCTTCACTTTCAACAGTTATTTTCCACACGACACAAGCATTCCTGTCACTCTGTAAACGGTCTACCTCCAATTGTTTCAGACAGTTTTTCCAGCAAAAGGCTATATATATATATATTTGATGGTTCAAGCCTCTAAAATGCTTTTCTCTGTCTGATAAAATTGTAAACTGAATACGTCTTTTGGTCAGACAAAAAAAGGACATACACCTTGGACTCAAATTGTGTAAGGCATTTTGAAGAATACACCAATTGAAAAATAATCAGTATATGAACCAATAAAAGGCAATAATTGTTAGTTACAGTCCTACACGTTCTATTTGTTGAACAACCTATTTACAAGTAGCGATAAAACACACTTTAAAGTAAGCACCTATTTCAAAGTGCAGACAACCAAAACTATTTAAAGATTACCAACACTTGGGCTACTATGTTTCTATCCTTGGATCATGACCGCACCGATCAAACTGAAACCCAAACGGGTGACATCACTGTGGGAAACTGGGGCAGCTCATATTGGTGGATGACTGCTCATGACTGCTCGAACAGAAATATGCAAGCCAGCTACGCCTAATCATGCAAGAGGGCTGTAGTTTTAGAGCGAGCATCTCACAACCAGAAGATGAGTTTTTTGTTTATCGTCCTTCCCATGATCAAAACGATAAATCCTTTTTAGTGTCTTTTGCATGCTGTGTTTTTATAGAATAATCCAATAACCCTCAGCAGACATGGCAAATAATTGTACACATTCACATTTTTGCTCTGTGAAGCAATATTTCGATAAGGCGTAACTAATGTTTTAGACATCATGTGGCACACACATCCAGAGAGAGTAGTAACAAATGAGCACTGTATGCAGCATGAGACCCATCCGGCCTCGACAGCAGAGAGAGGCTGTGGGAACAAACTGAAAGCTTTGGCAAATGTCTTTCGCTCCATAAATGGTACTTGACCATCTTTTCATGTACTTTCCAGGAGGTGTAGACTGAAAAATGGCATTAATAGTTGGGTGCTCTGACACTATATGTACAGTAGACTCCATGACACGGCAGCTTTCTATCCAGAAACTTGTAAACAAATTCAGAATATTACAAACACACCACCGAGGCCCACTTCCTACAAAGTAAAGAATTTCCTATAACGTATAGGCACACAAAGCCGTGTGGAGAAAAATATGACTACATTACTGTAGAAAATGTATAATAATATTAAATTCTATATAAAGCAGCTTTCACGTTACCCACGGACACTTTACACGCAAAAAAAATGTTACGAGTTAAAGGTATTAAAGAAATCTCTCTCAAAAACCCAGTCAGACCAATCTTTACAGCCACTTTTGAATAAAAAAAAAATTGGGGAAAGAAACTGAAAGAAAAATAAACAACGCATTTCAGGCACACTCCTAAACGGGAACAGAAAAAGAGTTTGGAATTTTTTTTTTTTTTTAAATGAGAAGTGAAAACGCTATAGAAACTTCATAATTTTTTAAATATACCTGCTATGCCGATTATTCCTCATTAGTGGTTAAATTTTTTTATAATCAAGATAATGTGTTGCCCATTTCTGCCTCAAATTCTCCAGAAATCACATCGCACACATTACAAACAATAGAGATGGACACATTGTTACAATTTTCGGCCCTTACAGAGCCTAAATATTCACAGATCTATATTTAAAATGTGAACATAGACTATACCGTAAGAGTGAATGAATGGATTGTTGAACACAGAACTTTCATTTCAGGGTAAACAGTTTCCTTGAAACCTTTTTACTGTGACTAACAGCCTACTTAAAGTCTTAAGCATATCTTTATTTGGAAACGTAGTATACATTAAGTAGAGACATGGAGCTAAACAACACAGATACATGACAACGGGAAGGTTGGAGAGTTTGCACGTGTGGACGAACCAGCTGAGCGTCTCCTCAAGGCCATTACAACACCCTGGATCACTCTGTGCACACATTAAGAAGAGCCATAGGAGGAGTTGGAGGCACTAAGAGCATTCAAGTGCATTTAGGGAGGCCTTGGGGAAGAAATGTTTCCCCTGCTTTTTTCATTTTCCTGCATTAGGGACGGCTTCTCTCCCTCTTGCGCACACAAAATGAAGTTCTCTCTCTCTCTCTTTCTACACACACTTTGTTCCTCAAAACCCTCCCCTCCCTCCCCCCGTCCATACTACTCCACTTAATATGTGATATCATTACGGTTAGATGGAGTGCCATCCTTAATGGGGCCAACAGAAGGAGAAGGCTGGAGTTGAGAGAAGAGATTACTAAAGAGCGCTTAAACTGTATGTGGATGGGTGAAGTGATGGATAGATTAACAGGACGGAAAGCGTAAGGTATCAAACAGTAGAGAGAAAGGGAAAAGATGAAAGTGCGCAAAAGTTTTACCAAACAAGATTTAAACCTTAATTGAAAGTTCATAGGCACTCAAGGTTTTCACCAACCACAGCATACTGCATGTATTTTTAGTTAAGGTAAGTCGCTCTCCAACGCATTTCTATTTTTTTCCACAAAACATTTTAGCGTACCGATGTGAACCACTAAATTGCGCCAGAACCATTGAAATGGACTTAATGTCCTATCTTTTCCTCAGGACAAGTCTCAGCAGCGCTGTGGCAACACAAAGCTCTCCAGGTGGGCGTAACTCCTCTAAGCCCCCTGCTCTGTAGTGATTAGTGGAGATCATGGCCAGGAGTGACTCACTTCTCGGCTGTGCACAGCAGGTTAAATTGCAAGTTATAAGCTCATATCCTATTAAGTGTTAAAGCTTGGTACAGATCAAAAACTGAAAATCCATACTTTTTGCAGGGTGATCAATAATTTGATCATGAATCCTAGTGATCATGCCAGTGTTTCCTCACTAGGGGCGGCCACAGCTTAGTTTATGTTAGCATCAAATCTGTTAACATGCATGTGACGGGATTAGATCTGCCACTATATGGTGACAGATCACTCTTTTAAATGAGGCAATGCTGCCCCCAAGTATCAAAAGGTGTGATCTTCCAGGGCTGGATTAAAATTCTGCTAAATTTTACAGGCTGGAAGACCACTAAAAGAGGATCAATTACTAAAGCCACGTGACCCATTAGGGTTATCCTCTTCTGCCCCATTGACCCCCTGGTGGGTTAATCATTACAAATGCATTATGTGGGGACAGGCATTGTACAAATCTACAGAATGTAATCTTACATCCTTTTAAATACAAAATATAAAATATTGGTGCAGCTATAAAAACAGGGTCTTTTTTTGAATTTAGCTTCAAGTTAATGTTGCAAGAAGACAAAACTGAATGTCACAGTAATCTGAGTGTTTAGAGGTTAAACTGATGGGGGAGAGGTTGGGGCAGAAGGCAGAGAGGCATCGAGCTAATGATGCTACCTGACATACAGAACCAGTCAAACGTCTGGACACACCTTCTCATTCAACTACTTTGAAGAATCTAAAATATAAAACATATTCTGGTTTGTTGAGCATTTGTTTGTTTACCACATAATTCCATATGTGTTCCTTCATAGTTTTGATGTCTTCAATATTAATCTACAATGTAGAAAAAAATAAAAATAAAAATAAAGGAAAAAACATTGAATAAGAAGGTGTGTCCAAACTTTTGACTGGTACTGTAACTGGTTATTGTGTCTCCCACTAGCAGTAGCTAAAGGCAAAGTTTGCAGACATTATTGCAAAGCACAAAGTCACATAGACAAGTGCAGAGGGCTTTTTCTTTTTACGCAATTTGTTAATTCTTACTATTTAACCAAAGGGTTAGCCGATTACTTATACCCCTGCATTGCTTTCATGATATTTCTGTGATTCATTTAAGATCTTCCTGCCGTCTGAGAATTTGGTCATCATAAAAAGCTACTAATGCCACCTCTTTTAATTCATGTTAAATTAAGAATGGTGCAATTTGCTATATAACCCTTTTGAAAAGGCAAACTCATCCCCATTATGTTTAAAAAAATCAGTAGCAATCTATAACAAGATTATATGCTTATTCTTTCCACAAAACCAAAAATTACTACAAACAAACTATTAAACTATTCAATTAAATGGCCACAATTATTTGACCGTGCTTTTTATACCTTATGTTGGAATATTGGGTTGAGAGTGTGAAGTGCGTTCGGATGTGTTCAAATGTGTGTCGTACCAGCATTTTCGGAGAGGGAGGAGAAGTCCTCTCTGGGGTAGGAGGCCGAAGGCTGGATGAACATCCCCTCGTCAAATCCCTCCTCAGGCTCTGGTGGAAAGTTGTAGACAAAACGCCGCGTGGTGGTCTGCTTTTTCCGCCGTCCACTTCCTGCCGCGGCATCTGGTGCTTCTCGCTTCATTGCCGAGGGTGCTGCAGCAGCGCCACCTGTGGCTGGCTCGTTCCAGACGAACACCTGGCCACTCGCCGACCGCGTATCATTGGTCTCCGCTGAATCAGACGAGTTGTCGTTGTGGTGGCTCCAGTTACCAGAGGCTCCAGGGGTCACCAGGGCACAGCCCTCAGCCCCAACCATTGTCACCTCTATATCGCTGATCTCCTCCTTCATCCTGCCGCCTTCGTCTTCTTCGTCCATTGCATCCTTTCCTTGATTGTTGCTGGCCTTGATCGACAGCTTCGACAGGATGCTTGTGGCCCAGAAGTTGCTTGGCTTGCGGTCCAGCCCTCTCTGTCCGTCTTTGGACACCATTTGCCTCTTGTTGTAGTCCACCACCACCGAATCGGGAGCCTCCTGCTTGATGCTGATGTTCAGGGCGTCCTTTATAAAAGCCCTACATGAATGTACAACCTCTGACATCTGGAGGTAACTAGCGACAGACATCACCTCAATGGCATTTTGGCTTGTGAGCAGCAGATTCCCAGAGTAGAGAAAGTCGAGGATAACGGAGAAGCCCTGCACAGCAGCAACATCCAGGTGTGTGACCGTGGCCTGGTCCTGGGCCTCGCCCTTGGTCAGACAGTAGAGGGTTTTGAAGTAGCGGCTGCCCGCCACCAGGATGTTCTTGTGTGCGCGGAACACCTGGCCCGAGACGACTATGTTGACGTCGCAGAGGATGCCACTTTTGCGTTGCTTGTCCAGCTCCTGGAGAAGCTGGTAACAGTAGGAGTTCTCATTGGACTTGTTGCGGTAGTCTTCCTCTGAGCAGTTAGTGGAGGGGCTGCCGTTGTCTGAGGGCCTCATCGTCTCCTTTTACACGAAAGAGAAGAAAAACAAGAATTATTATTGAAGATTTGGGTTCCCACAAGTAATTTGCAAAAGTACACAAAAACGTATATATATATATACATATATATATATATATATATATATGTTCCCTCCTTGTAACACTGATTAAATAACACAGACATACACCCTCGGGAACCCGGCGTGACACCGGCGCACCTGCCCTGGGGATGAAACAGGTTTGACAGGCTGCTGTTATGGGGGAGGTGGGAAAGAGGCAAGGAAAGGTGTTACTTATTGCTTTTAGGCTGGATAGTATTACCTAACCCCCTTATCAATTCTTTCTCTCCATTAAATTTAAACTCTTGGTCCTAACACAAAAATTTAAACTAGAGGCCCAATGGCAAAATGATAAACCCTGAGAGGCTGTAACTTAACATATAGATAGGGAATATGTTTGAGTAAAAGCCATTGTAATTAATTGATTTTCTGTAGATTTATCCCCGAAGGTGGCTATTTTAATTAATGATTTCTTCCTTTTCCAGAATGCATTTCGACAACCCCAGAGAATGTGTGCACACTGGCAACATTTTCAGTCCAATCAAATGTTTAAAACAGTGACACCTCTTACTCGAATGACAAAATGTCATGTGGTTTTGCATCAATCTCTGGAGAAAACATAATGCCCACTGTTTTAGTTTTTAGGTAGATGGAATATTTTATCCCATTAAATTCCATTTATGCTGTACTATAAAAATCTCAACATGATGCCGCTTTGCACCTGCATTTGTTCAGGTATCCAAGGCAACAATAAAAATACACAGTAAGCAAGGGACATCATCTATGGCTATATTCATAATTTTCTAAAACCACCCCTCTGACAGAGTTTAAAAAAATTATATTTCTATTTCCTTTAAACGATAAATTTGATTTCCCAGGAGCATTTTTTAGTCTCTTAGGAGAATGTCTTGGTTTTAGAAAATCTGGCTTATGTTATCACTTCCAAAGATAGATTAGAAGATATTTTTGCAAGATTCAACATTTTATACACATTCAGCTTCGGTACAATAAAATTCCCCTATTTCTTAAATTTGGAAGCTATATGTAGAACGGGCCGACGAGTGTCCAAGCAGGACACGACGTGGCTGTGGGATGGGAGGGGAACTGGCAGAAGCACAGATCTACCCTGTAACAGCCACCCTCCCCCTCCACCGCTCCCCGTTAACAGGGCAATGGGCCAGCCTGGTACGGAGCAGAGAAGAGGGGAGTATTAACATGTGTATAAGCATACGCTTATATATGCATTGACAAAATACACTGCCCAATAAAAAACAAAAAAATGCAAATACACCCTGCATGTGTAGAACTCTACGTTATAGTTTTACATTTCAAACAAGTACACACACACACACACACTCACATGTAGCATCGTACATCTATTGCAGATTTTAGAATTGCACAGCAGATGTCCTAATCCAGAATAATTCACATTGCTCGAGCCCTGCATTTTTGCCCCCGCCTACCACCATCTCTGCCGCACACACATGCATGCACACTCTGCCACACAACCACAAAAAAAAAAAAAAAAAAAGAAGCTGCCTACACATACACACAGCTGGGGTTTCAGCTCGAGTAATTCAGATTAAATCCATTTCTCTGAGGTCCCCACCCAGCCCCCACCCCCACCCCTACTCCCTCCACACTGCAGTGCTTGTCCATGGCAGCCTGGGCACACAGGACAGTATAGGGGGGCTTATCATCCTCTGCCACAGCTGGAGGGAAGAGATGAAGAGAGATGGGATGGAATGAAATCAGAGGCAGAATGTGGGAGAGATAGAGAGGGGGCAAAGTGGACGTACTTTGCGGGCTGGAGGAAATAAAAAGTAGGACAGAAAATGATATTAGACCAGAGCAGAATTGAAGAGTTCTGTGGGAGAAAAATAAAATAAAAGAAGAGTTGATAGAAATACGTGTGAAAAGAAGATGAGGAATGGTTGGACTATAAACGAGAACAGAGCGATAACTCACCCACAAAGAAAAAAAGAGTGAGAGCATGAGGCAGAGATTGAGACAGAGTGAGACCTTGAGCCTCAAGAAAAAGGGCGGAGGGGAAAATGTGGAGCAGAGGGGGACGGAGAGCGGCCGATAGAGAGGAGTTGGGTCGCCCCATTTTAGCCTTCACAATAGCCCGTGTTCTCCCCGAGGCTCATTGTCCACTCACTGTAGGCCTTTGTGAAAGGTTTCAGCACTCACTCTCTTATTACACAGCAGCTCCCACTCGCAAGCATAGAAGGGAGCCAGAGTGCGTGTGGGTGAGGAGAAAAGGATGAGGAGGGAGGAGAAAGAATTATTCCATGATATACACATCAAAGCCTCTGGAGGGGCATGGTCATCATGTCGAGTACTGTGGTGGAATATATTGGTGGGGTGAAGGCCAGTAGTGCTATCACAGCAGTAGGTGCTGGATAGGCCACCCAGTTTGATTACATGCAGATTTTTGCTGTTTTGCTTTGGTCCATTGCTCTTCTCTTTTGATACGTTTAGACCAAACAAGCTTTTACCAGAAGACGAAACACCTTCAAACACTTTTAGTCAGTAGACGGTGAGGGTTGAGTAGAAAAAAAAGCAAATATGTCATAAATGCTACAAATAAACAAGTGCTCTCAGACTCCTAGTTACTTGGTATTTGTAGTCTTATTTTATCATTTCAACCTGGCGATCCCACCCCCAAAAACCCATGACTCCCCACAACTTTTTATCCATTACACATAGCAAGGCAATGGGCCAAAGAGGCAAGACTTTGCCTGGCAGTTCTGATACGAGTTGTGTGTGTGTACTTATTGGAGTCAGGTTAGGACAGCCTGGTACTGGATAAGTTGCACCATACTGGCCTCATCAGCAGCAGCAGCATCATCATCCTTTCTCCAGATGTGCCACGTGTGAGCTGGGAGCTTAGAGAACCAGCAGACCCTGCACAGCAGATGCTGGAGGCAAAAACCAGCCTGAGCCAAGCGAGAATGTGGGGACAAGATCAAACCTCCCCCAGTTGTGACGTGGCTAGGTTTTTTTTATTTGAGCCAGAGATGGTAAGAGGGGAGAAAGAGAGTGCAAGAGAATCCAAGCTGGGAAAGAAAATTCCTTTCATCTGGGAATGACATGGATGCTTTAAAATGTACGATGAAGGGGCCAATAAGAACTGATTTACAGGTGGATTAAACAAACCAAGGTAGCCATAAATTCAGGCTTATCGAAGCACCGGCGTCAGTCAGACACACCTCCAACAGATCATGTGATACAACACCGTCCCCATGCAATATAATGACCGACTGAGCCAGTTTTTGTTTACCCTTTTAAGCACACATTTGCCTCCAACCCCTAACTTGTCTACCCCCACCCACCCTCTTTCAATCCAGTCCCATGACCAGCCCAGCCCAGCCCTGAGGCCATCTCCACCGGTCCTTCCCTAACTCCCTACATATACTGTACCCCCGCCCAACCGTCTGTACCCAGATGCCAGAACAATACAATACTGCAGTGTGTGTTTGGCCCAAGGTGTGGGAGGGCTGCACTGAGTGTCTCCCGGCCTCCTAACAATGCTCTGACAGAGGAGGCAGAGATAGGGGGGGAAGAAAAACGAGGGGAGGGGAGAGTCACTGACGGATTCAACAAGAAGAATTCTCCCTCTGGCTGCACCCCACCCCATTCCCCTGACCTGTGGCCCCCAATAAACATCCCATCTATCTGGCAGACACCAGAACGCAAAGGGTGGGTCCCATTTCACATTCAGGGAGAAGTGCGGTTGTCTTAACTAAAATGAGGGGGTGAAATAACTTGTATGGGTCCAGTATATCTGAAAAACATTTTTTTCGCCATCAAAATTAAAGAGGTGACGTGGATTGTCTCATGTGGCTTCATGCGCCTCATCTTGGACCGGGTTAAATATTTGAATATTGCAAGGGTTTGGTGAACAGGTGTCTGTATTACGGATGAAAACAAAAGAAGAAAAAGAGGTAGAGACAAGAAAGCACGTCAGCAGATGAGAGAAAAAGAGAGTTTATGGAGAGGCTGGATATTGAGAGAACTGAAACGGAAATTAACTTTGTGGTAATAATTCGACGACATACAGAGCATAACCTTTTACCAATTTGCCAACAAAGGAAAGGTTACTAGAGAATTAAATTGAGTTATATAGATCCCAGATATATGATCACATATTTGATCTTAGGGAAACAATGGTCTACGTTTGCCTCATTTTGACCTCTTACCAGCGAGCATAGGGAAAAATTTGAGCACAAGACAGCGTCTAGATAATTAAGGACAACGGCCCCCTTCTCCAAGGAGACCCACATTTACCACAGCTGCCCTGGTGTGCAAGGGCTAATCAAGTTAGCTTTAACGAATGCAGCAGAGGCCTGACTAACGCCAGGAATGGGTGAATAGAACAAGACGTTGACTCATAACACCATAATTCCCCTTTTAATGTACTGCTTCACAATACTACCTCGCTTAACATACACTGGTGCTCATTATTTCAACAGTACTGTATATATATGAAAAGGATTACAGTTTAATTCAAAGGCAGTCACAAGTGGAAAAAAATCAGATCTGAGGAAGATCAAAACTGCAAAAAGTAAGTCAATAAAAAATCTGAATTAAATAATTTCCAATAATGCAGCACTGGGACTTTATTGCCCCAGCTCTGTTCGACATGAGGAAATGGACTGGATAACCTCTCAGTGTCTGGGGTCCTTGTTGCTAAGGAAAAGCCACACCAAGCCCCTAATCCAACCTTACTGCCCTCCTTACCAATTAGGGGATGTGCACAAGTTAGTACATCACTTTAAGTATTAGTGATTGCGTGTGCAAAGCAAGGAACTAAATGTAGTAGTGCAATCCTCTTCGCTCACAAATTAGAGTCAAATAGCACCCCGCTCTTAATTCCCCTGACAGCCCAGAACATTGTCAGGATAGGAGGTCGGATGTGGAAATGCGCAAGGAACAGAAGTAACACTACATGTTTTTTTGAATAAGGATTGATGTGAGAAATGCCCTTTGACACTTTGGCAAATATGCACTCCCTGTTTTTACGAGGTCTCTGAAGGAGCACTGTAGAAATGTTGCCTACACTGCAATAAAAAGAATGAACCAATAAAAAGACCTCATGCACGTCAATAGACATCGTTCCAATATGGCTTGGTAGTTTTGGATTATAAGCAATCAATACATTTATACCGTCAATAACTTTGTACCTATCTCTGAAGCTTGGGCTAAAACATAGTCTTTAAATGCCAATTAGATTAAGAGGGGCAATTTCCCAATATTGAATCTTTTGTACAAGAGATGGGGCGTAGATCATGAAATATGCCTCTCAAAGGTAGAACACTAGCATCCATTAATTGAGAAATATGTGGATGACAGGGTCAGGTGATGCCATGTCATTCCATTTACTGACATCTATTTCACAAATGCATGCCTATTCATGGGGGCCAGGCAAACTGTCAGGCTCCAGGCAACTTGATTTACTCTCCTCCTCTTGTCCAGCCCTGCAAGTGACACCATGTATGGATTTGGGGGGGTCATTCTAGCACAATGCCTCTAATTTAGCTCCCCAAAGGGAGGAGGTGGAGGAGGAAGAAATGCGCCAGAGGTCAACCGGGACCGCGAGCCAGGAGAAGTGCATGATGAGGAGGGGGGTGGGGTGGGGTGGGGGGTGAGTAGGGGTGCGGTTCCCCAAAGGCTACTAGGGTCGAGTCCTTGTCATTGTGTGACCTCTAGCAAGCTAGCAATCAAGACAGCTGCTGATGCAACAAAAGGGTTTGCTTACATCTTTACATTGTGTGCACCCCCCAAAAAATATATATTCTACAACACTTACACTGTCCCTTATTCTTAATTACTATTTAAGGAAGTTCAAAACGATGAAAAGTGTGTTTGTGACAAGCAATGAACCCTTAATCCTGAAGGTACAGTCTCCTGTGGGACAGTAGCAGGTGTCCTACTGGACCAGGTCTGTGGGTGTAACTGGACTTATAAGTGGGCAGACACTCGTTACTGAATGAGAGAGACTGGTGTCACTCATGTTAAAAGGAAGTTCGGGTCTTTTGCCATTCAATACCAGTTAGTCGACGTTAGCCTCGCTAGGGGGTTTCCACTCCGGTCCCTGCCCATCTAACGCCACCTCCGGCTGCAGCAGAGCCTCAAGCGGCTAGCCGGCTAAGCTAGCAGTTAGCTCAGGTTAGCAGGCTGATGCTAGCCAACCAGCCCGGGGAAGGGACAGCGGAGCTCGGGTAACAAAACAGCCGGCTTTCGCCTCCGCTGTGCTTAACAAGCTGCAGAAACTGCCTTTATTAGTGACAAACCAAACAAACTTTGACACAACGGCGGAAACAAAGCGTGACAGGTGTGTGTCGTCACGCAGGTGAGGAGCGCGGAGCGGGACTCGCGTTACCTGCTTGGTGGGGTCGTTCCTCCCGTGCTCGGAGGACAGGTGATGCCGCAGCAGCAGGGCCCGCTTGTAGTTGCGGCTTCCTTTGACCAGCTCGTCGCTGTGTTTAGTGGCAATGTTGTGACACCAAGAGCAGGACATGAGTCCCGTCTCCTGGCAGAAGGAGAGCCAGGGGAACTCCTGCAGCCACGACGCGTGAAATAACGAGTGTTTCTGGAGCAGCGTCTGCGGTCTCATCTCGACCCCGGACCTCCTGGAGCCCGACTCCGCCACCGCCACCGCCACCGCCGCCGCCGCGTCCCGTCCGTCGGCGTCCCCGGGACTGTTCCCCTCCCTGGACCCGTCCTCCCCTTCCCCTGAGCCCACACAGTCGTCGCCGTCCCCGGCTGCCAGGCTGCCCTCTTCCGGGTCCTCTTCCTCCTCCGCCTCGGGCTCCGTGCTGTCGCTGACGGACCCGGCGCCCTCCTCTCTCTTCTGCGAGGATCCCTTCGCCCCCAGATCGCTGTCCTCCTCCTGATCCGGCCTGTTCCCGTTAAAATGTCGGTCTTGACAGGCCGGGGCCTCCCAGCTGTTACGGTTCCCCCCACCGATACCACTGGAGCCCGTTAACCCAGCTAATCCACCTCCTCGGAAAGCAAGCGACCTGCGGTTTCTCTCACCGGACATTTTTCTTAATATATATTAAAAAATCTTCACTTTCTCCACAGTATTCCCCCTCCGACAAAAACAATGTCTTTATGAGCGATGTGTTGTCCGGAAGAGATGGACCGTCGTCGTCGCTTTTCTCCGCTTTGGCCCTCCCGGTGAGAGAATGTAGGTTATGCGGAAATAAATAAAGGTTTTAAACGCATAATGAATTTCAGGGTTCTCGCTGCGTCCGCGCAGGCCCCGCAGAGGTCGAATGGCAACGACTTTATCCCCCACAATGCACCTCGACCGGAGAAAGGGGGGCTGGAGAGGGAGGGGGCGGCATTTAAAGGAAGATGGGGATCTGTTGATCAGCAAGGGGTCATTGGTTGTTTCAAGGCTGCACCCATTTCACGAATGCTTTACACCTTTTGACTTTTCTTGTGTGCCCCACTTTAGCCCGTCAACATGATATTGTCATAATATTTATTTAGGAATTCTATAAAAGTCTGTTTATACTACCTTGTTGAATTTTCATTTTAGTACCACACACCTTCTCATTCAATGTTTTTTTTGGGTTTTTTCTACATTGTAGATTAATATTGAAGACATCAAAACTATGAAGGAACACATATGGAATTATGTGGTAAACAAACAAATGTTCAACAAACCAGAATATGTTTTATATTTTAGATTCTTCAAAGTAGTTGAATGAGAAGGTGTGTCCAAACTTTTGACTGCTACTATATATATATATATATTATATATATTTTTTGTATGAATATATGAATATGAATGAATATGTATAAAATTAATAATAATACATCATGATAATAAATAAATATGAATGAATATAGAGATCTATAAAGTATTGTTTATGTTTGTAATTATATATATGTGTGAATTAATTGTGATATTTAATTTAAATAAAAAAAGCTAATTAATGTTCCATTACAATAATATTAACACTATAGAAATACTTTTTTTTCCGAAACCAGAGCTTAGAAGCATAATTTAGAGTGTATGTCATCATTATGTCTTAGTTTATAATATATTTGCTGTTTATATATCTTATCATGCGATATATGTGTTTAATAATAAATCAATTTAGACAGGTGTAATATAATAATACAACATGTGTGATTGTAATGAAGTCATGCGATGATGTTTGATCATGTAAATGTGAAATTGGCAACCTCTAGAGACCCGTCAGATGTTATAGCCGAGAGTAAAGTATTCTAACATATCAACATGTACCTCACATTTCTGTTCCCTGACATCAGGATCAGGTCCAGCAGGTGGCCCTCTTTCATGAGAACGCCTATCTCTCTCTCTCTCTGTCCCTCTCTTTCTCTCTCTCGCTCTGTGTGTGTGTGTGTGTGTGATGCTTGACATAGTTGGATATAAAGTTGAATTTCTGTCCAATTAAGGGCTTTGCACATAATGTGTGAAAAAGAGTGGGATTTAACCCTTCAGTCTATGGATTTAACCCAAGGTTATGATTACAATAAAGTGGGGTTGTATTCCACTGTAGTGGTTAAATTCCATAATAAGGCATGTAGTGTACAATTAGTGTATCTATTTCTTGCTCCAGTTCATATGGGATTGGCTATCAACTCGACATAAACACTGGAATGAATTTGATAAATGAATAGAACAATGTATGTCAAACTATTTAATCATGTATGAAATAAATGAGTAGGCCGTTGAGGTCTCACTGATTGAGTTGCTGCCACTGCTCGCTCAGAAATCATTGACTATATTCTTACTAGTATTTTAGTAAATAGTGGTGATATCCCCATATGTGCAGGTATAAAACCAGTCCATTTCAGTATAAATAGCCTAAAATATTGCTTTCAAGTTCCATGTTTCCCCCTCGCCAGCCCCTCACCTTACTCATCTCGAGAAGATTGAGAAATAAGCACCCACACACAGAACAATCTGAACTTTAATTTCGTTGTTAATCATGTTACAGTCATACCTGCTCACTGTGCAACGCACATCGTAATAACTCAAGGGTTTTGTTCCAAAATGTTTCTTGAATTAAACCGCATAATAGTTCAAACTGTAGTCTGTTCCAAAATGGATTGTAAGAAAACTGCCTTAAACTAGCTCAAAGCTTATTTCTTGAATTTCGATACATTTAAAGATAACTGACTAAAGTGACTGAACAAGACGAATGCTTGCAGCCCAGAACAAAGTTTTCGCTTCCTGTCCACACCTGGGGATGGTTTTGATGTTGAAGAATTCCATTTTTTATCTTTTACTTAATTCCAGAGGTATGTCACTGGCAACTGCCAAAACAAAAACGATGGTCAGATTGGGTTAGCAACATGGAAATGAGACATTGACAAAAATGTATCCAATAATTTAAACTCTAAATAATATATATTGTATATATAATATTTGTGGCACACCACAAATGTCCATGTCTCCTTGGAATCAAAACAGCAGGTTTGTATGTGATTTACTATGCATGATGTTTTAACAGAGACTGTATCTTAACAAGGATTTCTGTATTATTTTCTATACACCCCCTTACCACTTATGTTATAGGCTATTAACAAATGTAGAACTTTGTTTGAATGTAAAGTATTTCGCCACCATTCTAAATATAAACATGTTTAACTGAGGTATGATACATATGGATGTTTCAGTTTGTAATAAAAAAAAACCCCCAACAACATTAAACTCAAACATCCAAATAATGACTTGGCGTTGCCATGCAGCTCTGCCTTGTTGATGGTGTAAAACTTCATCCACGTGTTCGCCTCTGTTTACACTGCTGCGTGATGACGTCACACGGAACCCCACCCCGCACGGCGAGCTGCCTGGCAACGTGAAGGAGAGCCAGACAGCAGGAAGAGCTGAGGCAGCCGAGAGCGACGCACACACTCTGGACATACAAACCTCCAGAAACAACGCTTAGTGGCACAATGGAGGATGCAGAGAAAGGTAATTTATGTGTTGAATTGTCTTCTCAGTGACAATGTTGTTACCGAAAAATGTTTTCTCACATGGAAGTTGGCAAACTAAACTAGGAAACTTGCGCAACTTCTAGCGTCAGTCCGTTCAGAACATATGCTACTTTTTAAACTCAAATAAAGTGCATTTTTGTGACAGGGGATAACTATGTTCAGACTTTTACAAGAAATACATCTTTTAGATACAACAATAGAGTGTCGATGTTTACTTAAACATATCACGGAAGTAGAATATGACATGTAGCTTACGATAACCTACTTCAGTAAAATATAAACAAGGAAGTTGTCATTTCCATTAAAGTAAACAATAATTGGGCCAACAATTTGACAGCAAAAAGCCTACTTTTTTTTGCGAAATTTAATAGAATAGGGATTGTTCTTAGATTTGGTAAAATAACGAATAATCTGAATTTGAGAACTTTAACTTTACAATTAAGTTTGTACCCCGTTTGACAGCTTTTTATTACATGTTTTCTAAATGTCCCCATTATACCTGCTGTAGTCAAGCTACGCTGTTTTCATTTGTGGTCCTGTTTGACCATAATAAGTTTAGTTTGAAACAAGCAACTTTTCAGTCAGTCTATGTTGGAGGCCTGTGAGTAGTTAAATGCATTAAACCTACCATTCTTGCTTCCTTTCCTCTCCCACACCTATCTGAACATTTCCGTTCCCGCAAGGCATCCATCTGCTCTCTCCCACCTGTAGACCCCTCACCCATCCTCCATAATTGTACTTGCCCATTGGGATAGCTGCTTCTCAGCATTCGCTTGTGTTTTTGCTGCAGTTTCAAGCAAATTAGATGTTTGCACGTAAAAAAAAGCTTTTGTATAGTTGTTAAAAACCCCCCACTATTTTCTTGTATATCATTTGCAGATAACATGACCTTGTGTTTATTTTGGAAAGAAAAAAGTGACAGGTTTATTTGTTCGCCTCAAGGGGATGCCAGGTAAACAAGGCACGGCCCCGACCTCATTTCCCTTCAGTGAAATTTTTCCGGCCCCCTGCTGAAATGCAATTTCCTGATGTCTGCATGCTGTATATTGTGTTTATTGGCCTCAAGGTGAAAAATATTGTATAATCTGATGAATGACTCAGTTTATTGTAATATATTTGAAACTATTAGTTATGGGCTACTTGTCTGGCTGCTGGTCTTGTGACCATGGTTCCTCTTTGGTAGTGTAGGTTTCCTGTGCTTTGCATATATCTTCAAGGTTTTCCTTTACATTGCATTATTTCCACTGTGTGTGCAGCTGATGCAGCAGCAGTTCAGGGAGCAAGTATCTAAGTTTCCTTATGTGGCCTTGAAAACACAGATAGAAAAACAGTTATAGCTTTATGTAGCAGAAGTACATTTTCATCCCTTCTTGTTCCCTTTAAATATCATCGTAGGAACTAATTAGTTCTCTTTTTTTTCAGTAGACTCACACATGGCAACAGTGAGTTCATTTTACTGCCCTCTTTTATGCAGGACGCTATGGTGGCTGTATCTCGGCAGCATCTGTACCTGCGTTCTTGTTCATGTTTTTCCTCGTCACTGACATCTGTCGGATCTCAGCCTGCTCAGTCACTGATGTTTCACTGGTCATGCGTCTCGCCAATCCCAACCTCTCAGGCCTTATTGACACTACTATCACACGTAGCGCTCACATAGCACATGACCCCAGTCACCCCCTGAACTGATGCGTTGCTCTACTCCTATTTGCCTACAGATACATCAATCCATCAATCAATAAGACTTTCATTTCAGATAGATGGGACATTACATAGAATCCCATATCTATGATCTTTAACAAGGTGCGCTACAGTAAGAGCTTCGTGCCCTCTTCATTCACTGCCTTCAACAAACTGTAGCAACAAAAATACTCAATGGGCTCTTGTTCTTGTAACTGTATTGTGTAACTTGTGGCTATGTTTTTGTGATTGATTGAACAAACAACAAATTTCCTCTAATGTCTTTATGTCCCTGTCTGTCTGCCTGTCTGTCTGTCTGTTGCCCTTTGAAGCATTTCATTACAGATTTCCCCTTTTAAATCTGTTTTTGTTTAATCAGTTTACACCACTCAGTGTGTAGGTGTTCTTCCACGTTTGTCAGTTTTAATTAACTGGATGAGAATAAGCCAGGTTAGCAGGTTTTAAAAGGAGGGAGGTCAGTGAGCATATTGAGTGTTCGGACTGTTGTTCTCAGGGGAGCGGAGTGTTCTCTCCTCTGATTGTGTTTAAGTAGATGACCTCTATGATACCAAACATCTCTTTCTTTGTGCTTGCCTTTCCCTGCAGTTGAATGGACTTTCCATTCAACCTCAGGGAGTCTACATATCACAAACCGTGGCATTTTGTGACTTGACAGGAAAGTCCTGTAAGGTCTGTTTCTGGATGTAGCCTGTTTTTGGTGTTTTTCTGCTTGCTCGTTGGAGGCTTAGGGACTCGGCTCAAATCAGATGTTCAAAAATGAGACAGTCAGGCTTACCAATCTATCTTGTTTTTCAAACTTCTTTGTCTAATGAGATTGATCATGAGCAGAGTCCAACATTTTTTGTCTTATTAGATTTCAGTGAGGCACAACTGGATGCTTTCAGCTGTGTGGACAGTCAGAGGAGGACTGTCACAGATAGCATCCTGCCAACCATGTACAGCAGACTTGTTTGTGTTAGAAATGGTAAAAATGGTAAATGGCAATATTTATTTATCATCCAGCTCTGTTTTAAAGTCTGATTTAACCATCTTAATAGTGCTTTTGATTTTTTTACATGACTGAATTTGGTGACCATGATAGCTTTGAGGTTTGCTGCACACTAAAAAGTTTAAAAGAAAGCAAACCAATATAATTAATTTATGTTGCACTGTAAAGAAAAGCAACAACTATGTACAGTTTTGTCATGATTTTTCACAAGCTGTAAAGTACTGTTCAGGTCAGCAGTGTAGGTGAAAAACAACTCACCAGCTATCTTTCACTTGTGTTAAATGTTTCATGTAGGTGTAAGCGGATGTTTGATTCCCAAAAAGTTAACTCAAATTCCATCTCTGTTTGCACACCGGTCATGGTTGTCTCAAGTCGTTTTAGAAAGATTAAAAGGTTTGATGTGAGCCATTATTGAACTAAAACATACTACCCAAAGCTCATAGCCTAACCAGAAAACCTGCAGTTTCACTCGTGTCAGAATATTTCCACCTTTCATTTCAAAGATTAAAGGGAAACCCCCCTGTCTATTGCAAAAATGTGATCTTTGAGCTGACTGTTACATGAATGAAAAGTAGCACATGTGGTATATGATTAAAATGTTCCCTATGTTCTATATAATGGCCTAAATATTCCCACCCTTTAAAGCTTGTGCACTTTGTAAAAAAAAAAAAGAAGAAACCGTAGAAGTTAACAACTTATTTCATTCCTTGTCATTTACCTTTTTCTTATTGGAGAATCTTTCAATAGCGTGTGAGATTTGGCCAAGTAGAGGTCTCACCTGTCTGGTAACTCTGGCAACAGACGGAGTATCTTCCAACCTGACACTGTAGAGAGAAACTTTGGGCCTCACTGTCAAATGGAGCATAGTAAGTGTGTTAATTATCAACCGTTATTAACTTAACCAAAGATTTGCATTTGTCTTTTAGTCTCTTTTTTAAAAATCATTCATTTTTTTCAGAGATTCACTAGATATTGATAAATGATAAGTACAAATACTTTGCCACAAACTGCTGAAGGCCCAACTACTGACTCCAGAGAGACATTCTTGACATCTCTGTATGTCGTCTGCACATTTCTGTTTACAGTTTTTTAAGGCCTCTGTTGCTATGAGGTATTTGCTATTTCCCCCTCCACTAAGCGTTTTTTTTTTAAAAGAAACATTTTTGAAACAAGGCATTCCAAATCTTTCATCCAGGTGAAGCGCAGGGTGCCAATTCTGAGACAAAATTATCAGGATGGACCCCTTGGATATTTGGGATAAGGCTTCATATGTCAAACCTTGTGTTTGAAGAATTAACCTGACTTAGCATGTTAACCTTGTTTAAATCAACGGTTCAAAATGCTTTCTTTCCAAGATTTAAAGGACAAATTTGATACCACTCTGGTATCTCTACAGTAAATATGGAGTTACATGGCAAGCTCAGTTTAGACGCAGTGCCACCCTAAAACCACCGTCCATTTATCTGTGTTCCCTCTGAGGTGTTGAGACCCCTCTTACTGTTTTCCCATGATGCACATGCCATGTGAACATTGTGGACTGGGCACTCTCTTCTCAGCCCTGACCATCCATGTCTCATGATTCTTGTTTTAGGCTAATCATGTGACAGGGTATGCCATGAATAGCGAGGTAATGGATCTCATGCAGTGCTTCATTAACCACTTGAAAATGTCTGTTTCTGGTCACAGTCTGGGTTGTTTTTGATGCTGTGTACTCTGATGGATTTTTTAATTCATAATATTAACCATTTATCCAATTCAAGCATACCAGGGATTTTCTATTTAACAAATATCACATGAATCCAGTGTAGCTCATGAATAGGTTAATATGCACTGGTCAGGAGGGCGACAGAGTGGAAGTAATGTAGAGTATTGTTAAAGTACTCATTGTGATTTAAAAATGTATTCTACCAATAATAGTTTAAGTGCACAATGTAACTTTTATTTTTTTAAAGAGATACTTTATCAATACAATTCCACCAGTTTGATTGATATTCCCTGGATTCCACACACACAAAAGCATCATTTAGGCAAAAAAGGTGGAGATATACGTTTTTGCAAATTAACCCATGTTATCACTGTATTATTTTGTCTCACCATAACGCAGTCTAAGATTTGGCTTTTTACTGTGGAAAAAGAGGGCCACTGAATGGAGTAGGATGGAACAGCTAAGTGCAAGTGTACATCTTAGCTTAGCTTTCAGTAGCAATAATAATGCTCAATTTGATTACTTACCAATAAAAATGAGCCAAATGACCAAATACCTGAGAAGCGAGAGAACATGATGCTGAGAAGGATTCATTGTCCTTGATGCAGGCACATTTTAGTGCATGTGTGCATGTTGATACTTGATAGTTGGCAATGAATGACTGCGTGTGTGTCACTTCCTGGGCTGACCTTGCTGCATGGAAGCACAGTGCAACGAAGCCTGGCTCTACAGCTCAGGACTCAGCACAGCCTTGCATGACCCAAGTGATTTAAAATTGCACAGAACATCATCATTTCTTTCTCTTCTTTTTCGTTTCAAAATCTTGCTTTTAAACGGAAACATATTACTATTTCTATGCTCCACATGAGTCTCTGCCTCCTTCCAACAGGCTGTCTACTGAGGTGCTCTAAATCTTTAGTAGCGTCAACATCCAATAAAGTTAGTGCTGGAATGTCACCCGGCTGCTTTTCCTCTTCACTGCAGGCTTGAGAGTATCAGTGGGTGCTTGCGCACGCTTTGCTGTCTATTGACACTCCTTGAATGTTTTGAATGAGACGTGACCTACTCTTGCATAGTTCTTTTCTCTGGTGCAGCTTGGATTCGTGCCTCACATCTTTCCCCCAAATGCTTCTCAAAATGTGTATATTTGTAGTCTTCCATAATATTAAAGTAAATACTAATGGCAACTGTTGGATGAGCAAAACAAATAGTTGTTTTCCTTGTATGAACACACAAACAAACAGTGTACATGTACAAGCTCTCTCTACCACACATAGAGCACTTTTCCTCAAGTACACACATACTAAGTGCAGCCTCTGGCAGCCTCTCCCCTCCATTCTAGCTCACTAGCATTACTGCTGCTCCAAACTCGTCCGGCCACCCTGGATTAGTGCTTCGCTGTAATCTGGGACACTGCAGATTATGCTTTTCATCTAATGCCCCCGCACCCACCCACCCCCACACACACACACACATACACATCATGTGACCAGCCCACACAAATGGGACCTCTTTTATTTCCACCTTAGATGGCTGGATGACTGAAAGTGAGGGAGGGGAGGGGAATTGACAGAGTTGAGAGTATTGGAACCGGAGTATCACGCAATATCACTGCAGCACCGGCTCTGCTAACGGTGGCTAGCATCTGAAAACGGCACTGATTGCGAAAATGGATGTTTGAAGGATGGATTGAAAATTGACCTTTGGGATTATGCTGGAGGGAGAGAGGGTGTGATTGTGGAGAGAGTGTGTGTGTGTCACAGCTGCTTGAAGGCCCAGGTAACTTATTAACAGCAAGAAAGGAGCAGAGAGTTCACAACGCCTTGGCCTACTGCAGAAAACAGAAAATGGAAATCCGGCTTCACTGTTCTTTCACTCTGACTATCTGAAAGCCAACACAAAACCTCCTCCCACTTAGGCACAACCTTGGAGATTGTGTCCCTCCGTCACACGCATCACGAGAGTCCAGGACGCTGTAAACAGGGAGACACAGGGCCAGCACGTGCCAGGATCACATGAAGACAATCAGCACTTGGTTGGCTTTGCTTAGGTAGTGGTGGTGGTGGTGGTGGGAGGGAGGTGCTACTCACTCCGACCAGCAAACACACTACAAGCTGTAAACATGGAGCCCCTGGAGGAGTACCACTCTCCGTTTGACTTTGAACAAGGAGTCAACGCCAGCTACCTCTACCTGTCTCCGGATTACAGCAACACGCCTCCCAGCTCGCCAGCTGTCAAAAAAAAAGGTAATCACAAGGTGGGAAGGGAGAGGCCGGGTGCAGGATGTGAAGACCGTGTGCGTGTGCATGTTTGTGTGTGTGTGTGTGTACTGGACAGAAAGACAAAACACAGGTTTAGTTCATTGGGTGGGAAGAATTCGGAGAAACACAAAGCCCTGTGCTTGTCCGCATCTTTTGCAGTTTAGCTTCATTTAGTTTTAAAACTTTTAGTCTACTTTTTTTAAATTTAGAAAAAATAATAATTGTGCTTTTAAATGAGAATTTATTTTGCTCTGGTTCTTAAAGAGACTTAAATTTCTTCCATATCTGAATATTTACGGATAACAAGGTGGCCGAAAAACTGTTGTTGAATTTGGTGTATTGGAGAAGAGTTTTGTTAAGTGTTTTTAGATCTGCACAATATGCTCACATTGGTCTGCACCTCTTTAGAAAATTGCCCAGAAAATTGCTGTTATACTGTCTTTCAATGTGACTGCTATTCATTTTTTAGAAAAGTAGGAATAGAGACCACATAATATAGGAGGTAAATATGAACTGCTTTGTTGTCTTGGAAGTGTCCACACTGTATCAGAAAAAGAAAAAGCATTCATTGTTTCGCTATGGAGGTGGACTATAGGAGAACAAATCACGGGTATGTCTATGTTTTGAATTTTTTTACAAACAACTATTTCAGTATCTTTTTTTATTGGCATAAAGAATTGATTATAAATCAATTTTGACAAAAAAAGAAATCAGCTTCCAGAATTAGGAAACTAATCTATTGATTCCACATTTCTTTGTGCTGCTTATGAAATAAATGAAAAAGGGCTTGGTGACAATAACAATGTACCAACTATTAGGATGACTAGGCTACATTGGTTCAGTGGACAATTGTAGAGCTTTGCTTGTGACTCATTAACACCAAAGACGAGATAATTATGTGCAGGCAGTTTGGTGTTTTTTTTAGGCATGCTTTTTTTGTATGCTAATTGTTTTCTAATTCTGTAATTGTCTCCTCTAGTTGTAATGGATTAAACAGCTACAGAGAGTTAGGTGGCCATTTGGCAGAGCATACTCGTCTGAACGGAAACGAGCTAAAGCAGAGGGGTGGGGCAGTAATGTGGGTGGGTATGCAGTTTGGGAAAGCCAGCCAAACTTTCTGTCTACACACACAAACTTCTCTCTTTGCTCTCTCTTCTTGCTCTCAGCACCTACTGATGGAAACACACCTCCAAGGGATACATTCACCGCACAGCTACACCCACACTCACACATACAGCTCTCGCACTGCTGCCTGCAGAAATGTATCACAAAACTGTACATAGCCGATAACTCTGAAGAGGCGTCAGCCATCTAAACCAGTTCTTCTCACCCCGAGGAAGTGCTGGATGTTCACTGTAATCTTACAAAGAGCAGCATAATGTGGGTTATCAAAATAAAATAAAACATTTAATAAGGTGGGGGATTTGCTCTATCAGTGACTGAGGGGAAGTGTCCATTACACAATTCTGTCACTGTAAGCAGGGGCGTATCGTTATACTGTGTGTGTGCGTGTGTGTGTGTGTGCATGTGTGTGTGTGTGTAAATGGCACTGCTGCATCATCAGTAATGGGAAGAGAGGGCAAATGTGAGACGTGAGTAAGAGATGTGAGGGGGGGGAAAGAGCTTGAGGGCAGAGGAAGTGTAACGCTTCAGAGGAACAGTGGGGTTGTTATCTGAATTCTATTTCCACTCACCTAATTACTGTAATGCCTGCCTCTATTTCATCTGTAAAATGATTGACTAATTTCTCGTTGGCTCTAATGCATGGTTTGACATATATACATATTTTAGCTTTCCCCATGGTATTAATCCCAGTCCAGAGTTTATGATAACACTTTGTTATTGGAAGGCTGAAACACGGTGTTACTTCATGCAGTTTTCCACACAGTTGTGGTGAGATTCCGCTGTATTCTTTGTGGGGTTATATATTGCTGCTTGTGGTTTTGGTATCTCTGTCCTCTAAGAATATTCTGTCTCATGTATTTATAGTGTTAGGAGTTCTGGGGTGTGACTTGAACGAGAGAAAGGGTGCCAAAATCAACAAAGATGTTGATAGGCAGATTTTAAACTAAAGCAAAGCTAATAAATTATAAAACATGTAATTAACAATATATCATATTTTCCAGAGAGAGCTAAGAGTGGGATCAATCTTCTCACCTCAGTCTCGGCAGGAAAGTAAATAAGCAAGCCCTATTTCCCGATTTTTTTTTTTTTTAAACTTTACCACGACAATGTTAGCATGCTATTGTGTTATCTGAATAAAAACAACCAAATATTTACAAGGGGAAATGTACAAGGCCAATACACATTAGCTTGCTAGTACAAGGACCGGTTCAGAAGTTATATGATATTTGCAAGGGAAATGTTTTAATGAAATGAACTCTTTTCATTAAAACATTTCAGTCTATACTTAAGTTCTGCCCCCCCGGTAATCGCACAGTAAAATCCCTTTTGTTTCTCAAGCTGTTCCTTTTTTTTTTGTACCTTAGCACATTTGTCTCACCGTATTCCAGCTCAGTTGTTGCCCAGTACATCCTCTCACCTACTGACGTCCTTTTGACTGACAGATCTTAACGACTCATTTGCTCTGTTCTCTCACGCTGTCTGAGCCCAGGATGTCTCCAACTAGAAAAATGATTTGTATTATTGATGCACTGCTGCTCCTACTGGCCACAACTCTGTCAGAGACGGCAACTTCAAAGACGAGTGTGCTCACTGTATATTTTATGTGTGTGTGTGTGGAGTGAAAATGTATCTGTGAGGGGGAGAAGGTGTTTCGTTTTAACCGTACATTGGGAATTAATGTTTTTCCCTCTTGGCTACCACCATTCATCAAACTGCATCTGTAGCATCATTCATTTCCCTGAAGTCCTACTCTCTGATAACTTTCACGTATTCACCTGCTACCAGCTTCCTTTCTTGACATGACAGCTGAGCGGAGTTTGACAACCAACATCAGCCTCCCCTCCCATACCACCTGTTCACTGTCAGGCAGCAAACACAGGCCCAAACATGTGAACATATCTTAAAAAACAAAAAAACAATCAGACTCTTCAAAGTTTCTTAAGCCTCAAAGCGAACACAATGACTCGCCAAGTGAGAGGTACTGCTTGATGTAACATTTTTTTATTTTACCTCGCAGGTTCCCAGCAGCATCCGGACTCGATCCCAGAGGTGGGAGAAGATGCAGTGACGTACGTCGGTCCCCCTCCCCCCGTCATGACAGAGGAGGAGCAGCAGGCGCTACAACAAGAGTTGGTCAAGGTCAGGACAGGAGGGATAAGGGATTAAGGAGGTCTTGGTTCAGGGAGTCAAGATCAGGTGTTTGACCCAATCATACAAATAATTGATAAGGGATTTCAGGTCTAAAAGGGAGCTTCAATATAAACCATTATTTTTATATATTTTTTGAGTCTGGCATTACCTTGTATATGTGTAATGTATGCTTTGAGGGTCTTTCAAATTCAAACGAGGCCAGGCTGTGTTCACGCGACAGCCTTCCATAGCAACAAGAAGCTCATTTTAGGTCCCTTGTTGCCACAGTAGCTGATCCAACGTCTTACCTTTGCCTTAGATGTTGGATTTGTTATTCCCATGCCAATATTTTCCAGCAGCTCTTTCGCCTTGATTGGTTTAGTGGGAGAAATGGAGCAGCTTGTTTGTTGTGATCTTCATCAACTGAAAGAAAAAAAAAAAAAGGTTGACATTAGTTGAAAAAAAAGATAAAACTTTCTCAAATTATAGAACCGGAGCTGCCAGGAGTAGTGCCTTTTTAAAGAGCTACCACACTGGTTGTGGCCACCTCCCTTTACTTTACATGTAGAATGAAATGTCAGAAAAATTTCACAATTTCCCCAGTGACCAAAGTTGCAATCTTTCCAAAATCAACTATTACATATTTACTTTACAATGAAAAGCAGAAAACCCAATTGGAGAAGCTTGAGAATGAGTTGCATCATTGTTAAAAAAACGATTAGCATCGAGATAGTTGGACTAACTAACTGTTGCAGCTCTGATTGAAAATGAACATTACATTATAGTCAACCTTTACTCTCTGTTTTTGGTTCTTTAGTTGAACTATAGTCGAACTGACGAGACACAGGATATGCATATCATGTACATTTAAAACCTCAAAAAATTGAACATTTTCTAACTGTGTATTTGTTTGTGTTTGTGTGTGCATGTGTGTGTAGGTTGAGGATGAGATCCTGACTCTGTCCCAGGTGTTGGCAGCCAAGGAGAAGAAGCTGGCAGACATTAAGAGGAAGCTGGGCATCACACCTCTGAATGAGCTGAAGCAGAACTTCAACAAAACCTGGCAGGAGGTCACCACCTCCATCGCGTAAGTGCTTCACCTACCACAGCATGCTGACACCTGAACTCAGAGTGCACTATAGTTCACTTGTTAAACAGAGGTTATGAGATATCTTTTGTAGTAGCTTGTCCTTTTTTTTTGACCTCATGATCAACTCCTTTCTTATCCATATTGTTTCGTTGATTTCTGTACTGAATGCCTTGAAAATATTATAAACTGTCAGCCCCGTTGAGGGAAGGCTCTATCTCCGCGGAACGACGAGGAATAAGATGTCAGTGATCTTGACAAGCTGCCTGTAGCATGTGGGGGTGATGGGTTTTTATATTACAGGAAACGAGCAGCATTGTGATGCTTTCAGGCTTTCGAAAATGAAAAAGACATTGAGGTTTAGTTCTGACCTTGATGCCTCTCTTAAGTCTTTTATCTCTCCGTCTCTATAATATATCTTCTCTTATTGCTACCCATTTCTTTTCCCTCATTCTCTCTCTGTCTCCCTTCTCTCTCTTTCAGCTATAGGAGGACATCTGAAACACTGTCTCAGGCCAGTCTGAAGGCCACAACAGCGTTCTCCAATGTGGGCTCAGCCATCACCCGGAAGCTGGAGGACGTCAGGTGAGTCAGACAGGAGACATCAGCGTGACTTTAAATGTAAATGAAGCACCGAATCTTTAAAAACCACAGTATCCTTTGTTCCGCTTAGCAACCTGATGATTTATTTCATAGAAATTGCTCGGGGATCTCAAAGTGCTAGTTAGATGGGCTGAGAGATTCCCTGAATATTTCCAATTTCTTTCTTACTTTCTTTCCTACCATCTATTCCATTTTTAAATGAACGCAAATTTTACATTTTTGCATGTAACGTATGGGTCCGATACAGACGTGCCTTGAACTTGCATTATTTTTAATCAGGGGGCAACTCCTCTGGTTACAAGAAATAGGTAAGATTGCATAGATGTCTATGAAAAAACGACCCTACTTCTCACTTGATTTACTACCTCAGTAAACATTGTAAACATGTGTTTATGGTCTCAACCACTAGTTTCAAGTCTTCTTCAACACAGCATGAAAGCAAGGTATGCTTTAGGGCGTGGCTACCTTGTGATTGACATGTAGCTACCATGGCGTTGTCCGGCCCATGTTTTTGTCTTAAAAACTTAAATCCTTTTAAAGTGTGCTTTCAGTTCATGACGGTTGATTATAATTTTGGTCGCCTAAAAATGTCTTATTGAAACCAAGATGGCGACAGCCAAAATGCCAAACTCAAGGCTTCAAAACGATAGTCCACAAACCAATGGGTAACATCCTATTGAGTACGATCCATTTCTTATATACAGTCTGTGGTCTGACATGATTCACAACTACAAGGTTTTTTTAATGTTATCTTCTTCTAATTCATAAAAGGGATATATTATGTAGCCATTGATCTAATAGATAGATTTTCTGTCCTCACATTCTGCTTCCAGTGCCTACTCTAATATCTACCAATAGATTATTGCTAATATTTCCTGATTAGAAAAGGCTTTAAAACCCAGCAACAGATTGTTCTATTTGAGATATAGCTCCAGATGACCCCTCCAGTCGAGATCCTAATCGGTCTTCTCCCCTGTCATCCTTCTTCTCTCTGGATTACTGAGCTGCAAACAAGATTATTAGGCCCCTCAAAGCACCAGCGTGCCTCACAGATGAGCCTCAACACAGTGCCGGTTTGGGGGTGGGGTAGTGAAGAGGGACCCGACAGGGGTCAAAGGGCGTGTGTATGTGTGTGTGTGTGTGTGTGTGTGTGTGTGTGCCTGTGTGTTTGATGAAAAGATATCCCCCCATAATACACAGGATTAGTGCACCCCCACTGTGTTAATACACAATCAATCTTAATGGGATAAAGGAGGATTTAAAGGATTTATGCACTTAGAATACTCACAGATTGAACATATAGTAGAATAAATAAGGGTTTGTACTGTATGTTGTGTCTTTCTCTCTTTGTTCCGTCTGAGTTAAACTGTCTGTACTATGCTAAAATGATCACTAATGCCCCCTTTCTTCTCCATAATGCTGTCGGATAGTACACACTCATTACAACACTCAGCTAGTATGCCTGTCATGAGGTAAGGGGGAGTTTGTGTTAATGTGAGTCTGTCACACAGTGGTGCCTTCTGAGCTACAAGTGTTGAATAAAATATGAAAGAGAAGGTTGAACAGAGAAACTAGAGAAAGGAGAAACTTGTTTGGCCTTAGTTCTGTATTTTCAAGAATGCACTGTATATAAGGGTCTCAGTGTGTACCTTGAGGAGCGACCCCCGCTAAGAGCCACTGTGAGCTATCAGTGAAGCTGCAGCATTGATTATCTTGCCTAGACAGACCTCGGTTTCATCAAGCTGTTAGAGGTCATGCAGAAATCTTGAGATAAAAGACATCTTTGAAGCCAGAGGCATCATCGGTTAGCTGAGAAATTGGAAACACCCACTTTCAACAACCAAGAAATGTGGTCTGTCCAGTGTTCTTTACTGGTTTGAAGTATAATCACACACTCGCGTATCTCCACCAATTTCTAACCAAATTCTCAGCCAGTTTGATGAGGTGCGGAACTGGTGGTGTGAGATTAGAACTGCAATTATTTTCCTTTGTTAAAGAATCAGTGGATTATTAACCGATTAATCAATTAAATAATTAAACGTTTGGTCTCTGAAAAGTCAGAAAATAATTAAAAGTATTTATTAGATTTTAATGGGATGTCTTCAAATTGCTTCTTGCTTCACCAACAATCCAAAATGTAAAAGAGATTTAGTTCAATGTCATAGAAGACTAACATTTTTCATATAGGATAGGCTGGACCCACTGAATTGATTAACAGTCTGTTGATAGGCTTATTTATTAATCGTTTCAACTCTACGTGAGATAAAAACATTAAATATATTACATTCATCCAAACCATTCTGGCCTACATCCAACAAAAATATCACACGAGCATCTGCAGTACCAGTCAAAAGTTTGGACACACCTTCTCATTCAATGGTTTTTCTTTATTTTTATTTTTTTCTACATTGTAGATTAATATTGAAGACATCCAAACTATGAAGGAACACATATGGAATTATGTGGTAAACAAACAAATGCTCAACAAACCAGAATATGTTTTATATTTTAGATTCTTCAAAGTAGTTGAATGAGAAGGTGTGTCTTTCATTCAACTACTTTGACTGGTACTGTATCTTTGTTTCTGCAGCTCTGTAAATCAAAGTTATGTTATGAAAGGTCTGCCTAGATGTATTCAAATTTCTTTGAATAACACACAGATTTTCTAAATGCTACAAATTGATATTTTAGAGGAATATGTTTACCGTTACCTCCTCTCATACTGTTCATTCTGCACTTTCCTGGTTATGTTTTCATGAAAATGTAACACCTTTTCAGTAGAACAGAACAGAATAGAATTGGGTCACTATAAAACCCTTCATTGTCTGTGTTAAGTATCAGATGGCATGACCTATACAGATGGGATTACAGTCATATCCTGCTTTTTCTTCCTCCTAAAAGGGGGAACTTGTTGTCTGCATCTCCACTTTTCAAACTAGAATGTAAAAGCATGTCGGATAAATTCAAACAATGTAGGTCAGTCTGTGATGATGTTATTTGTGTCTTGTTCTTTCACAGGAATGCACCAACTTTCAAGTCATTTGAGGAGAAAGTGGAGACTTTGAAGGTAACTGATTAGCAACAGGACTGGTGGCTGCATTTCAGCGCACACAAGTGTTTATCACAGAACAGCACATTGAATTTGTTTTCATTTCCCAACATTGTCGAGTCAGTTGCAAATAGAGGAATGTCATGAAGTCCAGCATTCTACTAGAAACAGTTATGCAGAAATGTCTACAGTAGCTAAGGTTGGCTTAGCTGAGCCACCATAAGCTACTGGTCATACCAGACCAAATAAGGCTGTAGCAGCAGAATTTCTCAGTGTATTGAACTGAGCAATGTTTTATTGCTTGTGAATTAAAAAAAGATTTTGTAAGAGGAAGATTGTGTTATTACCTCCCTCAGAAGGTAAATAGGTTTCACTTTTGTGTTAATGGATATTTTCATTACATTGATGCATTTTAAATTGTAGCATTTAGTTTTGCAAATATTAACACAGATCTATATTTAAATTAGTTTAAAGTGTTTTGTGTGTGTGTATAAATTAAACAGTAAACTTAAGTTAAGGGAGTAAATAATTAAATTATTCTTCCTTATCTTTTTCTCCTCCCCCTGCTTCAGACCAAGATCAGTCCATCAGCATCCACCAGTAACTCCGGGCAGCAGGACAGCGACGGCCCCAGTGCTGAGACTTTGATCAGTGAGCCCGACGACTCGCCCACCCATGAGACGCCGATGAACTGAGACCGGCCTGACCCCTCCTGACCTCCCACCCGCCCCTCATCACTCGACCCTCTCTAACCCCTGGACCGTACACACTCGCCCCCTAAACTCTCGTTTGCCAGTCTTTCTTCATTGGAAACAAGTGACTTCCCACAGCTTGTGATCTGATTGTCTGGTCTTTTTGTCTGACACGTGCGCTCACTTGTTGACTGGTGTGGAAACTGAAAGCATGGGATGGGTGCAGGCATGTGTCAATCTTTATATGTTTGAGTCTTTTCTCGCTCGCTGTGGGAGAACCCCCCCCCCCCCCCTTTTCTCCTTTCCTTTTTCCTCCTGCACTCCTTATTTCTCCGCTTTTGTCTCACCACCAAAATTGAGATGCCAAACATGCTCCTAGATTATGTTTTTCTTTATCAAATTAACACTGTTTCATATTTTGTTTGAGTGTACAAACTTGCACAAATATAGAATATTACAAACTTATTAGAGAAGGATTTATACATAAAGTTATTATCTTAAGCACTTGTTGTGTCTGCCTCCATTTTGGGGCCGTTCTCCGTTTACTATGGGTTACCATTTTGGGGGCCCATCTGATTTCCGTATTCTTGGTGATAATAATTTTAGGACACCACGTGATCATAAAGTAGTCGAAAACTGTGTCCAGAATATGAATGTAGGCCTTTTTGTGTCATATAGATACAACACTTTGTATACTTAATCCCACAGCATTGAGCCACTGATTCTGTGGGTCTCGACTGCAGCCACCAACTCCAAAGCTGGTATTTTAAAAAACACCCTTCAAAATAAAAAAACATCCCTCTTCCTCATTGTAAAGAGTCAGTCAGAAAATGATATCTACGCTTAGATAGTTACAGGAAAACAGCCAAGATCAGCAGAACAGCGACAGAGCAAACACGCAGTCAAGGTTCAGCCTTGACCCCAAAGTGAGAGTGTAATAAATATCTCTTCCAGAGCCAGAGTCAATATTTAAACACTTGTCCATTGTTTCTCCTGGGAGGTAACACCTAGTCTCTCCCATTTCTGTCATCCATTTGAATGCAAGGCAAGAGATTCCAATGGTTGTTATTTTGTACACTTATACATAATAATGGTGTAAAAGAGTAGGTTTACCACCATTTTCCTATATTCTAAAAGTGTGAGATTATTTTTAAGCCTTAGTAGCGGCTCTGTAGATGGTTTAGTCGGACTGTCTTTCGTTTGGTTGGTCCACCACTCTGGTGATTGGATTGATGGATTCACACAAAATTGTCTACTAACATTCATGTCCCTCTCAGGATGATTTGTAATAACTTTGGAGATCCCTAAACATTTCATTCAAGACAAAAACAATCACCAGGACAACATTTATCCAACACTTTGGTTTATGACTTAATACCTCCAGAATGAATGACATAGCTGTATTTTGTGTTAAGTGCTAATTAACAAATGTTAGCATGCTAACCTGCTAAAGCAGGATGGTAAACATTACACCTGCTTACCATCAGCATGTTACTGTTTTTGTAAGCATAATAGCATGCTGACGTTGGCATAATGCAGCCTACACCCAGCTTATAGCCAGGCTGTAGGCTGTTATCCTGGTTACTACAGGATCAAAATCTTGTTCTTTTGATAACTGCAGCATTTAGAGTATTTTCTGAAAACTCTCCCTTTAGTTGTTTATTATACACTGGTGCTACTAAATAAAAGTTTAAGGTCAAACAGAGTCAATCTGAACATATTTCTAGCACTTGTCCTGCTCAGAAAGGACTGGGCTGGTACAAGTCTTCCCCTGCTGGTGGACCAGTGAATAAACATGAATGTGAATCAGCTCTCCCACATAATCATTAGCTGCACTTTGCCACGCAAACTGTGGAGGAGCACCCAGGAAGAACACCACATACAGGCGGGGGATTTCTGCTGTTAACATCTTATTTTCAGCGACTGTGACACAGCTGTGGTTACTATTCTGAATTGGCAGTAATGGAACTTTAGCAGTTTCTCTTGTCCTCATGTAAGCCATGACCCGGTTCACTGAGATAATTTATTACAGCTTTTTGTCTCAGACATGAAGGTTTTATTTGTCATTTAATTTGTTTGTTCTTAAATTGGAACCATGGAGTGAAGACATGCTCTAATTAAATACTTCTGAAGAAACCGTGTTCTGAGTTCACTGGTGTCTTAATGTAACAATGAGGGGGTGAAAATGGGAGTTTATTTGCCTGCAAGGGGAATTCCTGAAGTGCAACATACCACTGTGTTAGAAAGATGTGACCTTTTTAAACACACCAGTGTGTCTAACGAGGGGAAACACATTTGAATTGACACACTAAAAGGTCAAAAAAGTACATATATGTATATAAAGAAAATAATAAAACTAATTTAACTGCAGTACCTAATGTGAACACAGGAGGGCAGCCAAGAATAGAAGCACCACTTGATGACTTTATTTGTCTCCAGCCAGACCACACATAGTCCCTGCTTCAATAAGCAGGTTTGGTTTAAACTCTTGAGTTAGTTAACCCTGAGATGAGGGAAACTTTGGGTTTTCAGTTCCAGAAAGAGCGGTAACTTAAACTCTGGGTTACCATGGTAACTGACTCTGAACGCTGGCAGGTTTTCTTCAACAAACCCTGAGTTTCTCTCTGTGGAGCCAGAAAAGCTTTTTTATTTACTCATTGATTCAGTCGAAAGCCAATATGGTAACGTTTATCGAAGCACATAATCGAAAGTTTGCTGTATGTCAGATATTAGTTTAATAAAGTTATCGCTTTTATGCGCTGTCAGTCATTTCTTTGAACATTCAAATATTGCAAATGTTAATTGCACTTAATGTGTAATGTCAATTTAAATTATAAAGACCGGTATGAAGCTAAAACACCAAGGATTTTAATGAATTATTATTACTAATCACTCATGATATGATTGGTCGGACTTATGGAACATAAGACATATAGTCTGAAATTATTTTAACATTTCAAGGACTATTTAAATTACCTGAATTTGCTAAAGTAGTTGAAATAAAGCCACTGAATACTGTTGAGCCACGATCCAAATATAGATGTCTAAGCTTTAAACTGCTGTATTTTAACCTTTAAGTCACCAAACACATGAATGGATCAGATTTTGAGCCCATAATCATGTGTCTATGTCTTTGATCAATTTATCTTTTACTTTTTCAACTGTATTTTTCATCTTCAGCTGTTGGCCTATACGTTTTGTGCTCATCCGATTAAAGCTGAATAAATATATCTATATTGTAATGTAGGCTACAGCCTAGTGCACGGTCAGATTGCACCACCACATCATTCATTGAGGAAGGTAACCTGGTAAATAATAAATTAAAGGACATGGTGAATCATGGATGATGCTTTTTATGTTCAGGTTCAACCTACACAGAGTTGATTGAACTGACTGATCAGCTGTTCTGAAACCGAAAACGTGAGTTTCCCACCTCAGGATCAGTCAACTCAGAGTTCAGCTTTAATCTCAGAGTTTGTTAAACTTGCTTTCTGAACTGAGGCCCAGGTAGCCTGGAGACAAGACTGACTATCTGCTGCTGAACTGACTCATAGATATAACTGGTGAATATTATATTTAGTAGATCTCCCTCTGGAAGTTCTAAGAGAATACTGAGGAGCTAAGATGTGAAAAATGTTTATGTTCAATTATATATGATCTACTATTAAATTAGGACATCTTTAGGCTACAAAATAGATTCCATTAAATGTCCATTACACACAAGTGGAAAATAAACGGCAACAAAACCCCTTTTGTCCAAACCAACAAACGGGCACTATGCAGTCTGTGCATACAAACGTTCTTCAATTATGTAAATATACCACTGCCTTCCTCAGTGTGTGTACAGCACCAGTCAAACATCTGGACACACCTCCTCATTCAACTACTTAAGAATCTAAAATATAAAACATATTCTGGTTTGTTGAGCATTTGTTTGTTTACCACATAATTCCATATGTGTTTCTTCATAGTTTAGATGTCTTCAATATACATACAATGTAGAAAACAATAAAAAATAAAGAAAAACCATTGAATGAGAAGGTGTGTCCAAACTTTTGACTGGTACTGTATGTAATCACAAGACTCAAGCAGAAAAGAAAAAAAATCTCAGACAATTAAAACAAAAAATGAAATAACAGGAACAATGGACACCAAGGCTGCTGAAACTATTTTTTTAATAAAAATGAAACTTATTATGGGCTGCAGACTGCGCGCAATTGAACTATGCTGCTAGGCAACGAAGTGGTTGTAGACTCTCTGGTGCACAGAGTTCATCAGTGTGTTGTTATGGTTACTCACCTGTCTGAGCCCTTCACGGTCAGCTCCAGGTTCAACTCCTCCACTCGTTCATCCTCAAGGCACAATATAACCACTCTGTTCGGCTCCTCTGTCCCAGTACAACCAGTCCAATCGACCTCAGTGGGAGCAAAGGTGGCCCCTGGAGGATTCTTGAAATGTTAGCATGTTAGCATGTAACATACAGGTCACGAACATCGTGGGTGCTAAACAGTCCGTCCAATAAATCAGTCATTCATTAAGATAGATGCAACATTTTGTTTAACTATGCAGAAGTATGCTACAAGTGTGCCAATCAAACCCCCCCTGTATGTGATGCCTAATCTAATGGTGCTTTAAGTGGCCTCGGCCTGTGAACGCACCGTCTGCTCTCATGTCCGTGGTGTTTCCTCTGCCTGTGTGGAGCCCCGCCCCCTGGTGGCCGCAGACACACCTGCAGCTGATTTACCTCGTTTCTTATGTTTCATTATGTTTCCGGGTTATTTCGGTCAAGGATGTGACTTGAAATGTAGCGAAGTAGGCTGCAATACTTGTTATTAGATGAACTTATGTTCTAAAAAACAAAACACATTTTTAAAAATGCAAAAAAAAAAAAAGGCCTACAAGTAGGCTTTACAGAAAACTACTTTATTGCAGTAACACAGGTAAATGTATGGGTAATATTTGAGGAAGTTTTTGTCTTTTCAACCAAAACTACTTTTATTAAGGCATGCATTACATTCTCCTTCATGTGGTAAACCAATGGATGTATGGATAAACTTTAATGAAGTATTCTGATAAATCAGACACAGTCACCATTTTGGAGAGTGTTATTAAGTTAAGAGAAGAACTATATATTACTTAAAAAGTAGAAATCTTACACATGTATATCAGCAGAACTGCATGCCTAATCATATGCAGTAGAATGACCTAATATTCTGTATAGTCGGATAATTATTCATGATGCATTACTGGGTAAGCAGTTTGTGGAGACAAAGTGTATAGAAGGTAATATACTTCTGGGTAGTTTAATTCATAAGAATACATCATATAAAATAAATTGTTCACCTATTTTGTGTGTAAATCCAAATCTGAAAAGTAACTAGTAACTTTAGCTGTCAAGTAAAGGTAGTGGAGTAAAGAGTACAATATTTCCCTTTAAAATGTTGGGACGTAACAGCAAAAAGTAGCAGAAAAATTCCACTCAAAAGTGTACTTAAATACAGTATTTAAGTAAATGTACTCAGGTCTATATCACTCATAAAAGTCATATTTTTTTGTCTGGATGAGAAAAGACTGACACGGCTAACAAACAGCTGCCAAAAAATCTTTATTCAGTTAAAACCAGGTGCCTCCAGAGTCTTCGAGTCACACAGATCACTCGGAGAAGTCTAAACCGTAAACACTGAGTCAAACAACAACAGCACCGGAACGCAATTTGTCAGAAAACACCATTTACAACAATAACAATGGCAGTTTCTACACACAGAGATCGGATAAGAAAAAAAAACTGGTACAGGGGTTAACAGTCAGTGTGTGTTGATTCTCCTTTTAGAAAAATCATTAAATAGAATTCATTTCATGATATTGTAGAAAAGAATATAAGAAAAAAACATAATTGGTGCAACAGAGTATAGTATTTGTGATAGAACAGATATTGCAAGTGCTTTGTGTGTTGTGTTAACAATAAAGAATCTCATGTTTAGATTGAATGTGTGACACTAAACCGTCCGTGTGTAATATGTTGAAGCAGGCCTTGTTTTAAATGTGCAGAGAGAGAGAACATTCAGTCTAAACATGGCTTAGTTTGTGTGTGAGTTTAGAAGGCAGAAAATGTCCCAATTGACTTTCCATCAACCTGAACAGTGAGAGTGTACAGACACATTGTGATGTAAAGGAATTTTAGCTATTTATGGTTATTTGCAGAGAGAGTTATATGAGAGGATTTTTGCCACTCTCACTTTTGTTTGTCAAATATGAAGCCACAACCAGGGGACGGTTAGTTTAGCTTAGCACAAAGATTAGAAACAGGGGCAACAGTATAGCCTGGATTTGTACCAGCAACTCCAAAGCACACAAATTAATACAGTATATCCTTTTTGTTGTATCTGTTCAAAAGAGTGTAAAAACAACATGTTTATGGGTGGTTAAAAGCTGGACTTGGCCAGGCACAGTAACTTCCTGTTTTCACGCTAAGTTAAGCCAACCTGTCTCCTTGCGGTTGCTTGAAATTATATGAACTTTACTTTAACTAAAGAAAAAAGACCCAAAACTGAATTCAGACAGAGCAAGGCCAGCTGTTTCCCCCAGTTGCCAGTCTGTATGCTAACCAAAGCTAACCAGCTGCTAACTGTAGCTTCATATTTGACATTCAGACATGAGTGGCATCAATCTTCTCAACTAACTCTCAGCGAGCAAGATAGGCCACATTTTTTAGTTACCTTTAGAGTTTTGTTTTCACCTAACTTCATGCTAGGCTAAGCTAACCGTCTCGTAGCTTTATATTTGACGTCCAAACTTGAGAGCAAGAACATGATTAACCATATTTCCCCAAATTTCAAACTATTAACTTAAAATTTCAAACTCTTTGCAAAGGGCAGGGAGTCACATGTGTGTTCATCTACAATATTGACACAAAACCAAGGCCATGCAGTTAATTGTTTTTTCTGAAAAGTCCCTGTTTCTTTTCCTGGTAAAACAACGACCTTGGTGACCTCTGGCTTGGAGACACTTCCGTTGTGGTGCAACAAGACATCATTTCCTCGAATTATTAGCTCACTCACAACCAGACCCTCCTGTTGCAACTCCAGAAATCTCTCTAAATCTTTAGTTTTCCGAAGAAAAAAATCTATATTGCTTGTTATAAACTGATCCATATGTGCCCCTCTCCTCCCCCTCCCCCTCGCTTTGAACCTTCCTGCGCCCTCACAGCGAAGGGAAGCTACCGATTTCATGGACAGCAGCGATTCTTATCAACTGAGGTCACAGATGGAGCCTGTGTGTACATGGGCTGTTTTTCACCACCCTCATCAATAATTCAGCGACTCGGACACGTAAACAGCTCCCTGTGCTCCTCTAAGACGGCAAACATCTTCTTTGAGCTTGACTCACAGAAGATGCCGTGATTCCTCTGCAACTCAACCTGCTGCTCAAACACCTCATGGAGCAGACGGATAAGTGCACAGAACCTGTCTACAGCCTGGATAAGCATCTCTACAATCACTGCATCATGTAGAGTGTCAGTGAGCTTTAAAAAGATGTATTGTCCATTTATGTTTTGCATTATAATCTGTGGGCTCCTTTTGGTCATCTGATGGAGGGTGATGCTCTGCAAGATGCCAGTGTTTATGATAATGAAGCAAACAGGCTCTGGTGTGAAAAGCAGCATGGGTATTTTTTATTTTTCTATGTCAATGCACTAGTTAATAAGATAATACATGAGGTTTGAGAGCTTGTACATTGAAAGGTGCATTAATGGCCGCAGGAATGGCTTGATTGGAGAATAAAGGTACACACACACACAGTGAACTTATATGCTCACACTTTCCTTACACACACACATACAGGAGGAGGTGTTAATGCTACATTGAGCAGATGGGACATACCTCAGGCGGTCATGTGAAACACACACTCCATCTTCTCACGCTGCACATACACACACACACAAACACACATTTGATGCTATCAGCTCCTTGGCGGAGCCGCGCGTTTGGACCAGCGGCCTGGAGGGACGCGAGCAGCTTCCACCAGCGAGCTCTTCACATCATCACAGGATGAGACCTGAAGCCACGGGGACATATGTTGAGCAGCATGAACGCATATTGCCCCCGATGACATGATCTAACACAGTTGGCTCTCACAGTATCATTCACTCATATTGTGTCTGCGTGTGGAGAGGTCTGGGTTGTGTGATATAAAGCTTATGCATGAGTGAAGCGAAAGAAGTCCAGCCACACAAAGGTATTTATGAAAAATAAAACACAGGCGAAATTTGTTTGGGAGCTGTGATATTTAGTTGCATATTCAAATGCTTGCTTTATAAATTCCGCTTGATAAATGATGCAGGCGCACATAAATGTTGCAGTTGCATGAGAGGTGGAAATGGAGAGGGAAGGAGCTGTGCCAATTTAGAAACATCAGGCAACTTCAATCTTTTCAGCGCAGAATAACAAATGTTGTCTCACACACCAGGCTCATGAAAACACACTGTACTCCAGATGACCCAGAGGAAGCACACCTGCGGGACTCCTCACGCCGTAGTTTTAAACTAGTTTCTCCACATTAAAAAACAGAGTGTTGAGGAGAGGCTCTGGGAGACAAGTACTCCTGTTAGAGCTGACAGTGTTTGGGTTATCAGAACACTCTGGTGTTGTAAATAATTCCTAAACCTTCTGCAAAATGAAATTTTCTCCTACAGGGTTGTTTTTTTTCATTATCAGATATTTATCTGATCGTAGAAGACAAAATTTAGGGAGATCACGCCAGTGAATTTAGCCTTTGTAGTGTTTGAAAGTGTCAGCTGGCCCATCTGCAAACAGTTTTGAACACTTTCCCTTCTTGTTCTGCACCAACTGTTCATCTAAACAGCCCCCCCAAAAAAGGCAAAACATCATAGAAATGTAAGCTAATCTGCATATTTCCCCAAATGTGAAACTATTCCTTGACATTTCCTCAGCACAGAAATAGACGGACGTAGTACCCCCCTAAAAAAACACCTTCCCTGTTCATGTCAGACAGTGTATTCTTAACATTTTACAACCAACTGTGAACAGATCTGGAGAAGAACCATGTGTTGCATCTACGATTTAGTTTACTGTCTGGAAACACATATTAAAGTACATTTAGAGGCTTCAAAAGGATATAAAATGCAACATACTGTGACCACGTCAGGGTGGAGAGCAGCCGCCGCCAACTCAAGTCTTAAACACCTGTAGTGCGTCGTTACCTCTATTATTACAAGCTTACTTCATTTCTGAATGTTTGACAAGTACTTTTAAAGCTCTCTGTGTGTTTTCATTGGAGGTTTTTTGGATGCAGTTGGAGGAAGAACAACTGAGACTTCACACGTGAGACCTCTTCATAACTCCAGCTGGCACTGCTAGCATCACTGCAACACTCACTGAGAGATGCAGGCTTTGGTGCACAGCCTCCTCTAGTGATCCGTCTTCCCCCAGCATCCCGTTAGACTCCCCCTCGGGACCGTCTAACTGTTAATACACACACAACGAGGATGGCGAGAGCTTCTCTCAGACTGTGACAAATTGGTCTGTGCCAGCAGGGAATCACAGGTACTTTCGACAATTTTGTACATAATTGAAAACATGAGACAGACATTTCTTGTTGTATACCAATCTGAAGTTTTAAAAAAAACACAATATAGTGTACATTTGAGATAAAATAAAAGTATACTGAGGCAACCCCGGCTGCTCCCAACACGTCATGGACGCCAAAGCACAAATAGAGCACATTTATATAAAGTCATGTATCATATATTTTCCTTATTTGCATGCACATGCAGTATTAAAAATACAGTTAAAACAGAGCATATAGTAAATATAACGTTTGAAAAAAGAGTGTAAAAATCCAGTGCGACAGTCGTTGAGTTCTTGAGGTCTACATGATTGTAATCAGATAAAACAGCCAATGAGATGATCCAGTTTACAGAGAGGGCGGGTCTCTGTGTTGCATATTCAAGTTAAACTGAAGGATCCGTGGCTGAAGTGCTCTAAACATTTCTTAGTATTCTGAATAATCACATCCAATTATAGAAGTGATACAGATGGGAGTTTATTTTCACTTCTCTATCTGCCTTCAAACAAAGCAGGTTTCTATGAAAATCACTTCAGCAGCTCCTGCAATAAAAATGGATAATCTCACTGAATGCTTCACATGCTGTTTGCTGAACGAGGCGTCCTTGATTTCCCAAACATTTCTACATTGCACCACAACAGTGACCCTTCACATGGACATACATTTATCTACAAGCCCTTGAACAAAAGGGAGAGAGGAGCCATGTTTGGGAAAACAAAGAGAAGGAGAAATAACAGACAAACCCCCCCCCCCCCCCCCCCCCACACACACACACACACACATTGAAACATAGTATCGTCCTAAGATTGGATCCAAAAAGTTTACAAGTTACAGCAAAGAGTAGAAAAGTCCCTCTTATACTTTGCAACATCTTTCTAGAACCGAGGCCAAAGGGGCCTCTGAACGCAACTCACAGGACATTTCTTTGTATCACAAATCTTTGAATTGTAGGTATAGAAAGCAGAACTCGTACTGGCCAGCACCAGAGACATTCCATCATCGTCGCTGTGGCCCTGCATAAATCACAACAACACACCTCCACTCAGGAGTTTCTAGACACAACATGGCAACTGAGGTCCACTCTAGAAACTCCACACTCATCAAGGCACATTCAGGACTCCTATATTCCTCCAAAGATTACCCTTATGGGGGGACAAAAGCAGCTCCTGGAAACACATACTAAGGACTTTTTAAATCTTTAACCCCCCAAAAATTGTCTTGGGAGTGTTTGCAGAAGCCATTTAATCCACTTTTCAACTGTCCTCCTCCATCACATTCCTGAATGATGGAATGGACCATGGAGGGTCCCTCCCCTATTTTATTGACAACAACACCACCGCGTGACCCCGGCTCTTGATAGGAGCCTGGCCGTCAGCATGGTTGCCATAGAAACTAGCCCTACGGTTGGTGGTGGGATCCGGACACACTGCTACTTGATCTAATCTCAGGGTCATGAAAGGCAATGCTATGACTACACAGGTATACTCCACTGTACTCAAATAGTCAATTTCTGTTTTTCAAGCACATTAAAAACAAGTCTAATTACATTTCCAGGCTTTTTCACATGACGTCTGACTCCACAGAGTGCCACCTGCTGTTGGACTATTGTTGAGTGGTATTTCTGCAGAACACAGGAGGGTCTGTGTGCAGGAGCTGCAGGCCAGCGCGGCCGATATCAACCCTGTGGGCATCTGCTCACATGTTTTTAATGCCTGCCAGAAGTGGGTGGCCAGATAATCTGCAAACCACAGAGCTGAGGGGGGGGGGGGCTCCTGACTGAAGGAGAACCTGTCACTCTAACTTCAATGTCTGGAGATTACGGTGCAAATAATAAAAGAAATAAGCACGTTTTTTAAAAGTCAAGAATGTCACATAAACATGCTGATACACATTGATACTGTAGCTTAGATATACTGTACCACAGCTTAATCTGTATATATTGTAGCATATATTGACCTATACTTGGATGATATAAGGTATAATAAGTGTCAGCCTCTTGTCACAAACAAGTCTTGTCATGTATGAAATATTGATCTCAGTAAGGATCAGGTACATAAACCACGAACGCTTATAAATCTGTCAACATATGAACTGCTGTTAAAGCCATCACTGCTACGCTGGACAAAAACATGACATTAAATGTGTGTGTATGTGTGTGTGTGTGTGTGCGTGAGGACATACACATTGAGGGTCCCTCGTAACTCACATGACTTGATTTTTATACCGCCCGTAAGCAGAATAATGCCATCATTTTTTATTCAGCTTATAAATCACGGTTGAAAGCTCTGCCCTTTAATTGGCGGCGGTGGCGGCTGTGGTAAACACACCAGAGAACAAAAGACAGGCATAAGTATTCATATCACTCTCACGAGAGCAACATGACCGCCTATTGCGGCTCTTTGATGGCACTGTTTTAATTCTGCTGTGCGAACACGTGTTTATAATGGCAGGACGCTTCTGAGCTCGCGTACAGCCGCTCACTCGCTCCCCAGGTTGCAGGGCTGAGAGCTCATTTCTGCTCTAATATGAATAAGTTAGATGATCAGATCAGGAGCCATATGGCATGTTTGGCATCATTAGGGTGTCAATTTGGGAGTCAGAATGTAGGAGTCATAATCTTTCTTTTTCTGCCAGTTTTGCCCAAATAGAAGTAAATTATCCAATATCCCAAACATCTCACAACATGTCGGGTACAATTTTAAACTGCTAAGAATCTGTGATGTTAAAATAAACATTTCTGCATTTTTGAGCGAAGAATGAAACTATGGATGAGTTTGTGTAGCTCTAGTTTGTCATGTTTAATGTACTTGGAAAATTTAAAACTAATGGGATATCATCTGATGAAACACGCTCAGATCGGGGCTCATTCATACACTCCTTCTGGAGCTTTCGACCGAATCACATTGTCTTCATCAGCAGATTGAGTTTGCTCAATTGTTATGAAAGAGAATAAAGTTTGAACATCCTGAGTTCCATGACAAATGGTGAAACTCAATCTACTGATAAAGACTGCGTTATACGGTTGAAAGCTCCAGAACAAGCGATTAAATGGACCTCGACCTGAAAATGTTCAGATGTTTCTAACTATTTGCTTAGTATTGAATATTTTTGTTGTTTGGGGGATAACAAAAGTACTCTCATGCTCGCACATAAAAAACTGCAGGGATATAACACAAAAATGCATTTGGTCTAACCTTCAGGTCCGAAAGCCCAACAAATGAGGAGACGGCAATGAGAACTAGTCATAAAATAAAAACCATCAAAACTGATGAGGAAGCAGGAGAGAGAGAACAGAGGTTTCGGGGCGACGCCCTCACTAACTCGTGTCTAGAAACTTGGTAGTCTTGAGGCAGGGTGTTTTTATTTTCATGTTCTACAGCATAACATTGTGTACAAAATGGAGTAAATATGATCAGATGACAACATGGGAGAAACAGCACTGCATGGTCAGATAGCACCTCCATCCCCCCCCCGCCGAGGCCACAGCACCAGTACGCACAGTGTGTAAACACAGACCTGGGCTGAGTGTCTTTGTAAGTCTCTTACTGCTGAGGCCATCTTTGAGCCGTTGGCAGGAAGTGGGACCAAGATGTTCTCAGTATAAAGGATGAAGTCCAGGCCTCAGTCCACAAACAAATCCCAGAGTTCCTGGACAGGTTTAAGAAATATGGCAGCAAATATCCTTTTGAGGATTTGTACTTACCCTAAACAAGGGTGTGAAATTAGCTTATTTTGGCTAAATCTTATTACTAGCCATTTGGTCGACACAACACTGACCAAGAATCAGAATCAAGAGAGAGCTTCTTATTAAATTAGCTGCCTGGAGATGCTGCCACTTACAATATACATTCTTGCCAGAACCTCTGAATGATATGAACTACAGTAGGGGACTTGTTCCTGGACAGAATCTGATCTTTTTTTCACACAAGGAAAGGAGATGGTCCCAACACAAACATGAAGCACCACAATGATGGATGGAGAAAGGGCAGTGGGAAGTGCATGGAGTTTAAAAAAAACAAAAACATCAGCCACATCCAGCCACTGACGTCTGGACCAACAAAAACAACCTCGAACCCCAAAGTGTTGGTGTGTCAGGAGCCTGACAGGAAAGCGCCACAGGCCTTTCATGGGGGAGGGGGAGCAGAGCACCGTGCTTCAGCGGCGGCCCGCATACTTTGCCCGGGGCTCCTTCACGTTCACATACAGAAAGCGTGTGACAGCACACATGGGCGCAGACGCACCGAGATGTCGATCAAACTAATTGCGAGTGGGCCTGCGCGCCACCGGGAGAGGGGAGTTAGAAATAAGATAAAAGGTTTAATCAACTGTGGATTTCGACCGCTTAGCGGTGCGGGCCGCGGGGAGGCTGACGTGAAGGAGCTCCAGGCGGGAGCGAGCGGGTCACACTCGCCGAAAAGAGCAAAACAAGCTTGGCTTGCAGTGGGAATTATGCCTGGGCTGACTCCTACAGTTAGCCACAACAACAAAAAAAATCCTTCAGCAGAACATGAAAACAAAATTCATAAACAGTATATATATTCACATATATATGGAAAAAAAAAAACAGCCAAATCAATATCTTTTTTTCTTTGAATTTAAATTCCAACATGTTTTTCTTTACGTATATATAGATTTGTCTTTTCTTAAACAATAAAACGTTCACATAATACAATGGCAAATCAGTTCGTAGATAATCTAAATAGTTCTTACTCAAACAACAATGTAAAACCATGGAAGAAGCACAATGATTTTTTTCAAGAGTGACTTTAAGGCTATCCCTATATTCCAAACAACAGAAACCCGATGAATGGTACATTATTCCCTCACGCAATGTCGTACTTGAACCTGTCTTGTTCGTAAGGTGGCAAATGTAATGACCGAGGTAACTGGTCCGGAACATGGAGCTTAGAGATAATACATAATTACATATATACATGAAGAGACAAAAACAAAACAGAACAGCTGAGAGAACATAACAGAGCTACGCTTTTTACGAACAGGTTTGGAAGTACAGAAATGTATATTTAATGGGCGAGCACGTGAGTTTATTAGCTTTTGTTGGCTTTGAATAAATCTGGGGTTAAATGATCCTGTGTGTGAGACAGAAAGGCCAATCAAATATTTCATTGTGCATTCAAGAAAATGATCATATAATGCAGAGAATAAATGCAGAAACAAAATCACAAAGTGTCTGTTTGTAGACAGATTTGTAGAACATTTCTATTAATATCAGTACATTGTAATTTAAGTAGAACGCAGCCTCAGGTTCCGTTTATCTCTAGAGAGTGAACATCTGTAAACTGTAAACTATGTGGCCTATTTGGATTTTGTATCCTGCCTTTGAGCCAACAAGAAGGCTGCATTCAAATGTACCATTCAAATGACAAATCAGATATTTTTACCAATGACACTCTGGATCTCTTTTTCCTTTGTCCGTAACAAGGTTTTGTGGTGATCACAAGGACTCTTATGAAAGCTTTAGTCAAAGCTTTTCTTGCATGTTGCCAAGTGAGTAAAGTGTGCTGTAGTGAACATTAAACAACAAAGCAATGACCTCATCAAGTGCTTAGAACTTATTTCAACCCTATTTGCTTTCTTCTTTTTTTTAACCAGTCAAGTTGGAAATGAAGAGGGCTAGTGGAAGATAGAAACATTTCAAATCAATAGAAGTAACCACAAAGGTACCAAGTGCTCCGTTATACACACATACAGTGCAAGTGCCTCGCTTTTGGTATTCAGCCCTCCTCCTATGGTTAACAGATCATGGAGACGTAAACACAAAGATATTTTGTTCCCTTTGGGAAGGTGTAAATGTTGGTCGAGGAGGAGGGCAATCTGTCTCTCTGTATGTGGTGAAAGGTGTTTATCTTTTTACGGCCTTGCAGGCTGCTGACTTCATGCTTCCAGTGCTGCCAGGAAGGTCTTTTAAACACCCTTTCTTTAGCAGGTGGTAGGTAAACAGTCTTGGTTCGCCAAAAAAAGAGGGAGAAAAAAAAGTAAATCACATCAGCAAACATTGTAAACACTTTAACAAAAAAAAAAACAACATAAAGAATAAGATATAGAGTTTTTGGTTCCAAAGTTGCCAGGTGTAACGAGAGAGCGAAGCTATGGAGACGGTGCTGTATTCAGTATAACTCCAAGTTTTAGCTGCTGGTTTTGCTTTCTTTAGATTCACATCCCTGATAAAAAAGATAAAGAAAATGAATCAACCGGATAAAAAAAGCGACATAGAAAACTGTCTTCTGCTTTGATTTTGTGGGAATACCTGTGTTTGTTTTTGTGTGTGTATGTGAATGCTGTTGCGCTTCTTATGTGGTAAATCACTGGCATGGTCCATCTGCTTTCCCTGACTTTAAATGTTATCCTTTTTGCATTGATCATTCACCGTGTGTGTCTCTTATCCTCACTTACCTGTGTTCATGTCAACCTTCCGTACATTCCCTCTGAAAGCTGTCAGGAGTGAAGAACAAGTGAGGAACCGGTAGAGGCTGTAATGTCGGAGATAAAAAAGATCTCCTCAAAGAGTCCAGAAATAAAACAAAGAAAAGTTAAAGAACGAACAAAAACTGTGAGCTTTACCTCCATGCTTTTCCATAACGTGCTTCAAAAACTGCAGCAAAGAGGCCCATTCTTCTTTTAGATAAAAAAGTGAAGAATCTTTTCTTTTTCTTTTGACAAAAAAAACACACAAAAAAAGCTTTTGGCCTTTTTTTCCAGAATCTTCCTTGACTAGACTTTTGATTTAAAAACCAGAGCTTTACAAAACATTGAAAGATGCAACACTGAACCCAACATTAAAAAAAAAAGAAAAGAGACGGAGAAATCTTTAGATCTACTTTCTCTTTACACTATTTAGCTGCACTGGAGTTTCCCCAAAACTGGGAATGGTGGGAATGCCGAGGCAGTGCTGGGAATCCTGGATGGCAATGTAAAAGTGACTCTGCTGTCCTTTGGTTCCTTCCACTGCTGGAGTTCAGTGGAGCTGGGGGGGGGGCATTGGGCGGAGCCAGGAGATGACGGACAGTTGCGATTTTGAGCTGAAGAAAAACCAAATGCATGCAAAATGAAGCCCCTCCCCCTCTTATCTGGAGAAAGGCAGCAGTGCCCGTTGGTGTGGCACACTGGGAAGTTTGGTGGGGAACGTTCAGTCGGTAAATCTCTGGCAGGCCTTTTTCCAGCGGCAGGCGGTGCACCACATGTCGCGGTTCTCCATCCCGTACACCTTGCGGCATTTTTTCCCTTCACCGCGCACCTTCCTACTGAGGAGGAGAAATAGAGAAAAAACTGATGAAACTGATGGAGAAGACTGTACATTATTATCTGTTTTAACAATATCACGAGGGCTAGCATCAATCTCGCAGAAACATGTAGAAGATCGATTCCTGACGTCTGAAGCTTCATATTTAACTCAAGAAAGCAAATGTTTAAACTATTCCCTTAAGTAGACTTCAGTGTTTTTAACAGGAACAAAGTATTTTCTAATTGCAGCTAAACAACCATCAACAGACAACCATGTCTTAATGTGGTAAATATGAAACGGCACAGAAATCATACAATCTAAAACAGCTTGGTTCCTTATTGAAGTGGATTAGCCCAATCAGAGGCTGATCTGATTAATGGTGACTTTTCTTTAATTAAGAGTCATTGAGCTGATTTGAGAGAGTCAATATTTTCACCTTTTACCACATGGTGTTTTTCACTCAGCCAGGTTTAATTAAAGTAGAAAATCATATTAGATGCATCGGCTTAAATATGAGTCTTGTCTTTCGGTAATATCTAATATGTTCCTGAGGTTTATTTTGACCTTTAATTGAAGCTTAAAGGGGAATGTCAGATGAGCGTGCTGTGAGGATCCAGTACCTGAGGGCAGTGGTGGCTCTGGGAGGAGACGAGAGGACGGCGATGGTCTGGGAGCGCTGATCGCCGAAGCCCTGGCTGTTACTGGGGGACACCTGAAGACGGAAGACAAATGTGTGATGAGAGGAACCCAAACGTAGATATATATGTCTGTGACCGACAACAAATGCCCGGTCTTGCATGTCCATTAACGTTTCTTCACCGTTGTCCCGGTGAATGTGACGGGTGGGGACTGCCAGGAGATGCTAAAGCTGGAGCTGTTGGTTGGGGTGAAGCTGGTGGAGGCTGAGCCGTTGGAGTTAATGTTGCTGGACGGGATGGACACTGGAGCCGTGGCCTGAGGGCAGAGGTCAAAGGAGAGAAAGGTGGTGTTTTTATACCCCAATATAAAAATGTACATGGAACAATAGTACTTATATGGCCTCCACATAGCATTTCTCATTCTCAGAACCCTAACTTCTAAATCAGGTTGTTTCTTCTCATGTTTGTGTAACTGCTGCTTGGTTTGGCTCTGTGCAATGGTATCTAGGGTGGTGTAACTGCTTTTTATTTCAAAATATGACATTTATTTTACTATTCCTTATTTGAACATTGGGTGGGCCACTTCAAAACTATTTTTCTCCCTGATATTCATCAGTCAACTTAGTAAAGAAAGGAGCCTCAAACTGAAAAAGTGGTCATGTTTTTTGCACTTAAGGTCTTCAGGTATTGCACATTGTAAAAACTCCTCATTTAAATTAAGCGCTAATAACTTATATGTTGCTGTTATGTTACACACACGTTGCCGTCACATTAATTGATGGATTAGGTCATTGCTCCACATACAATTCATTGTTCAAACCCGCTGCTGTGTGTTGATATACCACAACTATTAGCACAGCTGCTAACGGGAACAAGGGACCATTTAGTCGCCGTGACATCATTTGTTGTTTTGTAAACACTGTGAAACATAATCACGATAATGAAGACCCTGATGTGAGTGTGTGAGAGAAAATACGTGCATTTTGTGTAGCCTGATAAGTATGTTGTGCTGTGCGTATTGATCCAGAGAGTGCATTGATCGTGTGTGTTGTACACAGATCTTAATCTGTGTGTGTACGTGTGCACACCTCCTCCGCCCCCTGCACCCTCTCACCTGGTAGGCGTGGTCCGTGTGGATGAGGTAGAGAGCGCTGGGCGCGGAGCGGCTGAGCGGGGTGGTGCCGCCGGCGTGATGCTCCTTGGCGTCTGAGGACTGCGGAGGCCTGTGGGGGTCCGACAGCTGGCTGAGAAGCGGGTGAGGAGAGGGGGGAGGAGGAGGAGGCGGAGAGAGGACGGACGGGGACGAAGGGGACAGGCTGCTCAGCCCGTCGGCCACCGAGTCCGTGTTGAGCTTGATCTCCGTGTAGTAGAAGTCCTCCTCGCCGTCGCTGCAGTCCGAGTCACAGTTACGCCTGCAAACGGACGGAGGACGCAAACGGTGAGGAGCAAAGTAGAAATCCAGACATAAAGAGGAAAACAAAGACTAATGTCCCTGTGAATGCTGATTACTCGACGTCCACAGTTCACAGCAAAATGTGTCAGTGCAGTCACCCGCGACCCCTGCTCCCCCTTCAGCATTGTCATTCCTCCAACTAAACACCGTCATCTGCAATTAATCAGTGCAGGACCTCAGTTTAATTGAATGTCAGTATAAAAATGTGTGATTCATCCGATATCATTGTTCTCCTCCTCCATCCTCTCTCCCAGAGCAAACAGTGTTACCGTGGCGATAATCCATCAGCCATTAATCAACCGTTTTGACAATGAAGCTGGTTGGAAGAAGGGAAGTAAAAGGCTTTTTTTTGGGGGGGGGGAGGCTTTGAGTGGACTGTCACTTAGGTAGGCAGTGTGTGTGTGCGTGTGCGTGCGTGTGTGCGTGTGTGTGCGTGTGTGTGTGTGTGTGTGTGTCTTACCCCAGGTGGATGGTGCGGATGTGTCTCTGGATGCCAGCAGCGGTGCTCAGCACCTTGCCACAGTTCTTCCACAGGCACTTGAACATCACCTTCATGGAGTTCTGAAGAAAACACACAAAGTATGGCAGCCACAATCAGAAAAGACCAGAGAGTAAATGACAGCAATCACAAGTGTGCAGTTCAACTCCCTGAGTGGGTTTCTCATGATATATGCATTAAACTCACCCGCTCATTCAATTAAATCCATCTCTATAATTCGGATGTTAGAGATATCTGGTATTTCCCTCCAGCATAGGTCAACTATCCTTATCTACATAATTTCTTCCTCATTATCAGGCAGGTAGGAGAATGTTTCCGGCTTCTTAAGAGACCAGGTAACATACAAGCATATTGATTGCTCAATGCAACTGAGGCCCTTTTTCTCTCCTATCCTAAGGGGCCAGATTAAAACTTTATCTTTTGATTTGTTTTTAACTTTAATATTTTTATTATTATTTAGGATTTAATCTGCAGGACTGCAAAAAAAATATATATATTGTTATTATAGTCAGCGTTTTCCTTTGACT